>NC_135723.1:78677190-79016228 GCF_964656455.1 Halichoerus grypus
TGAGGTCAGCACTCGGAATCAGCCCTGGACGCAGGGCAACCCAGGAACACGGAGATACAGGGGCGCAAATCTCATGTCTGCTGAACTGAACAACAGCAGCACACCCTTGTGCAGCTTACTGACTTCTTTCTGAGGTCTCGGTTACCTCTTCTGTAAAGTATCTGTTTTGTAGAGTTGTTTAAGGAACTAATGAAGCAGAGTAAATAAAAAAGCCTGAGGGAATAGGCAGTCAATAGATGACAAAATCATGACAAATCTTGGGCAGAATTCGACTCTTCTCTAGATGACAAACTAACTGAGGAAAAGGATCATAATGCCCAAGAGAATACTGCTTGGAAGTCTTATCAAGCATTTGAGCTCTTACACGTGTAACTGACTTTCTCATTTTTAGTCACTTTTAAAAGTACCTCTAAGAACATTTACTAGGTAACCCTGTTAACTTGCTACCAAATGCAACCAAAGAAATAGAACTATTATTTCTTCAAAACTCCTCTTCTGTTACTTCAGAAGATTCTTCAACTGAGATTAGTTTTCCCCTTCAATCCACTTAAAGCACCTAGACTACACTGGTTTTTCCCTCTTTTCTATTTAATTCTATTTTTTTATTAAAAAATTTTTTTGAAGACTTTTTAAAGATTTATTTATTTCACTGAGAGAGAAAGAAAGAGCAAGCGAGTGAGCAGGGGGTCGGGGTGCAGAGGGAAAGAGAGCTTTAAGCAGACTGTGCACCAAGCATGGAGCCTGACACGGGGCTCTATCTTACAACCCTAAAATCATGACCCCAGCCGAAACCAAGAGTTGGACGCCTGACTGACTGCACCACCCAGGCACCCGCTTAAAGATTTTTATTTTTTTATTTTTAAGTAATCTCTACACCCAACGTGGGGCTCGAACTCACAACCCCAAGATGAAGCATCCCATGCTCCACCGACTGAGCCAGCCAGGCGCCCCTGGGGGCATTTAATATTAAGAAAAGTGTTTCTCCTATAGTTATCAGCCTGTACCATGGAGCAGTAGTATGAATGTCGACTATGTGGCTTCTGTCTGGAAGTGAAGTACATGGAAGAGAGCAACTCTCCCATTCTCCCCTCTCTTTAATGGGAATGTGTGCAACTTTACATGGTGCCTTTGCCCTGTCCTTCATGAAGGCGCACTGTGACCCCTTCACATTTCATAAGGGAAGGAGCGTAGCCTCTGTAGGCTGGGGATCAGGACACCCGACACAAGTACCAGCTGGCTGACTTCTTTACTTTATGTCAGTGGGAAAACCTGTAACACCTCTGGACTTACTGCAGGTCAACTACACACAACCTATCTTCACAACAGAAACACTGTGAGGGATAAAGTGCCATAAGAGATTTTGAAAAAGTTTCTCAAAGAGCATAGGACTGCTGCTATTACAATGGGCGGTCATAAGAGGTGATGGTAGTCTCTAAAGTGCACTTTAGTGATCATTGTAGGTGTGTTCTTTCCCCTTCTCCTGGCTCAGAGCATTTTGTGCCTGATGCTTTCTGAGGTCAAATACTGAAACAGAATTGAAAGTTAGGAAAAATAGAAATAAAGCCCGTTAGTTGAAGACTTCAGTTAAAAACAAGCCAAACTTGTCTATAATGCTGCATGCCGGGTTTGAATGAGAGAAGGGAACTTGGGCTAGGCAGGTTCATCACTGGATGAACTAACTAGCTAACCTCTCATCTCTCTCCATAGCACCGAGAGCCTACTTTGTGTCAGCAGCGCAGGGCTGGGTGCTGGGACCCAACAGTGAACGTGTTCAGTCAGGACCCTGCCTGCAAGGGGCTAAAGAAGAGACAGGTAGGATAAACAGGTAACAGCACATGTAATTAAATTAATTACAATGGTAATAAGTGGCATAAGAAAAAAGTAAGGAAACCTTTACAAATTCAGAGACCAAGAGAAGAACGCTTTCCTAGCAACTGCCTGAGGCTGGGATTTCAGAACCCCTGTTCATTCCTCTGATGTGCAACTTTCAGAGTTAAGAGCTGCTTACTTCTTATTTAATAGCATTTATGCTTTTTACTCTGTTATTTTTCAGGAGTGATAAAGGAAAGATGGTCCTCTTTTCTAGTTGTAAGAGCCCTCCAAATACTGGCAACAGCTTCCAACTAAGATTAGTGTCCATGCTTAAAACATAATGTATAACATTAATACAACCTCGGTTTTTTGCTTTGAATTTATATAAAAAATATCACTGAACTTTTAGAGATAAATGGCCTGTATTTTCCCTACAAAGCATTAACAATAGTTCCAACAAAATCAATGTATTCTCAGTATCTTAATCAAAGTGATCTAATAGGAGCCCTGAAAAGCGGACAGCTCTCCATCAATATCAAACATCACGCACCACAATAGAAATAACAACACGTGCATGCACAAACATTCATTACCTGCTTCCTTTTCTGCTGGGCCTAAAACGTAAGAAAAGACAATTTAGGAGAAAAACAGATTCTACCCATGCTGCTCACATAATGCAGGAGGTCAATCAAGCAAGGAAAAGTAGCCACTTCCTATTTCTAACTTAAATTAGATTTTGTTCTTGGTCTGGTCCTGAGCATAAACAAAAAGTGCTTTATTTTTTTAGATATAAGAACGGGGGTTGGAAGAAAGGGAATTAATGAAATGCATAGAAGTTTTCTCATATACTAAGCATGTATTTTGTTTTGTTTTGTTTTGAAACTGGAGACTGCTCAGTAGTCCCACCCAATTAGATTTCTAGGATCCATTTTCTAGAATATTTTCACAGTCAACTAGAAATAAGAGACAGGTGACTCCAGAAGGGAAAGAAGTAGGAGAATTCCCTGCCCACTGTCCATTTAGTCCTATGATAGGCTCTTCTCTAACACAGACTTATTTTTTTGTGTGATCCAGAAGAACAGCTATGTCTTTTGACCCCCAGTGTTAACACGCCTAGCTAATTAATAAAAGCTAGCTAATTAATAAAAGCTATGACAAATAATTTTATTTGTACATGTTAAAATGGACTCTGACCAGAAAATAGAAATATTCTGCATATCTTTTCAGTATTCTTGGACAAGATAATGGTCAAAAATATTAATTAGAATAGACAGTTAAGAACAAAAGGATTCTCATAGGTTTTTTGGATAGAATTGAAACATCTGGGTAAAACAATATTATGTTTATTCAAGTTATGCACAAACTTTTTCCCCTTTATCAGATTTGAAAGGTTTTAATGTCTATTTTTGTATCGATTCTTTCAACCCACGTTCACAACACATAATATTCCAAAACACAAAAATTGTTTGAATGGGTATTCAAGATGTGAAAACCAATCTGTTTATCTTCCACTTTCCCCAAATTATCTAATATTCATTGCTTTTGCTTTAACACAACGTGATATCATAATTAATGATGTTAAACTGGTAACTAAGGAGGTTTCATGTTGTTACTCTTGTGATATAATATTGGTTGCTATAGTGATGGGATGGCTTTTTTGTTAATCACTCAGGAGGTTGGTTATTGCATGCTTGTTAGAAAGCTTGATCAGATTTGGAGAGAAAAAAGGATATAACAGCCAATTATACTCAATCTTTTTCATCATCCCAATTTTGATAAAACTATCTTAATATTAATAATTAATAAATTTATTATTAAGTACAATTTTATATTAAAAGTTACTAAATTTTTCTAATAGAGGATTTACTTTTATTTTTAGATATAAGTATTTAACATTGCAAACTTTTTCCCTAAGTTAATGCTACTTGTACTACACAAGCCAGTTGTATGATAATTAAAGCAAAATATTTGAGGCCCTTCCTATTTTTAATTATATTAAAGGACTGTTGAATAAAGCTGATTTTGTGACTTTGCTACGAATTTCAATCTAGTTATTTCTAAGCATCTTAAATTTCAGTATTCTTAATGAATGAAACCTGAAGGAAGAGGAAAAAATGTGCAGTCCTCCCTAATCTTTCAAGTGCATTAATATACGGCAAGCAATGAAAAGTTGCAGGGAATTCTTATCAGTTTATTTTGGCCCTCACCATAATCAAGTTTCCTCCTTCTCTGAGAGACACTGTTGAACAGAAAATAAAATTATGTAACACTATACCGTTACTGATCGGGAAAGAAGACACTACCCATAGTTTAAATGTTAGATGTACTTACGGTAATGTCAAAAAATACAACCCATGAAAACACCTTTTGGTTCCTTGAAAACTCAAAATAAGAACAAAGGACAACTTAAGCACGAATCCTGGGTCTTTCATTCAAGCAGAGTCCCAGGAGGCATATTAAAGCAATGAATAGGAAAAAGCTCTTCAGTTCACCAGCTGAGATTTTAATGAGACATTTCCCTTTGCCACGGTACAGGTTTGTTCAGGAAAGGAAAGAACTTCTCACAGAAAATTCAGTTAATAGGCATTGTTGGCTCTCACTGCCACTTGGACAATTGCTCAGTGCACTGACCTTCTATTTTGGCGTATTCTGTGAGTCTAGTGTAATTGATCAAGGCTGCTTTCTCGAGACATTTTCTGACCACTTTTTTCACGTCTTCAGCTGGTATGGGAGTGGCGATATCTTTCATTAAAACCTGAAGAGGGGGAGAGAAAGAGACTGCATAAAACAGAGACTGCAATCAAATTACACAAAATGTCCTAGATCTATTACGAGGAAGGGGTCCTAGGTAACACTGGGGCAAAGTAAGGAGTCGGCACTTCACAACCAGGAATGTAATCCTCCAATCTTGGCTCCTCCTGTCCGAGCCTCATTTATGCACATCAAAACCTCCCATAGGCCAAACCACCGTTCCGTGTGATGACTGTCACTTTTCCTCCAGGGGCCCACGACACCATTACAGCAATTGTTTCAGATCAGGATTATAGTCCTTGGGACAAGTAATAAGGTTTGTCTTGCACATCCCTGATAGAAAAGCTTTAAATCTTTTGAGCAATATATATATATGAAAACAGTAAAAAATTCTATGAAGAACAAGCACTGCTTTTGAGCTCTATAAAAATCCAGATCTCTAATTCCACAATTTAACTTTAATTACTTAATCTGTTGACGGGGAGAAAATCTTTTAGTGAAATGAATGGAATATCAGATGTTAAAATACACGGAAACTTTCAGAAATTAAAAAACAACAGATTATTTTCTGTTGAGTTCCTAAATATATTTTTGTTTTTGTTTTCCCTTAGAAGTATTACTATTGGCCAGGGGAAAATACAATTATATCCAGAATTCAAAACATAATGTATTTAAGCACTTTTATAATGACTCACTGATAATTTCCTTAAAACTTTCTCAGTGGTAAAATAGCTTACAGTCAGTTTTGATTATACCATTAGTTAACCTCTATCTTTTCGTATAGTTAATGCAGCTTTTCTGGCTTTACTTACATTCGAATTATAAAATAGAAGGCAAAATGTGAATATAGAGAAAACAAGAACAGTAAGTATTCTTACTATTCTATTAGTCTTTTACCGTAAAGACTCATCAAAAGAATATGAAAACATCCATTTCACGCTTTATGATTTCATTCTCTTTCAATTGGCCTCAGCACAAAGGATTTTATAATCTCAAATTTACTCAACCATTTAAGCATTCGTGATCCTTCACAATATATTTCAATTTTGTTAGGCAAGCTTTCTTTTTCAAAACAGCAAACCTTATCACTTAAAAATTTCCTTTCCATCAAATTCAATTATTCTTCATAGTCTTATATTAAAAATCTTTAACACATTTACATATATTTGGTACTTTAATTAGCACTACACATTAGATTCTTTATAGGCAAAAAAAATCCTTCTGCTGATAGTTAAAAAAACAAGCATTAATGTACTATTACGTTTTTAAATGTACTATTTTTAATGTGATTATTCCTAAAGTTTAAATTTAAAATTAATTTTGTCCCATATGCATAACCATGAACTTTACCATTAGACCTTCCCATGGTGACACACATTCATTCATTCATTCATTCACTCATTCATTAAGACAGAGAGCACACGCACAAGCGGGGGAGGGTGGGAGGCAAGGGAGAGAGGGCAGAGGGAGAGGGAGGGAGAGAATCTTAAGCAGGCTCCATGCCCCAGCACGGAGCCCAAAGTGGGGTGCGATCCCACAACCCTAAGATCATGCCCTGAGTCGAAATCAAGGGTCAGATGCTTAACCAACTGAGCCACCCAGGAGCCTGACACACTTTTAAATAATAGAAATAGCTGTTAAAATTAGAATGTATATGTCTGTTACAGAGGTGAGTCCAGGGTTGAAATCAGGTGATAGTTTATATTACCCAGGAGCTGGATATTTAATTTGGAGTAGCGGGAACTGTATCCTCTTTCCTGGCAAAATACAGATTAAGGGCTGGCAAAAGCAAAAAGGGAGACACAGCTTGTTTCCTGTATCCCCTCCATTTCTTCCAAAGCATAGTAAGTATGAAGAATTCACATGTAGATTTTGTTTTTCTAAGATGTCAATAAGTACAGAGACACAGAAATGAAGAATGGCCCTACCATTTCTCTCTCAGTTCAGCAAGAGACATGATAAGTGACTTTAAGTGGAAAAAAGGTCACTGTTCATCCTGGCCCGTGTCAGTACATGAGGGCATCCATGCCATCAGGAACTCTTCCCTGCTGGGGGAGGAGGGGAGCTCTACCATGGAAATGAGCACACGGAGAGGCTGTATCAGGTACTCAGGGTGGGATGCCATTCCAAAAGAAAAGCTCTCTGTAAAGATTTTATCTTTTCTATGATACCTCAATGAATTGGATGAAATGAATACTTTGGAAAAGACTGGGTTACACACAGCTTTATAATAAAAATTCTAATAAAACAGGTAACTGCTGTAATAACATTTCTATCATACGATGCACAGGAATCAAGGATAAAACAGGGACAGACATACGCGACCACGGTATACAGTCATCAGTTCTAGCCTCATCTTCCAAGTCCTTGAATCACTGAAAAATGCCTTCCCTTTTTGCTTTTAATAGAAGTGCTGATCAACAGTGTAATATATCTAGAATTCTTTGGCAGAAAAGTGGACAAGACCAAGTGCTTTGAAGTCAATAAATCAGGGCCAGAATAATCAAATCATGATTATATTATATACTATATATGTATATATATATTATCATGATATAAATGATCCTTAGAAATTCATTTTAATGCTGGTAAGGAATAGGAATTGTCCACATCACTTAACTGTTAGGCTCCAACTAGCCTTTGAATAGTTTTATAAATAAATGAAAATGATACTTCCCTTTCAAACCTTGTCTGCTACAAAAACAGGAGTGGAGAATGTACTTTCATTAATAAATTATTTTAGCATGGCTAGGAAAGCCTTGTTTGCTATTTATTTTTTGAGGGAAAACGAATTTCCACAATTCATGAATTCATTTAAAGTAACACGAGTTGAAATGAATTTTGAGACTGATTTAGAATGAAAGGAAGGATACGTTTGGGCCTTTTAAGTGATAAACCCTTACAGGTATAAGAAATGGGACAGGTAGATGCACAAGTAAGTTGGGGGTGGGGGGAGGGTAATGAAAGACAACTGTGAAGTCTGAAAAACGGATTATACTTAACTGGAAAAAAAAACCAAAGAAGACTATTTCATGAGGGAAAGAAAGAGGTGGGGAAAATGGGTACTGCCAAGATGCCATCAACTCAGCCTCGGATGGCAGGGGTGGGCTTCCGAAAAGCTGCGGGGAGGAAGAGGTAGGAGATAGGAAGAGTTGGACGTAGTTAAGAGCCGGTGAGAAAGTGATGAAATGTGACCGACAGCCTCAGAGAACACACTCGTTGTGAGGAATGGGCCTGTCTGCCTGGTTCAGTCACTAAAACACACAGCCACTAAGTGCAAATAGTATTTATAAAGTAGTGTTCGAACGTACCCTTTCAAGTAATGAAAGCGTAGCTTTCAGAGCACCTTCAGGTCGTCCAAAGGGAAAACAGTATCTTTAAAAACAAAAGGAGGAACAAAAAAGTCAAACATTTAATATCCAAGACTGCTCAATAATTCCCTCTTCTATTACTTGGCATTATTGAAGAACAGTGAAAAGTGGTTAAAATAGCATCAACCCATCTGGGAAAATCTTAACGGCAGAAGTTTACCTGGTTCCATGCTTTCGATTTCTTTTAACAGTAAGGGTATCAACTGTGATGAAAAGGTTCTAAAATTTTGATGATGTTCAGAAAGAACATAGTAAATTAAAACAAAACAAAACCCTCCAAGATTCTACCAGTAAAGAGATAATTAAAAATACATTTCCTAAAATCTTCTTAAGGTTTGCTGTTATTCAAGCCCTATGATAAAATGATTTCCCCCATTTCCTCCTGTACTTATGTGTGGCTTGAGATGGAAGCACACCCCACAGACATAACTTTGAGTACAAAACAGGTTCCAGCTTCCCCCCTTTCCTGACATCTGCTGTCTATTATGCCAGGAGCTAACTCTACAACCTCCCCACACAAAACACAAACTTTCCAGAGCTCCGCAATTTGCCAGTGGGGAAGGTTATCCTCAGCTTTCTAGTGCCGTGCATTCCTAATATACACCAACAACTGGAGGGCAGGTCACCGCCGTGTTCCGCAATCAGGGTCAGAGGCTTGGGCGAGTGAGTGGGCTCCTCAGAAGTTAGCTGACACATGGTGGTAACAGATTTATTGCTCTTTACACGGGGGTTCCTCTTCAGGTCACTTTCCACTTAAAGAGCAGAGAATGTCAGGGCCTCTTCATCCTGCTGGAGCTCCTGGCTTTCTTGAATCAGGTTCAGTAAAGCACCTTCTCCCCAAACCCCGCCGCCCCCCACCCAAGATCAAGTGCTACAGGCAGCTGAGCTGTCTGGATTAGAAATCTTCAAACCAGTAACTTTAAGTTTATAGATTTCCATGTCCTTTGCCATTATTCAGGGATTTGGTAAACACATCTTCTAAGGTGTAACCCACAATGAAATTATTTTTTTCACAAGGCAATCTGAACAGGTTTCCCTAAAAACACATATTTAAATTCAACTTGTTTTATAGCAGCAAATTTTAAAGACTGATTAAAGATGGATTTCTCAGAAAGCAGCTGTTAAATTCATATTAGGATTGGGTTTTAGTTTTATGAAACTTTTACTAGTGTCAGATAAATGCAAGAGACGTCATATATCTAGTCAAATTTTTCTTCAGAACAGTGTTTATTTCACTTACTGTTAAAAGTTTCCTTCAACTAACTCGTACTTCAATGCATTCTCTTACTCCTCTCTGCTACCCTGCACAAAAGCAACAACCAATTTATTTAATAGTTTTTTTTTTCCTGTGCAGTGTTGCTTTTTGAGCATTAGCAAATTAGCAAAGTAGCTTTCATCATTTTGTATACCATAAACCTTAATCCAAGTTTAAATAAAACACAAATTGGGTTCTTATAGTCCCCTCCCCTGCTTAAATCTTTTCAGTGTATTTGCATAATCCACCCATTGTCTTTCCTATTGTTTATTTCCATTAACCTGAGGGTGACACATTTTATGAATGGAATGTTACTGATCCCCAGATTACATTTAGCATTTCAGGGCTCTGAGGTCCCACTGGGTATGTTCTGAATTAGCATTAGCTGCCCATGATGTGTAAATAATTCAACACATTTACAGAGTACAAGTAATCCTGAATCAATAAAGTACAGAAAATAACTACATAGAGGCTTAATTAATCTTTACAAAACAGGTTTTAAAAGAAAGGAATAGTTTTGTTCTGCTTTTCAGGATAAATATTTTGGGTTTTCACCACTTTCACAGCTCTGTAGTAACAAAGTGGAAAATACTCAATCATCAAATAAAATTCAACCAAGTTTAATATCTAATCTGAATAAATTTAAATCACCATGATTCCCACCTTAGTAAATTAATTACACAGATAGATGAGCTTGCATAGACATGTCCCACAATTAAACTGTTTCTTTTCTTTACCATTTTAAAATACAGTATTTCTTTTTATCAAAATTATATATACACATAGTCTGAAAGGAAACTTCTAAAGGCTTCTTATGAAAAACAGAAGTTTTTATGTCATTTGCACCCCACTCCCCAAGTAATTTCTCGAGAAAAGAAAGTTTTTAACTTTTAGCTATTTCTTTCTGTATTTAAACATTTTATGCCTAACCTACATGCTAATATTTCAAATTCTTGATTTTTCACTTTTATATATTATTCTACTAACTTCCCACTATGGAAGTACTTAGCTTTTAATAGATTTAGAGGTATAAATGACATATAATTGCACATTTTTAAAATACATAATTTGATAAGTTTTGACATATGTATATACCTGTGAAACCATCACCACAATCAATTTAATATACATATTCATGACTGCCAAATGTTTCTTCCCCACCCCTTGGGCCCAGGCAACCACTGATTTACTTTGTATTTGAATTAGTTTGTATTTTCTATAATTTTATATAAGAGGAATCTTACAGTATGTACTTCATTGCATCTGATTTCTCTCAGTATATTTTGATATTCATTCATGCTATCAACCGTTCATTCCTTTTTACTGCTCAGAAGTATTGTGATACACTGTTTATCTCTTCATTGTTGTGGCCATCTGGCTTGTTTTCATATTCAGCTATTATGAATAATGCTGTATGTTCACATGAAAGTCTTTGTGTGGACATGGGCTTTGATTTCTCTTGGAGAATACCTACAAGTGGGATGGCTGGGTCATATGTTAGGTGTTTGAATTTTTAAAAACCTGCAAACCATCTTACAAAGTGGGTTGTACCCTTTTATACTCCTATCAAGAGTATATGCAGAGTTCCAGTTTCATATCCATGCCAACACTTGTTGGGTGGTAATTATTTTTTTTAAATTTTACTTATACTAATAATGTAGTAGTACTGCATTGTGTTTTAGTTTGTATTTCCCTAAAGAATAATGACATTGAGCATCTTTTCATATGGCTTTTTGCCATGTGTCTTTGATGAAACATCAGGAACAATTTTTTATTGGGTTGTTTCATTTCTAAGTTTTAAGAGTTACTTATATATTCCAGATAGAAAGAAGTTTTTTGTGGGATGTGTATTGTGCAAATACTTTTTCCCATTCTGAGATATATCTTTTTATTCCCTTATCAATGTCTTTGGAAGATCAAAAGCTCTTAATGTTGATGAAGTTCAAGGTAACATTGTTCCATTTATGAATCATGATTTTGGTGTTTTGAAGAATCTTTGTTTCGTACAAGAACAAAGAGATTTTCTGTTTTCTAGGTCTACCCATTTTGAGTTAACTTTTTAATCAGGTATGAGGTATGGGTCCAGGTCAATCTTTTGCATTTGGCTATCTAATAGTTCTAGCACCATTTATTGAAAAAAGTGTACTATGCAAATTATCTTTATGTATCTTTGAAAATCAATTGACCACATGTGTATGAGTGGATTTCTGAACTGTCCACACCACACAACCTTGATTACTGATTTTTGAGCAGACATCCTTGCCTTGCTTTTGATCTCAGGTGAAAAACATTCAATCTTTCACTGTTAAGTATGAAGTTGTAGGTTTTCCATAGGCGCCCTTAACAGGTTGAGCATATGACATTTGGTAAGAATTCTTTTAATACTATTGTTTACTAATTCTATCTTCTGTGTCACTTCCACTTTTGGCTGTTTTCATTCTCTTCATTGGTCATATTTGACCATTTCTTCGTATGCCTAGAAATTTTTGATTGGATGCTAGACATTATTATTTTACATTATTGGTGGCTCAATATTTTTGCATTCCTTTATTCTTGACCTTTGTTTGGAATGCAGTTAAATTACTTAAAAACAATTTGATTTATTTGAAACTTGATTTTAATCCTCATTAGGAGCAATAAAAACGGGGCTAATTTCTTTCTATTACTGAGGCAAAAATTCTCTTGAGTATTCGACCCTCTGTTCATGACTTAGAAGCTTTCCAATCTGGGTGGTAGAAACTGGTACTCCTCTTAGCTCTATGTTAGCTTTGAGGATTATCTCCTGTAATCCTACCACGGAGTGAAAGGATTATCTGTCTGACTTCAAATAGTTTCCTTACATACATGTTCAAATCAATACTCAGTTGAAGACTCTAGGGGGCCCCTCAGCAAACACCTGCAGGTCTCTCCTCTCTTTTCTTCAGAAGTTTGACCTGCAAACTCTGGGTGTCTTGCCCTCCCTGGACTCACATCTCTGTCTCCTCAAGTCAGGGTGTCCACTGGGATTCTCCTCCGTGGGCCATGGCTCAGAAGCACTCTCCTGGTGCCAAGCGGAGAAAATGAAAGGGCTTATTCATTTGTTTCTCATCTCTCAAGAATCAGTTGTATTCATTGTCTTATGCTTAATGTGCTGAAAAGCATTTTTCCACATTAAAAAATTTTTTTAAAAATTTTTTTGTTTCAGATGGGAGGGTAAATATAATCCTGTTACTCCACCTTAGACATATGTAGCTTCTTTTTTTTTTTCTTTTTTTTGACTGCTTTCCCCCATCCTAAATGTAATTCCTGTCCTTCTTATCTTTTAACACAGTTATGCCATTTTGGGGGGTTAAATTTAGTATTTATATTACGTAAACGTGCCAGATAAGTGATACACAGTATTTACTATGATTTACATGCCATTATTTTGTTTATAATTAATACTTGTCTTTGTTTTTAATATCTTTTTTTTTTTTTTAAAGATTTTATCTATTTATTTAATTGACAGAGAGACAGAGACAGCAAGAGAGGGAACACAAGCAGGGGGAGTGGGAGAGGAAGAAGCAGGCTTCCCGCTGAGCAGAGAGCCTGATGCGGGGCTCGATCCCAGGACCCTGGGATCATGACCTGAGCCGAAGGCAGTTGCTTAACCAACTGAGCCACCCAGGTGCCCCTTTAATATCTTTTTTAAATAGAACTCCAAACTCAATTCCAGGTGGGTAAATCCTCTCTCAACATACTAAAACATCTTAGTATTTTGTCAATTTAATTTACTTGAAGAATTTTTCTGATCTGCTCTCATCAGAACTGGTTGCTTTCTAAGCTCAATCATCAGTTGGGGTTTCTATTAACTATCACTATGGAGATTCCCTCCTCTTTACCACTCATTTTCTGTTCAGGGATCTTAACTATCCCTCTTTCTTTGTTTTCTCCTTTGTCTTGAATTGCATTCTCCAGAAATATTTCCCTTTTTAACCATTAGGTTCTATTGAGCTAACTATAATCAGGGGAAAAAATATCAAGATTTTGATCTTTCATTCTGTAAATGTTTCTTAGTATCAATGGTTAATTTTTTTGAGCAAGGAACTGTGCCAGGAAACAAGGCCCTTGTTCTCACAAAATGTAAATAAAATAACTAATGACTTAAGAAATGGGTATTATAACTATGTGTTAAGTGACTAGTGAAGAGTACAGATGATAAATGCTGAAAGACTTCAGGTTTTCCAGTCTTTGCTGGAATGATCGAAAACAGCTCTACTATGAAGATAAGACACAAGAAGCTCCTTGCCTGGTGATTCAGAGAGAGGGAGGACTACTCACCAGAGCTGGGGGAAGAGGTTACTCGAGGATGAGAAATGCACAAGCAAGTGAGAGATGCATTCCACAAATTGAAGGGGTAAGGGACCTACCTTAATGAATGGTGGAAACTGAATGGCAGGCTTAGAAGCAGACCACAGACTGAGGAATATGGATCTTACCTGGCAGGCGATGGAGAAGAAGCTACTGGTAGTTCTTGAGTAGCCACAGAAAGACATAATAAACCTCTATAGGGAACTGGAGTGTTGAGTGAAGAAAGCAAATACTTAATTTTAATGAACAGAGTATATACCTGAAATGGCTTATCTGATTTTCTAAAAGGGAAGAGAGTCTTTCTTTTATCTCCTCAAATCTCTCTTTTTCTTCCATTGAAACAGTTCCAATTCCATCAGGCCTGGAAAAAAACAAACAAACAGAATCAGTAATTTATACTCACTGAATGTTTACTTTCATATTTTTTATATATCTTTATTTTTAAATGTATTTATATATACATATATCTTTATATCTCTATTTCCCTGAAGAATAATTAAGGAAAATGCATATTGGATAGTATACATATTACTTGCATCTATAATGGAAATTTATTTAAAGGAGGTATTTGTAGCCATTTGCTTCATATTCTGACCTGGAATGAATGGAATTATTCTGTTTTAAACAGCCTTCAAGGTAAAGGATTACAATAAATATTTTCCAGATCTACTGAAAACAATGACTAGTCCTTGAGAATGGTAGTGAAAAGTGTTTTATGTGGTACCAAACATTTGACAAATTGAATAAATATCCCGTGGATGAAAATATTATAAAAGCATACTGAATGCAAACTAAAATGTTTTAACTACTTTTCTTCCAAGTAAAAATTAAGCTAATGTGAAACTGGAGATTCCATTCTAATTGTAAAAAACACAGAAAATTTTAATACATTTGGTGATTTACTGCATTATTTTTTTTGTTTAAATGTGGGGGCTTAGAATTCAAAACAAATAGTTGAATAAAAACTTATAGAGAACACAGATTAGCTATGTTCCTGCATTTTGGGCTCAGCCAAATATCCCTATGGAATCAAGGCAAGTTCACATCAGGACTTTTAGAGGTAGTTATGAAGACTGAACAGAAATCTTCTTTTACTTAAGATCAGCATTAAAAGTATAAAATATTTCTAATAATGGATTTAGAATTTATTCTATATCAGTTCAAGTATCTGGTTGTATATTGGGGTGCCTGGGTGGCTCAGTCGTTAAGTGTCTGCCTTCAGCTCAGGTCATGATCCCAGGGTCCTGGGATCGAGCCCCGCATCGGGCTCCCTGCTAGGCAGAAACCTGCTTCTCCCCCTGCTTGTGTTCCCTCTCTCACTATCTCTCTCTCTGTCAAATAAATAAATCTTAAAAAAAAAAAGTATCTGCTTGTATAACAGTCATCAACAATTTTGAACCTATGAACTGTAACTTTGTTAACGCAATGAGAAAGACCTATTAATGTCATATTCAAAAAGTGTCTATTTCAACAAAATGAATCTTTTGCATTTGATAAACACCAATCATTTCTTCCTCTATTAGCTTATTTTTCTAAAGGTATTTTAGTTCCCAAAGACTTATGTACTTACAATTTTAACTAATTTTTAATATTTATGGATAAGATAGGTAGAAATGATTATGAAAAACAAAGAGAAATGAATGCTTGATATAACTTTCCCCAGAAGATTGCTATTTGGGGCTCCCATTCGTTTCACATATACATATAAACATGCGTGTGCATGTGTATCTTTGATGCTTGCAACTAGTCAATTAGGATAAAAGCAATTAATTTTAAAGTTATACCTGAATCATAATGACCTAAAGACCTTTTATTCATCTCAAAGCATCATTTAAGTCTGAAAATTTTTTTTGCCATTATAGAGTAAATAATTTGTTATTTCAGAAACGCACATGCTGCTGGAATTTATGCTTTGAAAATCTTACAATTATACTTCATTCCTAAATAGGGAAACATCAATTATTTTATTTCATAGTCAGAATAGTACATTCTACCGGAATGTATTTTCAATGTGAACTGCAGAAAAACTAATGGCAAATATTGGTCTTTCAAATATTTTTAGGAAGGAGAAAAGAAAGTCTGATCTATAAATTACAAAATAATGAACTCTGAGCTAACCCCAATACTTTATAATAATTTATCATATTACAATAATTTATAATATAATGGATTTTTTTCACATATTACTTCAGCGTCAATTCCCACTGAGCAAATGATAGCACAAAACCAAGACTATAACTTAAGAGTAAGTATAATAATGATCACAAAAGTTCAAGCAGGGAGTTTTATATACATCATTAACTTGGGAATTTGAGCATTCAGATGCAAACTATAACTACATTGTGTTATCATATAGATAGCACAAAAATCCACACCACAAAGTTGTGGGTCGGCATTTCACGATATACGCCTATGCAAACTTGGTGAGAAAGAATAAAGAACTTATATTTATTATTCTGATCACTGATACGGCTCTTGGCTTTGCTCTCTGACAGACACCACATGGTTATATTAGAGTGAATTTTACTGTTTGCTTCAACTGTCAAAGGAGATTGTGATCCACAGCGATACAGCAAGTCATCCTGTCATATTAAACTTCACTGGGGCACCTCGCCTACCCGACACAACGGAGCCAGGGGTTTAGGTGATGAAAAGCGAGAAAGGTAAGTCAGAGGAACATCACTTGTGTCAGCTTTCACTAAGATAAAGATGGTTATATACAGTGAAAGGCTGTCATTTTAGTGAGTTTATTATTAAATTCAGTATACATCTGACAAGTTAAATACAATAGTTAGTATTTTGGACCTGTCCTTATTTACATGCCTTTTAGTGCATACACCAGTCTATGTACTGAATATTATGTGTATGAAGTGGACATCTATACCTAAGTGATTGGGAATAAACAGCAGCTTTGCTGCAGTCATGCCTCAAGGTAACAGCTCCTTCTAAAATTATTTTTCCCGGGGCGCCAGGGTGCCTCAGTTGTCGGTCAGCTCAGGTCATGATCCCGGGGTCCTGGGATCCAGCCCTGCGTCAGGCTCCTTCCTCAGCGGGAATCTGCTTCTCCCTCTCCCTCTGTCCCTACCCCTGCTCCTGCTCTGTGAAATAAATAAAATCTTTTAAAAAATATTAAAATTATTCTTTCCAATAAATGCAAATATGTCCTGTGTCATCAGTATCTTCCTTGTCATAGCCATTATTAAAATAAACAAAACAATGATAAATAACAAAATTCTAAATATGCCCCTGGTACTGTGCTATTTCATATGCATACACAGCAACCCATTCTCCAGACTCCAAGAAAGGAAGCTGCTGAAGCTCAGGGAGGTTAGGTGACTTCCCCAAGGTCGCACAGCTAGAAAGAGTAGGAGCCTGGACTTGAACCTAGGTTCTCTTGTATTCCAAATCTGGGGCTCTTAGTGCCCATGTCTTATTCTCTTTCCCCTACACTTCACAGAAAATAATAAAGAGGAAAAAAATCTCTATTAAAAAATGTAAACTGGGGTGCCTGGGTGGCTCACTTGGTTAAACAACTGCCTTTGGCTCAGGTCATGATCCTGGAGTCCTAGGATCGAGTCCTGCATCGGGCTCCCTGCTCAGCGGGGAGTCTGCTTCTCCCTCTGACCAACCCCAAGTGCTCTCTCTCTCTCTCTCTCATTCTTTCTCTCAAATAAATAAAATCTTTAAAAGAAAATGTAAACTGTATCTGAGAATGTGGAATATTTTAAATATACTTACCTCAGACACTTTCTATATTAGTTATATAAGGCAGAAAGCTTAAATATCAATAAAATTTCAAATATCTGCTACTGAATCAGTAATTCTTTACTTTTTTAAAAGATTTTATTTATTTATTTGAGAGAGAAAGAGAGCGTGCACAAGCAGGCGGAGCATCAGGCAGAGGGAGAGGGAGAAGCAGGCTCCCAGCTTAGCAGGGAGCCCAATGTGGGACTCAATCCCAGGACCCTGGGATCATGCCTGAGCCAAAGGCAGATGCTTAAACATCTGAGCCACCCAGGCGCCACTGATAAAAAAAAAAAATCTCAACAAAGTCAGTCCTTAAAATTTGTACTTGCAGAAAGCAGCTTTAAGAGAAACTTAAACTACTTGTATTCTATGAACATTCATCTAGTAGACCCAGGGTAATAGAGATTTAAAATAATAGCTTTATAAACTCAGCTTATAAATTTATTGCTGTCAGCTGTACCTTCAAAACATACCGCAAGTGTGGTTACAGCCTCCTTAGTCTCCCTCTTCTAGTCTTTCCTATGTCAGAGTATTGGTAACACACTACAGTGAGCCTTTTCCAAGCCCAAGCCATACCTTATAATGCTAATACTCATTCCAAAAGCCAAAATTCTTATAATGATCTGCAAGACCTTATAGAACACCCCCCCCCCCACACACACACACACTCACTCTGATCTTCTCTACCTCTCCTAGCAGGTCCCTTCACTCCAGCCACTCTGGCCTCCTAGCTATTCCTCAAACACAGACTCAAACTCACAGGCCTCAGGGCCTCTGCACATGCTGCTCCCTGGGAGGGTCTTTTCCGAGGCACACAGGGCTTGCTCACTGTCTTCTCATGTCTACCCACATGACTCAGGATTAATGAGGTTACCTCTAACCACCTGCTGTAAAGGTGTCATCTTTCATTCCCACAGGTCTCTTCTCCTTTAACATGCTTTATTGCTGGTCATTGTACATAATATGCCATCACCCCACATGTGATAGATCTGTTTATTGTTTGCCTCCTTTGTGCTGCACCCCTGGTACCCAGAATGGTAGCTGGCAAATTGATGCTAAATGCTAAATGGCAAATAAATGCTAAAGAAGTGAATAAATGATACACCGAATATAAAAATACCAGCTATAGCAGATAATAAAAACTCATGAATGAGTAATATCACAAATATTGCTTATTAGTATTAATGGGGCATAAATCAATTAGAACGTTTTAAATCATATAACAGTAGGTAAAACAGGAAATTTTTTGAAAAGCAAACAGTACAGGAATTATAGTTAAGTACTCTGGGTAAAAAGATCTGACAAAAGTTAGCTGTTTTTACATTTAGCAGAAAATTTTTAGTATTTACCTGCCATTTTAATTATTAGTGAAATCATTTGCTTTAAGTCTCAATAAAAGAATTTTTCCCCTGAGTTAATAAAAGTAAAATAAGTAATGCCTCTTTGATACTGATAAAAAGACAATGTTAAAATATGGTTATTGAAAATTCTAAAGTAAAAGGCCAATTTTCTGATTTGAATGTTAACTGGAGCTTAATTCTATGACTAATAAATAAATAGTAAATTTGTTCCAATGAAAAAAAGGGCATGCTCATGTCTCGAGATTTAAACTTCTCATTTTTTTCCTGGGGCCTGTAGTTATTGAAATCACATGATTTTCGTAAGAATAGTGTTCCATGAAAGTTTAAGATATGAGCAAATTATAAAAGACAGTTTAATGGTAGATGCATTTCCTTTAATTACAGATACAAACAAGTTAGGACACAGAACTTCCTTCTGGCATTACATAATAAGCAAAGGGACAGCAAATGTAGTTAGGTCTATGTTAATTATACTGGAAAGATTCTTAAAAAAAGGAATTCGCACACAATGGAACTCTGCCGCTGATGCTCAGCATCTTCTTCTTTTTTTTTTTTTTTAATTTTTTTATTGTTATGTTAATCCCCATACATTACATCATTAGTTTTAGATATAGTGTTCCATGATTCATTGTTTGTGCATAACACCCAGTGCTCCATGCAGAACGTGCCCTCCTCAATACCCATCACCAGTCAGCATCTTCTTCTTACATCTGCCTCTGGGTCTCATTCTGCCTTCAGAGAAAGCATCACATGCAGGCGCATGCGCACACAGGCGCGCACGCACACACACACCCTTTTTTGAAAGGCAGATTTGTCCAAAAATAGTTCCTATACGTCTTAAGGCCTATACAAATTAATTTTATTAAATTCCTACATGAACGAAGAGATCTCACGATGGATTTTAGAACTCGTGCTATTCGTCAATCTGGAAGATTAGGCATTTAGAAACAAACAGAATCCATTCTGTATTCTGGACATCTTGTCATCACTATCAACTCTCTGTAAAAAAGTACAATATAAGCTCTAAATTGAGAAGGGTGTTTTTGAAAGACTACTCAGAAACAAGAGAGAGGAAGAGTATTATCTTCTCCATCTTCTATCTCTCACGGCTTTTGAGGTAGTTCTGATAAGAAATTAGTTTCTATGAAGGAAAGAATCATTACATTGTATTTCAAGAAAGATCTAAGAGAAAAAGAGTGTGAAACTGGGTTGTAGAGTCAGGCATTTGAGCAGAAGAGCAAATATCAATGAGGGAATGTGCTTAAATATTTAAATATGGACTAACCTCATAGCTTCACTTCCCTTGAACAGTTCATAGTTCACACATTTTATGGTCCTTTTTTCCAGTATAATATAACCTTTCAGAAGCCCATGAAGAACAATAAGAACGAATTTTAATACCCAATTCATCTGGCTGCCAACAGGTTTTAAAAAACAATGGTCCTGAAAACATCCTCCAAAAAAGAGGGTTAGAGAGCCCAAGGATTTTTTCTGGTCTCAAATTATGAGACCTTGCTGGAGGTCCATAATGGAAGCAAGGCATATTAAGGTGTTTGAGAAGTCTGATAGTAAAGAAATCTGTTTGACATCACTTCTCAAAATTATTTAATCATGGGATCTCTCCACAATTCCCACTTAAAAAGCATCATTTAGTGCTGATGAGCCATCTGTTTTATTATTTAATGAAAATTGTAACATATTCCGTGGTTATTTTCTCAATCGTTTTATCAGCTAGACCAGCCTCTAGATACTTGAGGGATAAAAGTGTCCTTGGTTTTATAATCTTTAGGAGTCTGCATGTTGCCTGGAACAGAGTGCTCAGGAACTAATACCCCTGGAGTTAACATTGTGTAGACAAGTCTGGTAAATTGATGAGCTAGATTTCCCAACCCCCTCCCTCCCTAGCTCATCAAGTATGATCCTTTGTCATGGCAGTTTGGAGGCTTGCAATAAAAGCTATTTTGCAAGCAATGACAGGGCAGATGACCAAGTTCATGGTGCTTCTGAGTTTCTTAGAGGCTTCTTTTTATGTGCCCTCTCCCATGAGGAATGTGGGACGTCTTAGCTTCCTCTAGACAAAGTGGGAAGGGCAGAGACACGTAGGGAGTAGCATTTCTGGACTGTCAATTCTGCTCACAGCACAGCAGGTAAAAGTCACTTTGCACTTCGTGTATTTCCCATCAATATCCATTTGTGAACAGAATAAAAAGGAGAGGAAGACACAGCATGAGAATAAGAAATGATGGGAAGAGAAGGAAGAAAACAACAGTCTCATATTTCTGTTCCCTAACCTAGAACACTTCTTACTGTTCCAAACAAAATGGTACCTCATTTGGATGGTCATATATTGGTCACATAATCAGTGTCCTTTAATTTTCCCGTAAATTTTACTTATCCAGAAGAAATTAATTGACCCTTACGTTCATTGAGCTAGAAGAAACATTTTCTATGAGAAAATATTTTGCAAATGAAATTTTAAAATCCTGTTTTCTTTCCAAGCACTCCTCCCTAATTCTTATTTGTATTTCCTACTGTAGTCTATTTTCTTTGGAGGTTCTAGAAAATAAGATACTTCTTTAAAAATGCAGTAATTGGACTCTATGAAGATATGAGATCTTGTGACTCAGCTTTTTGTTAAGTTACTGATGAACACACAGGTCATGGACAGTAATCAAGGTGTTTGATAACTGGCCTCTCCTGGAATCAAACTAAATTCATTACTGCACATCATTCTACAAGTCCAGAGAAACAAAATATTACGGTGATTTTTAGATAAAAATAAAGAGCATAAGATTGGTAGTATTCCTCTGATAGGTCATCTTTGACCCATACCTAATATTATTTTAACAAACCAATTTTTTAGTTAAAGGTCTATATGTACGTAATTTAGGAGAGCAATTCAGAAAAACACAAAGACAAAAATTAAAATTTCTTTAGATGTCCCAATCATAAATAATAGGTAATATCCTTTTGTAAATATAATTCCAGTTTTAGTTCTATAAAATCTAATCA
Organism: Halichoerus grypus; assembly: GCF_964656455.1. Taxonomy (NCBI): domain Eukaryota; kingdom Metazoa; phylum Chordata; class Mammalia; order Carnivora; family Phocidae; genus Halichoerus; species Halichoerus grypus. Next base: position 78,698,829 of record NC_135723.1, read on the forward strand.
TAACTTTTTTTTTAAAGATTTTATTTATTTATTTGACAGAGAGAGACACAGTGAGAGAGGGATCACAAGCAGGGGGAGAGGGAGAAGCAGGCTCCCCGCGGAACAGGGAGCCTGATGCGGGGCTCGATCCCAGGACCCTGGGATCATGACCCAAGCCGAAGGCAGACGCTTAACGACTGAGCCACCCAGGCGCCCCTAATCATAACATTTTAATTCTGATTTATAATTGGATTCTTTTATTTTTTAATTCTTATAATGAAGTATCAGCATCTCACATTATTCAAATATCCTAATATATGCTTTTTAATAGAAGCATGATACTTCATTTTACAAATGTACCAGAATTTATTAATCCAATATTCCATTTGAATTTAGACTTTTTTCCTGTATTTCTTCCTACCATAAAGTATATAATATATTCTTTTTTTTAAAAGATTTTATTTATTTGACAGAGAGAGACACAGCGAAGAGAGGGAACACAAGCAGGGAGAGTGGGAGAGGGAGAAGCAGGCTTCCCGCTGAGCAGGGAGCCTGATGTGGGGCTGGATCCCAGGAACCTGGGATCATGACCTGAGCCGCAGACAGATGCTTAACCGACTGAGCCACCCAGGTGCCCTCTTGGGGTAAATTCCTAAAAGCATATTGTTAGTTTAAGTGGTGCTGTGGACTGAATTGTGTCCACCCTGAATGAAAATCATATGTTGAAGCCCTATCCCCCAATGTAACTACATTTGGAGATGAGCCGCTTAGGAGGTAATTAAGGTTAAAAGAGGTCAGTCATAAGGGTAGAGCACTAATCTGATAGGATTGGTGGCCTTATGAGAAGAGGAAGAATGAGATTTTCTCTGAGGACAGAGGGAGAAGGCAGTCATCTGCAAGCCAGGAAGAGAGCCTCCCCCAGCACCTGACTGCTGGCCTCTGACTTCTGTCTCCAGAACTGTGAGAAAATACATTTCTATTGTTTAAGCCACCCAGTTGATGGAATTTTGTTACGGCACCCCAAGCTAAGGCAAATGTAATGATATTTTCAACATTTGATAGATACTACAAAATTGCTTTTTAAGAAAGTACTTACCAGTTTGCACTGTGACCCATGTACGTGAAATGATTAATTTCCCTGCAACCTCATCAACTGCGGTTTTTATCATTTGTTATAATCATTTTCAATTTTATACATAAAAAGGTATTTCATTGTCTTAATCTATTAATTTCTGTGTGGTAAAATGATACCATTTTTCTGGTTTACACAGGGTCTTTCCATGGGTCATAAAAATCATTGCATTTGATTAAGAACAATAGTTAACTGTAAACTCTACTTACCAAGTGCCCCAATATTTCACCCATAAAATTTGTAAACCAATGGTCCCATGTCATTCATTTCCTTACTTAACAGATATTTACTGAGTACCTGCCTAGGTCCTGGGGATAATACAAGTGTTACGGAACCTGGACTGGATCGCCCGACAGAAGAACCAAGCGGCACTCGGAGATCTTGGAGGATAGGAGGTTTATTTAATGCTGGTGGGCTCAGAGAGTGATCTCCAAAGGTCTGAGCCCCGAGCACAAAGGGGGCAATTTATACACTTCTACTTCCGCATACTTGGCACTTTTGGCGCGTGCGTGAAGCGGGGCAGGGAGAAGGACCCGGACTGGTGCGTGAGGGAAGCACAGCAGGGAGAAGAAGCCGGAAGAGCCCCAGGGCAGGGGCTGGGACTCTCTCGCTGGCTTGGTGGCCATCTTAGGACACAGATTTTCCTTATCACAAGCGCAACAAAAATGTCTCCTGCCCTAACAGAGTTTAATAGGGAAAGGCATAAAAAAGAAAAATCAGACAGTAATGTACAATTACACTGAAGAAGGGCAAAAGTATAAAGCTTTGAGGTAGTACGGATTTTCAGGGAAGGAGTCAGTTTGGGATGATATTGAAGTTGAGATGTGACAGACGAGCAGCAGTTAATCAGGTGGAACCTGAAGTAGAGGTTATAGAAAGGGCTCCAACAGGTTCTACAGAGAGATGTTCAAATATATATATTTTTTCAAAACGCAAATTTTATCATGTGACTTCTGCTTCTAGTATAGTGGATTGACTTGATACCCCAAATATCCCTTTTCACTACAAAACACCTAAACACTGCATAAGTTATAACAAGCATATAGTTAAATGAGGTAAACTCCTAAGACAGTGAAACAAATCCTCCAAAGGCTAGGAAAATGAAAATGAACCAGAAACTGAAACCAAAGCAGGGATGAGTATGAACACCAGGGCTGCCTTGGGGGAAAATGTGTGTACTAAGGAGGCTTTACAGCTATGTTTAAGAGAATGCACCACTGGGTCAGCGACCCACGGACTGCTGAACCTGAGATTCCTGCAAAAACTGGGACCCATGAATGGGCTGTACTCTCAGTTAAAGGATGGTCCCAAAAGAATCAATATTCTTGTAATGGGGAGCCAACAAGTAAATCTGTTTCTACAACATCTGAAGAGTGAGTGAAGGAGTCTTTCCTGAGAATATGCATCATATGCCTGGCCTCATTAAACTGGGAACTACCTATGCAATCAAGAAATCGCCAAGATAAGAAAATAAAGTAGCTCCACTAGCACCTCCGTCACCAAATAAAAGAGCAAATCTTCTTTAAAAGAAAGTATTCTCAAACCAGTCCTTGTAGAATTCTCATGAATTTCAAGTATATTTGCTTACTAAAAACAAAACAAACAAAAAAACCAAACGCTAGCTGAATAAGAAAACAGAGACCATGGCAAAAATGTCAGTGGAAATAAGACATAAACACCTAGAAAATTTAGTTATTGAAATTGATCAGAATAGAATTTATAAAAGGTCTAAGGAAAAAAGGGGGGGGGATAAAAACCAAGAATCAGATCAGAGATGTTCAGAAATAATCAAATGGGTTTTAAAAAGAACCCAATAGTATTTCCAGAACTAAAATATTTAGTAATTGAAATTAGCACTATGTGGGTTGAAAAGTAGATGTTATAGCTAAAGAGAATAAAGTAGAGAAAGGGTTGGCAAACTATAGCCCACCACCTGTTTTTATGAATAAAGTTTTATTAGAACACAAACCACACAGGGCACCTAAGTGGCTTAGTCATTAAGCGTCTGCCTTCGGCTCAGGTCATGATCCCAGAGTCCTGGGATCGAGCCCCGCATCAGGCTCCCTGCTCAGCGGGAAGCCTGCTTCTCCCTCTCCCACTCCCCCCTGCTTGTGTTCCCTCTCTCGCTGTATCTCTGTCAGATAAATAAATAAAATCTTAAAAAAAAAAACAAGAACACAAACCACACTCATTTACATATTGCTCATGGCTCTTTTTGCACTAAAACACAGAGTTGAACAATTGTGGCAGAGACCATACGACCCACAAAGCCCAAAAGATTTATTATGTTTACTATCTGGCCCTTTATAGAAAAAACTTTGCCAAGTTCTGACTAGAAGAGAACTAAAAATATAACATAGAATGCAGCTGGAGAAATAAGTAGAATATGTATTACAGACATTAAAAGAGATACAGAAGATAAAATGCCTCATATATGATCTTTGGAATTTTAGAAAAGAGTGAGATTAGAGGAGAAACAGTACTTAAAGAGATAACAATATTCCAGGATGATGGCAAACATGGATATTCACATCCAAATCAGAGTAAATTCAAAGAAATCCATACTTACTCAATATCAGGGCACATGGATCAGAAATCCACAGGAATCACAAACAGAATCCATGAAAAGAAATCCACATGTAGATATGTTATAGCGAACCCACAAAACACTAAAGAACAAAATAATCTTGAAAGTATCTGGAGAGCAAAGACTAATCCCCCTCAAAAGAATGCCAATTTGATTGTGAACAGCCTTCTTATTGGTAACAAAGGAAGCCACAAGAAAATGGAGTATTATCTTCAAAGTTCTGAGAGAAAGTAACTGTCAATCTAGAACTGTACACCTAGCAAAATTTTCTTTATAAAATGTGGATGAAACAAGCACAATTCCAAATAAAAATTCACTATCTATAGGTGCTCCATTATTGGAAATTCCAAAGAATATACTTTAGGAAAAAGGAAAATAATTTCTAAATCTAAGCAAGTATTGAGTATAAAACAGAATATAAATAAACAAGGACACAACTAAAATACTAGGCAAAATAAGCATGTGAGAGAGGAAGGGCATGGCTGGAGCAAAATGTTCCAAGGTCTCTCCACTCTTAGAAGGAGAGAAAATTTGTTGATTACCATAAAACTTTAAAATATACACAATATGCACAGTAAAATCTTAATGTTGGAAAATGTAAACTATTGAGGAGGAAAAAATAGAAGATCCTGGATGAAACAAGAAGGCAAGAAAAACAAAAAGCTTACAAACACGAGTCAAAAAAAAAGAGGCCAAAATCAAATGGTAGAAATGAATTTACTTGCATCAGCACACATGCTAATTGTAAAAACAGAAATTGTCATAATGGAGAATTAAATCAGAATCTAGTTTGCTATTTATAAGGTACACTAAAACACAAAAATACAGAAAGGCTAAAAGTATGAATAAACGTATCAGACAAATACCCACCAAAAGAACGTTACATTAATAACCATCTAAGTAAACTGGAATGCAAAATGCATTGATAGTTATGAAAAGGATCATTAGATAATAATAATTTCCATTTACCAGGAAGATTTAAAAATTTAAAACTTGAATGTACCTTAATAAATAACCTCAAGTACAAAGTACAATACAAAGTAACAATTGGCCTAAGCGGAAGGAAGAAACCACACGGTAGTGACAACTTTCCACTCACCAGTCACGGAAAATACAAGAGGACTTTGAAGCATGTTTTATAACCAGAAAGTAACAAAGGATTTTTAAATTAAAAAAAGGATGGGGCACATCACAGGGAGTCAGCCTAAAAGAGCTCTCAATGGCTCAAGCTGGAATAATCCGAGCAACAAAATAAAAGCAGTATCAGATTATAACCCAAAGTACCAAATAACTACATATGAATCGGATTGACATAAACAAATGGTTGATTAAATAGAGGAGAATGGACAATTTTCCTTGCAGAAGAATTCCAAATGAAGTATGTAACTGGTCCTCCCTCTGGGAAGTGCCATTTAATTCCACTTGAGTGTGAGTTGGACCTAGTGACTTCCTTTCAAAAAATATAGAGAAAGCAAAGTACTATCTTTAGAGTGGAGAAACCTGGCATACATTACCTTACCCACGTGATCATGGCTAACATGACCAGTGATGTTCTATGGGTATCATGTACTCCCTGACAGGCTGAGAGAAGAGAGTATTTCATCTCTTCAAAAACCCATCACCTCTAACCATGAAAATGTCACACAAACCCAAGTTGAGGGATGTTTGACAAGATACTCGACCAGAACTCCTCAAAACTGTCAAGGTTGTGAAAAACAAGACAAGACTGAGGAACGGCCACAGATCAGAGGAGCCATGACAATTGAATGCAGCATGAATGGCATCCTGAGTTGGACCTTGGGACAGAAAAAAAGGACATCAATAAAAAAAAAAATGGACTGGGATCAATAAAAAAAAAAAAATGGACTGGGAAATCCAGATAAGAACCGGTAGTTAGTTAATGGTAACGTGCCAATGCTGGTTTCTTAAGTTTTGACAAATGTACCATGCTAATATAGGATGGTAACATTAGAGGGAACAAATACAGAAATTCCCTGTAATATCCTCCCAATTTTTTTGCAAATCTAAAATTATTCTAAAAAGTTGATTTTTAAAAAAATTAATGAAAAGGAGAAGGAGCAGTCTAGTTCAACAAAGCCGAAAGTTACATTATTGAAAAGACTAATAAAGTTTACGAACTTCTGGCATGATGAACTGAGGGGAAAAAAAAGAGAAGGTAAAAATAAACAATATTAGAATGTGCAAAAAGCAGGTAGAGCAAAAAGTACAAAGAGAACAAGGTGAACCTAATATCAACGCATTTGAAAACTTAGATAAAATGCACTATTTCTTGAAAAGCCATAACCTGACAAAACTCACACAGATAAACAGAAAGCTTATATAGTACTTTAACTACAAAATAAACTAATGCAGTAGGTAAAAATCTTTCCACATATAAGTCTCAAAGCCCAGATAGTTTTAAAGATGAGTTATTGATAAATATTAAAAAAAAAAAAAGTCATTTGACACTTACCCAGAGCAAGCTGGAAAGCTCCCCAAACTCATCTTATATGGCTATGATAACCTGGATACCACATCTTGACAGGAGCAGTATGAGAAAGGAAAATAATAGGCTAATTCTGTGCATCAACATAGATCTAGGAGCACCTGGGTGGCTCAGATGGTTAAGCGTCTGCCTTCGGCTGGGGTCATGATCCCAGGGTCCTGGGATCGAGCCCCACGTCTGGCTCCCGGCTCGGCTGGGAGCCTGCTTCTCCCTCTCCCTCTGCCTCTTCCCTGCTCATGCTCTCTCTCTCTCTCTCTCTCTGTATCTCTCTGTCTCAAATGAATAAATAAAATCTTTAAAAAATAAAAATAAGGGGCAGCTTGGTGGCTCAGTCGTTAAGCGTCTGCCTTCGGCTCAGGTCATGATCCGGGGTCCTGGGATCGAGTCCCGCATCGGGCTCCCTGCTCAGCGGGAAGCCTGCTTCTCCCTCTCCCACTCCCCCTGCTAGTGTTCCCTCTCTCGCTGTGTCTCTCTCTGTCAAATAAATAAAATCTTAAAAAATAAAAATAAAAAAATAAAAAATAAAGATAAAAAAAAACCCCATAGATCTAAAAACCCTAAACTAACTGGTAATAGTAAGTGGTATAGATGTGCATAGACAGCTTTTTATGTAACAGCATTACATACTACATTCTTAAAAAACTTTAGCACATTAGAAAATTACATGGAAATCCAACTGAAGACCCCAAACTTTTCCACACCTAATTCTAGACACTAAGAAGGCTCCAAAGGTCCCATGCTTAAGAAAAGCTACACTAGTGGGGTAGATCTTGAAGCTGTTGTTAACCTGATTTGAATTCTAACACATACTGAAAAAACCCTTTGTCTTCTCTCTTCCTTAACGATTTATGGCTCTTTTATGCATTATTTCAGAAAAATCTTTAGCTTTATGCTGTGAATGAATGGTGTGGAGGGAAAACAGAGGCAACTGACCTTAATAACTATTCCTCAAGTTGCAGTCTAGTGACTTACTTACCTTGGATGACTGTGTTCCTGACTCCTGCTTTCGGCCACATCTTTGCCACTGTCCCATTAGGCCCACAGTGTTTTCCAGCAACATGAGGGATGCAGCATTGATATAATTATTCATAATGAACAGATGAGAAACTGAGGCTCAGACAGGACCAACTGCTCAAAATGAAATGGGAGAGCCAGGACAGGAAGGCGGATGTTCTGACTCCTAGCTCAGTGCTATTTGCAACATACTAAGTCTCTTCACCTACCACTCACTTTTTGTTTTTGTCTGTCTTGTTTTGAAAGGCATAATTACTTTGCTCTAGTACTGAACTCCAAGCTCGGTGGGGACAGATGTTACTGCTGGGCAAGCCTGACTGAGGTAGATTTGAGGTTGTTCTATAGTTTCTGATAGAATCCACAAAGAAGCCTCAGAGTATATTGAAGAGGTACTCATTGATCACTGTCCCTTCCACCTTTGCACCCGTAGCATGAAACCTGTTCACCTGGCCACATTACATGAAGACAAACCTTGCTTACAGCATTTGATCTGGTTGCCCACCTGTCCCAGAAGCGAGTCTCCAGATTCGCAACTGATAGGACATTTACACTTGTTTTCTCTACGTCATATATCAAAGACTAGAATGAAGAAGTAAGCGGTAAAGGAAAAAAAAAGTCGTAAGGAAAATCCTTGATAAGCCTATTTGATGCAATTATCCATGATTTTCCTCAAAAAGCATCATGGTCTCTAAAATTAGAGACAGGAAGTTGAGGCACAATTTCTGAAGTGATAAATAAGAGGAAATGTTATCATCTATGAAGACAGAGACATCGTCATATAATAACGTGACCGATCCCACGGAGGCCACCTACTACTCTGTGACATAATCTGGAGTCCAGAGAAAGTAGGGATTACTTTGTATATGCACTCCAGTCATGTCACCGTCCAGCTTGAAAGCTGGTGCAGCCAAGCTGGCCCTTGTCGGGTGCGGAGCAGGCCGCAGACGGCCCTACTAAACTGCCCCAGAGCCCGCGAAGACATTGGACATACACCTTACGGTAAACGGACACAAAAAAGCCATTCTGTGTTGCTGCTTCAGTTTCCCCACCCTCAGCCTGACGAGCAAAACCGAGATGTATAACCACACATATCAACCTAGAACTTTGCCCTGTAATGCATTGTCTCCAAAAGTCTCTTTTCTCCTTGCTGTGGGTCCTCAGCGGCGCGATCGCCAAGTGTGAGGCTGTCCTCCTGCAGGAATGTGTCTGTTTCTGTCCTTGACTCACTTTTTTCTTTCTTCCTTTCCTTTTCTCTCTCCTCCTCAGTCTTAGCACCAGCCAGACCTTTTCTGTTTAACTCTATTCTTTTATTCTGAAACGCTCCGAGTGCTATTCACGGGAGATGTGGTGGCAGAGAGCACCTAGAGAGCTCAAAGCTGTGTAATAGGATGTGCTCCTGGAAACATTTCCGATCCAGACAGCACTGTTGTCCTTCACTTCAGTCGATAACAAAAGGCGATCCTTTTTCCTTTTGAATTTTTGACAGAGGTAGCTCAGGTAATGAGCAAAACGGTGCTCTGAATGTGTGTCTTGACAGACATAAAAATGATCATAAAGACAGACTATGGCAAGCACCGTAGAAAAGTCCGACTTGACACGGACAGTATTTTCAACAAAAGTCTGTATAAATATCAGATACTGCAGACCTGGATAAGAGGAGCTTATGTTCATAAGGCGAGGTTGCTAAAACCCGAACATTCTATTAGCAAAAACACTGAAGAGTCTAATTACATATGCGCTGCGATATTTGCACTTAGCATGAGGTATTGCAGCTCTACCTACTTTTCCCGGTTTTCTCCTCTCACAATTTCCATCCCCGTGGCTGACTGGCAAAGGCAAGCATGATAGAATAACAACTAATCAATACTGATAGAGTATAATTACCATATTTCCCCTTTTACACATGACACCTTAGAGTTTCAGAAAGGTTAAGTGATTTGCCCAACCTGGGTCACTTTGCAGATTTTAGAGTCAGACTCAAGTAGGGATCTTTTGCCTCTTTTTTTATGCTTTCATTGTGAGAGCATGACATTTCTGCATGACATCTGTTAGACTCTAAAGATTACAGGAAACATCATACCCCTTCAGTTTATCTTAGATAACTTCTACCTTAAACTGAGGTTCAAATTTCCCTAAAACCGGCATTTCTCCTTTTTCTTAAGCTCCATGTCACCCAAATGTTGAATCCCAGACCGACTCCAATTTGTTTTGTACCACCCAGAGATACATGAAAATGTACACATTTTAACCTGGAAAATTGATTTAATGTGTAATATTAGGTATAATGCACGCATGAACATATAAACACACCTTAAATTACACTTTACAGTGTACCATTATAAAGAAAACAATAGTTTTACAGAATAAAAGTAACTATGGCAACCTATAGATTCAAATCAGGCTGCCTCGAGGCAGCAGCTCCCAGGTGCCTCAGTAACTTTCCATTAAAATGTGTCTCAAACAAACCCGTTTTGGGGGAGGCATCAGCTGAATTTCCTACTTAATGTTCTCAATTTGATTATCCCTTTCAGTGTTAATGACTACAATAATCTGATCATACACAGTTCTTTGGGTATGTCTGTTTCACTGCAATCTTTTTATCCTCTTGCATTTCCGAGCCCTGCCTAACATTGGGAGACCTCTCTTTTGATATCCACTGGTTGGGAGGAAGACAGACAGAACCAGGAGCTAAGAAACCGGTTTAGTAAAAAAGTCGCTCATGTTGGCTCTCCGTTAGCCATCCCAACTGTCCCCTGTTCTCGCCGCTCCCTTACTGCCCCCGCCCCGCCCCCTGCCCACCCAGCAAAGTTTGTGGAGTGCAGACGGTTTACTTTGGGGTAATGGGAGACAGGACTATCATCTGCAACTTTCCCCTAATTCCCAAGTAAGGCTGAGTTCCATAATGAGGTAAAACCCTGAACAGATGCTGAGACTAGGATTGGTTTTATTTTACTGTGGGATAAGAACTGGCAACAACGACGACTTCAATTCAAAAATATTTATTGTGGGGGTGCCTGGGTGGCTCAGTCGTTAAAAGCGTCTGCCTTCGGCTCAGGTCATGGTCCCAGGGTCCTGGGATCGAGCCTGCATCGGGCTCCCTGCTCCGTGGGAAGCCTGCTCCTCCCTCTCCCACTCCCCCTGCTTGTGTTCCCTCTCTCGCTGTGTCTCTCTCTGTCAAATAAATAAATAAAATCTTAAAAGAAATATTTATCGTGTGCCCACAACATGCAAGGCAATGTGGCACATCCTCCTACAGAGCATAACAGGTGAAGAGAACCAGTTTTTGCCTTCAAACTATGACCTTGTGGGATAGAAGAAGGGCAGTGTGTGTGGATTTAGCATGTAGGTTTGCATGATAAAGTTTATAAGGAAACTACAGATAAAAGGTGTTTGGTGTTTGTGTTAACAGAAGTCTTCTTCAAGGACTTTTATGATATCGGACTATCACAAACTTGGAAAAAGAGAAACATTACGTGGAGAATAAACAAGTTGCCTGGGGTAAAGATTATGTGGGGAGGGATACTTGGAGAGAAGTCTGGGTAGATGGGAAAAGAATGATGTTGAGAAAAGCCTAATACTATAGCTTGGAACTTATCTTTAATTTCATAATCAAACAAGAATCTGAAGTTTTCCAAAAGGAGTATAATAAAAGTTAATCTGTAATTTTGAAGGTGATTGCTAGACTGTTGTAGGGAGAAAAAGAAGTAGTAGAGAGATGTATAAAAATAAATAAGCAAGAAGAAAAAGAAGGCTTGAGTTAGGATAGTGCAATGGAAATGGTAAAGACCAACTTGAGGGGTCCTACAAAGGCAGAGCATTGGCACGGGCAACAGACTGGGTCTAGGAGGTAAAAGAAAAAGATGAATGAAAATGAATAGGCCATGAATGGAAGTGATATTCACATAACTAACGCAGTCATTCATTCATTAACCAAATGTTTACGGAATACCTATTTTGTGCCAGGAGTGTTACTTTTTGCCAGGCACCCTGTTAGGAGCTAAAAGAGGTACAGGAGCTGGTTTAGTGAGATGATGGACTTAATTTCTTTTTTAAACATTTATTTATTTTAGAGAGGGGTGGAGGGGCAGGGGGAGAGGAGAAAGAAAATCCCAAGCAGACCCTGCACTGAGCCCGATGTGGGGCTCGATCTCCACAACCCTGAGAGCATGACCTGAGACCAAATCAAGAGTTGGATGCTTAACCAACTGAGCCACCCGGGCACCCCAAGATGATGGACTTCATTTTATACACAGAGAGTTGAAAGTGCCAGAACATTCAAGCTGTCAATTGTCGATAGAGACCTATAGCTTAGGAGAGTAATTGGTTTGGAATTCTGTATAAAGACAGGTCACTGAAGCTGTGGAAAGGGGCAAGATCACTGAAGTACAATTTTTCTGTGAAGTAGAAAAATTCTCAGAACAGAGCAAGTTCAAGAACAGATGTGAGAAAAGAACTATACTGCACTTGGGAGTCTGGAGGAAAAAAAAGTTATTAGCAAAGAGATGGTCAAAAATAAATAAGAAGGGAGCTGAGATAAGATAGTGCTGCATCAGGGCAAATAAGCAGTGTCTCAAGCAGCACAAGCCCTTAGAAAGTCCAGAGCATCAGCTTTTCAATGGGAGTAAGCAGGGCGAAGCTGGAGAAAAGGCTACTGGATTAGGTCCTTACCCAGTCTATCTCAAGAAGCCTTGTTGGCAAGCGAGGAGCTAGAAGCCCAATGAGAGGAATGGAGATGGAAATTTGGTTGGGAAGATAAAAGAGAACAATGGAAAGGTAGCTTGACAGCTTAACGATACTTAAGACAACGTGAGCTACCAGTTAACTTTTTTTTGACTATTCATGTGCCAGGCACTGTTCGAAGTGCTTGATATACATTAATGCATTTGATCCCTATGATGATTCATGAATTCTGAAAGAGATACTCTGTTATATCTTTCCCACAGATAGGGAAGTTCAGACAAGACTAGATTATGAAGCTTGCCCTACCTCACACTATTAATTCGTATTACTTTGAACCCAGGCAGTCTGACTTCAGAGTCCCTTGACCACTCTGTTGTGAGGCTAGTAAAAGCTTACACAGGCTTGTGGGAAGAAAGGAAGTACAGAGAGAGAGAATGAGAAGGAATAATGGTTGAAACAAGCTAAAAGGGGGATGGGAGAAAGGGTATCTCCTTTGTGGGAGGAACCCCAGAAAAGGTTCCCTGGGAACAGGATTAAGAGAAGAGAGGGACTGAGACACAGAGAGATTTTAAGCTTAGAGGCACATGATGGTGGGGGCCTGCATTAGGTGACTTTTTAACCTTTTGGCTCAAAACACTAAAAGGGGACACTTGTTCCTAAAGTATAGATTAGGGGGGCTCCTTGCTTAGTGGGGAGCCTACTTCTCCCTTTGCCTGCCGCTCCCCCTGCTTGTGCTCTCCCTGACAAATAAATAAATAAAATTAAAAATAAAATAAAATGAAGTATAGATTAGGGAAGGGGCTAAGAGAAGACTCCACATAAACCTCCTTATTTATCTTGCTTTATCAGTGAAAGCTTATTCCACAGTGGAAAAGCAAGAAGCATCAGGTATACACAAACCCATCAGCAAGCCTTACCCAGACATACATATGCATAACAACAGAAATACAGAGGACACTTAAGCTGTGCAGCCCCTAGTACTAGGTGGTACATAAGAACTAAAAGGCAACTTCTAACCTCATAGATATTCTCTTCCTTTCTCTTTCAAGTGGCTTTAACGGCAAAAAGAAACCTAAAGTGCAGCCAACCTAAATCAACAGCATATTGATGTACATTTTTCCTTTGTGAGTTTTCTCCCCGCCTCTTGCAAGAAGTGTTTGCTATTTAAAATCAGTTACTAGGTGATAGTGGCAAAGCACATTTTTCTCTCTTCCTAAGTCAACCCTACACATTTCACTGTGTGTTTGCAAGTAAAAATACCTGTTGCCGTGCACATGAGAGGCGCAGAATGCAAAGCTGTAATGGAGCAGGGTTGGGTCAATGACAGCACCATTTTCTGAATGTTCCATCAGTTCTGTAAGGTAGCAGAGATGTCTGTGACAGCCTCTCACACCATAACGGGCACAGTACTCATCTAACACAAAGACTTGGCCAGGGCTAAACCAACCCTGCAAAAGAAAAAAAAATTTTCCTTTCTGTACTAGGATTTGCTTTTCTTCAGGCACTCTTTGACATTATAAGAAGAAGCTGAATCCAAGTGTCTTTTGACATTTTTTTTTTATTAGTGGTATGTTTCATGTTATTTTCATAAAGCTAATGTCACCAATTTTGGACCTGATCTGGGACACTTGTAATCGAATACTATTCTCTCTTCATTGCCATGGCAAGACACGGGCTACCTGCTTTTCTCCACTGTCATTCAAAATCGGCCAAATTTATTCACAGTATCTAAATCATCAGTCACAGAGAATAACATTCTGAAAAACTTCAAACCCTGTATGAATCAATTATAAAGAGAATGGTTAAAGCAGATACTATAATTGAAATTGCCTAGTTGCCAAAAACATTTTATAAAGTGAACTAAGAAAATTCCAGTTAAGTCTAGTGGTAGTAAACGTATACTATTTGGTAATTTGCATATTTGGGACATTGTTCTCATTCTCTTTGTCCCTCTAGGACCAATAATAACAAGGGCTAATGGCTTACAATAGTTTCTGGTTCTCTTAAAATGAGATGTGAAGGGTGCGTGTGTGTTCGTGGATGCTTGTGAGCCAGCTGAACCAGCAGGTAGCCTGCTTGGCTAACACCGGAGGTCAGGGTTAAGCAGAGTTGCTTTATAAAACGTTTCGATGGATAATATAGACTAAAAATAAACAGTTTTAAAAGGGGGCAGGATAACTGTGCAAGAGAAGGAAAAGATGGGTGAGAAATGCAAAAAGGTAAGACAGCAATAAGACAAAGCAGAGGGGAGAAAAAAGAGCAAATACTGTGGTGATGGCGCAGGTGCTCAACTAGACAGACAACATGTCTGTGTAGTATTAGAACCGCCATGCCTGTGCGTTACTCCGATCTCCAGCTTAGACACATAGGCTACAGTTCAGTGACCTTTAGTGAACTGCTCAGGACACTGAAAATCAATTGTTGAGTCATGGTTTACATCCAGGGCCATCCTGCCTCCAAACAGTCTCCTCACACCATGCTTACTACCCTCTAGATACAGTTGAAGACACACTGTAGTGTTCTCCTCAGACTCCTCATCACGTGGGATCATCCACATAACCCAAACAACTTCTAATCATTCAGTAACTCCCTCCGCTGAGTGGAATCCACCAGGTAAGTCCCTTATTGGTGTCCACTCCAGGTGTGTTTCCCCCTGGAAAGATAGCATAGGGTTTTGTGATGCTCTTACTCTTCATGTAAAGTTTGGGCTGGATGGGGTTTAAGCCATAGTTACATGTTGAATAAGCAGTACTTAATAAAAAGTCTATAAATGATTTATCAGGAAAAAAAATAAAAAATTTATCAGGGCAGTAAGTTGTCATCACAACAATAAGTGGTTTCAGTTCTTCCTGTCTATTCAAACATCTCCAATGAGCTTGGAGCACATCCTGTTGGAAATCTTAAACACAAGGTAGCTTTACTGTAGGTAGCTACCACATTCAGGAGCCAAGAGACTGTGGTGATAGAAACAGGGATAGTCTGGCTGGATACATTTCTGAGGAACTGCCACTGACAATATAAATCCTTGGAAGGGCACATATGGATGCCTAGGCTGCAGTTTAATGCCCACATTCTGAGGAAGTCAAGCATTCCTTCAAAATGTAAACTATACTTTATATTCCAAATTTTGGCTGGTTTCAACACAGAGTAGCAGTTTACTCAATTCAATCCCATTTATTTATTTTTTTTAAGGAATTCAAATTATCTTTGGAGGGCTAAATGAAACCAAAGATTTTCAATGTTACATGTGGCCCTGTCGTATTTCTCGCACTGTTTCTTTCCCCCATCACTTGGGTTGTCCTTCTAGGAACAAAAGAGAAAAATGAAAGACAGCAACATTGGGTGAGCAGAATTTAAACCTTAAAATGTCTATACAGGTGTTAGTAAATCCTGTCCCAGAGGTTGTTTTATCTTCATTAAAGCCTTTATTTTCATTCAGCCTTCTCCAGAGGGACTGATAAACCACAATTCAGGGTCTGTTTGAGTCTATTCTCCTGTCTATTGAGTGGCCCAGCAGTGGTCTTCAAGTGTATAATTTTCAAATTGGGAAGCAATCGATTGGAATCCTTCATCCTTAACTCCCAACTACAGTTATTAAAGGAGTCAGGAATAAAATGCCGCTTCATAACAAGTGTTTCTCACTTAAAAAAAAAAAATCTTTCATTCTAACCTATAGGAGACTGGAGAGACAGACTTGTACTTACTAAGCAAGAATAGGAATCATTCAGTCTGTGATCCAAAGTCTGCCTCTGCAGTATTCTAAAAAGGAAGGCGTGGTCAAGCTTGCAAGGATTGGCAGAAATAAACTCATCCATACCATGTTTCTGAAAACGGTCTGCATCTGTAAATTCAAAAAAGCATGTATAATACATTTATTTTTCTGGCTTAATAATGGGCAAATACAGTTTTTGAACACAAAATGCATGCCTCATGGTAATAGACTATTTTGTATTACAAAAAATACGATGCCAAGAATTCAGCATAGTAACATAGATTGTAATTTTTTGGAGCCTAATGAATAATGACCTGGAAAAATCTGCAAATCATTTGAAATGAGGAAATTTCTATTTTCACTCTAAGCTACTTTTAATATTCATCAGAGAACTAATCTTATTTTCCAATTTTAAGAAAGGTAGATGCGTTTTAAGTATGTATTTACAGAAGGAACCGACTGGAAAAGAACCCAGATCTATTCATAAAAAACAGCAACGATGGCTAGAAGCTTGCTTTCCAAATGGCAAACTAGGGCAGAAATGAACACACAGGCTTCCGCTGGACCATTTCCAGTCTTTTTTTTTTTTTTTTTTTTTGAGTCTTATTTAATGGGACCAACCTTAATGTAGAAATGGCAATGAATGCTCTCAAGCTTCAAGTTTAGGAGACATGAAAAAGGGAGCATCATGTTTGTGCAAATATGCAGACAAAGCATAACGTCCCAAATGGCACTTCAATCAAAGGTCCAAATTTACTGTTCTTTACAGACTGCATCTTTCAACGCCTGTAGACCCTGCGGGTTTATCAAAAGGCAAGCTTTTATGATTGCTTTCATTAATGGTATGTTTTGTCAAAGTCTTCAATGTGAGTTATTTACTAAGTATATAGAGAAAAAGCCACACACCACCCAAAAGGAGTGCTGGGGTGTTACTACATTAGCTCTGTTAGAAATGTAGCGCACATCGGGCAAGCAATCAGTTATCGGGATAAAAGTGGACTCTCCTGACAATGGTAGAGCTGAGGCTCCATTGTTCCTTAAAATTCATAGACAGATCTCATTCTGGTAATTACAAGAAGTAGAGTCCTAAATGTAAGCTGAATGTAGTTTTTAAAACCTATATGGCACAATCCTAAAATTGCAAAGGAAAGGAGACAAAAGTTTATTGATTAAACGCAATTATAGAGTCAGGCTCATAATAAAACTCAGTATTGATCTGTGGACATGATGCTAACATAATCAGTCACATTTAGATATTTAGCCCAGATCATATTGATCCTATGTCAAGTTCAACTTTCAGCCATACTTGTGGATGGAAGAACTATGTAATTCAAGCTGAAGGGTCTTCAGAATCACATTAAAAAAAAAAAAAAAAAGATCTCACATCAGTGACAGATATCAAAAGGTGAATGTAGCAAGTAAGCATCAATGGGAGTTCATTGACGATGGAAGGTATGAGGTTATGATCCAAGGAGAAACTGGCATATGTATTCCTTTACATTTACTAATTACTTAACTGAATGATTAAATGCATTACATGTGGTAAATTAGTATTAATTGGATGAACACTAAATGTTATTAAACTGCTTTTCCTGAACTGAGAAATAAGACAATTCAACTTCTCTCGTATTTTATTCTTATGTCTGATGGTCTTTCAAAGGAAAGTCTTTCAAAGTTACATATATGATAATGTGAAATAATATGAGTAGACAGAATACTGAAAA
Organism: Halichoerus grypus; assembly: GCF_964656455.1. NCBI lineage: Eukaryota > Metazoa > Chordata > Mammalia > Carnivora > Phocidae > Halichoerus > Halichoerus grypus. Next base: position 78,716,163 of record NC_135723.1, read on the forward strand.
ATGCAAGGCACATATATTATAAAACCGTTATTTTGTATTTTAAAGAATCTTAAAATCTTCATTTATCCATTTATTTGAGTAAAAAAACTTTTAGTGTCACCTTTATGTAATTCCTAGTTTTATAAAACAACTGCTGAATTTTATTATTTCTTTCACCAGAGAAGGTCATAACAAGAAGTTAAAAATAACACCAATTAATGACTTATCTATTGAGAACAGGATATATAAGAAATTCCACAGAAAATCCATCATTCTTTTATTCTACAAAATACATACATTACATATTTAAATACATACAGTATGTTCTACATAATCCTCTTTTTACTTCTGCCTTTTATAAAGGTTTATAGGAGCAAAATTTTTATTTTAAAGCAATGGGTATATAGTCTTTAAATAATATCTACAAGTTCTTGAAAAAAATGAGCCTATGTTTCATTTCTATAATTAAATCATATTTTCAAAAATGAATATACTTTATGAAGCATTTTCCTCAAGAAATGTAATTCTAAACTATATATTTCCTAATGTGTCAAGCCCTTTGGAATCACACACATGAATGAAAAATTACTTTGCCAATGATTACCTTTAGTGATAAAAATATTCCTAATAGCAATTTAAATCACAAAAACGGACCCTATATTGACAGTGATAAAACTTGTAGGCGAACAATATTCTATAAAAAAAAAAAAAAAACAACCTACAATCTCTCTGGCGCTATGATTCTATGAAAGCGTAATGTATTCTTAGGGATTATCCCATCTTCAAAACACAGGCTGTAAAGACCAAGAATCTCTATTTCTTTCTTTTTATGTCTGATAAGCACAATTTAAAATATTTTATGCAATCTGAAGAGAAACCAGAGTGAAGGGGGGGAAATCAGAGGGGGAGATGAACCATGAGAGACTATGGACTCTGAGAAACAAACTGAGGGTTCCAGAGGGGAGGGGGGTGTGGGGGGATGGGTTGGCCTGGTGATTGGTATTAAAGAGGGCACATTCTGCATGGAGCACTGGGTGTTATACGCAAACAATGAATCATGGAACACTACATCAAAAACTAATGATGTAATGTATGGTGATTAACATAACATAATAAAAAATAAATATTTTATGCAAATATACTTCACCATGCACCACTGATTCATTAGTTTCCATGAATTTATGAAGAAATAAATTTTGAAAAAGCAACAGTTTTGATCTCCCTGTGTGAGAAATCTTTCACTTTAAAATCCTCTCATGAACTAAAGTAAAATAAGAAAACATCTATTGTTAAAATTTACCTAGTTTTTTATTTCTGTAAAATGATATTTTCATATAGTTTTCTCTTGGCATAACATATCAACATCTACTCTTAGAAAACACAGAGATATCATCTGGATCAAATGAACTGTGCTTTCAATCAATTACATAACCAAATGCAAGGCTTGGAGACTTGCTTTAAAACTGGGTTATGCTCGATTATCTTCAATTAATGTTTATTAAAACACAAAATTATGGTGACTAGTTTTAAATGAAAAATTATTCATGGCACTAATCAAATGTTCACTGATAATGACAAATTTCAGTTCAGTTTGTCTTCCGAAACGATATAAGAAAATTATCAAAAGAAACCAACAAGATATGAGCTTGAACAATGCACAGCAAAACTGTCATAAATTGTCATGATTAACCTATGGACTAACTACAGATGTGGGACATGGTAATTGAGGATACTGGTGGGGAGTTTCTATGGTAACAATTGGATATATGCTCCAGCATCTTTAGGTGGTACTGTCACCAGGTGTGGAAGAAGTGGATGGAATAAAACCCAAATTGAGAAAGATTGTTATTTGCTATAGATTTATGGAATTATAGAAGCTTATTCAAATGGAACCTGAAAATTTAAATTTTTCATTAGGGTAATAGCTGTTGGAAGTCAAGGGAAAAGAATAAGTAGGCTGATGGTACCAATTTAAACAGTTAACACTGACTTGAAAATAGCTAGCCTACAAAACAACGTGAGGACTATTAGTAACCTGGTAGGCCCCCCTGTGGTGTGCGCGAGGGGGCTCTTTGGTGGGCACTGACCACGGCCAACCCCTATGTGCTCCAGAATCCACGACCAGGACAGGCATCTAAGTCAGAGTTCCAAATGTGAGATGGGGAAAAATTTAACTGAAATGTTTCTTCTTCCTTCGCAACTAATTCTAAGGATGCTGCATTTCTTTTCTTTTCTTTTTTTTCCTGCTGCTCCTGGTGTTGAGAGAAATTAGGGATATAAAACAGTGGAGGAAAAGGAAGTGGGGGAGAGGCAAATGGGGTACTGCAGGAGAAGAGTGGCCGTTCATTAGCATTCTGAGACCACTCAGGTGTCCAGGCCTGGGACTCAAGTACCAAAAGGACGATGAAGAAGGCGCTGCTACCTAAGAGCTTATCTGCTCCTCTGCAAAATCCTGAACTGAACTAAGCAGCATGTGAATCTTTTGAAATACAATAACTTGGTTTAAAATTGTCCTATGTTTAAGAGCTTGCCCGTAGCTGCATTTACCGATACCACATCTGATTATACTTTCCTTGTCGCTCAAACTCTGAGCTTGAAAATTCACAAGAAGGTAAACATGGCACAGAGAAGGACCTCATGTATTTTTATAGCACCCATGTGGCCATTAATAGGAAGTTTTATGTTACAAAATTCTATGTAGATTATCTTGGTTGATATTTTTTGTTTTATATACACATTTTATGCTGAACACCAAAGAGAAACGTCAATACCTATATGAATTAGGAGTTTGTTCACACCTCTATTATTGACCCAAATAATTTCTTAGCTTGTTTTTGTTAAATTGACTAAAAACGGATGTATGAATTTACACATCTTGCTTTCTGGGGCAAATAACAACTAGTATTTTTGCATGACAGTTTTAATCAACACATACAGACCTAGAATCATAAGCAAAGCAAACCAGTATTCAACATTTACGTGAAATAATATATTCAATGTTAAAGTAAAACATACCTATGAAGTGTGAAGTTATCTTACTAGATCAAGAAAATAAGCTCATAAAATTAAATGTAAGTTTATATTCCAATTTAAGAATTTTTTTTTTAAAAATTTGATTTAAAAAGAAGGTAACTTTTCTGGTTCATTTTTGACATTTCTTTATTATTGGAAGTCAATTAGTACTGTGTTGTATTGTATTATGTTACATACATATTGCATTGCATTATATACAGAAGAGAGAAAAATGAAAAACAGGTGCTTTGCATAGTGAAGGATAGTTTAACCAAAGAATGTCTGTCAGTCTGGCAAAAGGCAATGCACTGTCTGAAGCAGAAAATCTGGATAGCAAGCAGACCCCCGACCCTACCCATTCAGTTTACCCTATTTTCTTAGAATTTCTAAATATCCTGAAAATCAAAGAAACAGGGAAGTCAAATAGATTCACGTACCAGAAAAATCTGTAAATACATACCATCATTTATATCCTAAAACAGGTAAGGTTGCCTTCAAATAAGGTAGACTTTGGAAATTTATTATTTTGTTCTATCTCAACATTTAGTCAGTGTGTTTAGTTTTTAAGTTATAACAGATACTTCAAAGATAATTCAGAAAACAGAGGAAATGAATCAGTAACTAAACCCTTTAAACTCATCCATTGTGAATAGTTTATGTATAAATTCTACTTATATTTATAAAATTTTTTAGCAGTTATAATATCACATACATAATTTAGTATTTTTCCACTTAACATTACTATTTCTTTTCCATGCTATTATAACACCTTCACAGCCATTACCTTTATTCCCACATGAATGGTAGGTATTAGGTTGTTTCCACTTTACTCTTGTGGCAAAAATAAACTTTTTTTCATAAATGGTAAAGTTAACCTAAATATTCTGGGTTTGTCTAGAAAGTAGGAGACTGACACTGTAAACAAGATCATGATATTCCTTTAAAAATCACATTATTATAAAGATTTTAATACAATGAAGCAAAAAAAAAAAAATCATGAAAATACTTACCCTTACCAGCTATAGGTCAGCAAAGGAATGAAAAAGCATATTTAAATGGATTAGGAGCATACTGACTTCTATAACTAGTCATTTTAATTTCATATCATTTTCTGACTTTCTACTAATGACTCTAAAAGTTGTTCTTCCTAGAGGTGATCAAAAAAGAAGAAAAGGAAATGCCAGGGAAATCGCAGAAGGGAAGAAAATACTAAGGGCTAACTACTCTCTGGAGAAGTCCAATGGATGGCTTCTCTGCGAGAGGTCAAGATCAGTATTCTCATTCAATGAGGTACAAACACATTTTTCTTCCTTCCTCCCCTCCCCCCACCTTTTTAAAGAAAGATGAAACAGCAGGGTCTTCTGTGATAGAAAACTTTACTAAACATCTGGAATACAGGAAAGCTGTTGTTAACATAACCAAAACAGTTTGGCTTTTTACAACAAGTTTGGATTTTTTGGAACAAGTGAATCAAGGGGCTAGAAAACTCCATCCCACTTAGCCTAATCAACACTGCTTTGACAATAGGCTGATATCTGATCGTAGAAAGGTTTTGTGAGAAAGAGAGTACATGGTTATTTGAATCAACTGATTACTAGATCTTATATTCATTAATTCTATATTGCCTAGTCATGGCCTTAGTGTTCTAGGCCAGGGGTTGGGTATTTCTTGCACTTAGGATGTGAAAAAAAATACTGAAACACAAGTGAATGAGGAGACCTTTTCACAAAAATAATGTTCAAGTCACTGTAACTCAGTGGTTCTCAAATGAGGGTGTTTCTAGCCCATCTTTAACTCTGCCCTGCCCAACATTTGGCAATGTCTGAAGATATTTTTGGTTATCAGGTGGGAGGGGGTATGGTTTGCTACTGGAATCTAGTGAGTGGAAGCCAAGGATGAAGCTAAGCATCCTATAATTCACAGGACAGCCCTCCTGGCAACCCTTGAAACAAAGCATTATCTGGCCCAAAATGTTAGTGCCGAGGTTGAGAAATCTTACTCTAACTTGCAAAAAACAATCATTCTGTTTCTTGTCAGGATGCAGTCATGGAGAACAGATTTACCTCCTACCTGAAACAACTAAAAATTCAGAAAAAAATACATTAAAGAAATAGTTCTCAAAACATTGGACATCAGACAACCCAGGAGAGTGATTCCTGAGAAACAGGAAACAAATGTGGTGAGCTGAGGATCAAGTTAAGACCCGGAGAAACTTTCAAAGCTGAGGCACAGGGAACAAGAACCCACAAAGCACTAGTGTGCTCCCCAAGTTGAGAAGACGGACCTGACAATTCAGGAAGGTCAAAATGGCTAGAGTCTGCCTGCAAGAATACGATTTCCTCCCCCCTCCTCTTTCCATATTCAGTTGAATACTGACTGCTTCACACATGTGAGGAGACCACCTCTGGCCAGAGAAGAAATCATCCTAAAGGATGAGAGGGGGCAGTGCCCCAAACTCACACAGAGCCTGCAATAGTACTTGTTCTCAACAGTCAGTAGGAAACCTCAAAATTCATGGGTCATCATTTAGAGTCTTTAAGAAGAATCGTGGTCCAGAAATGGGGAAAATTAATCCAAGACTAGACACTATTTAGTTCCACCTAACAAAACTTAAGAGTAAAACCTGAAAAGATTGAACTGTTTCCAAGTGACTTAACTGTGTCTTAGAATAAAACTCAAGGACATTTTCACGAAGAAAACTACATCAAGGCACATTATAAACTAACTGCTCAACACCAGTGTTAAAGAGAAAATCTTTAAAGCAGCTAGAGGGAAAAAAGACACTTTGTACATAGAAACAGGCAAAAATGAACACATTTCTCATTATAAAACAAGGTGTTAGAGTATGAGGCAAAATCTTTAAAGTACTGAAAGAAATTTTCTTTTCAAAATGAAGGTAAATTACTTTTTCATATGTAAGAAAGCTAAAAGAATCACCACCAGACTTGCACTTAAGTCACAAGAAGTCTTTCAAGAAATATATTTTTTTTAAAGATTTGACAGAGAGAGAGAGAGAGATAGCGAGCAAGAGAGTGAGCACAAGTGGGAAGCAGCAGGCAGAGGGAGAGGGACTAGCAGGGAGCCCGATACGGGGCTCAATCCCAGGACCCTGGGATCATGACCTGAGCCGAAGGCAGACGCTTAACCAACTGAGCCACCCAGGCGCCCCAAGAAGTAAAAGATTTCTACAAGACAACGGAGAACACTGGAACTGATAACTACTTGGGTAAGTATATAACAAATATTTTCTCATATTATTTAAATTTCCCTAAAAGGTAATTGACTGTTAAGGCAATAATTATAATAGCAAGGTATTGTGGGATTTATAGTATGTGAAGAAGTAAAATGTAGGACAAGAATAGTCTAGAGGCTAGAAGGGGAGAAATGGAAGTATACTATTTTAAGCTGCATATACTATTGATGAAGTGCTATGAAGATGGACTGTGGTAAGTTTAAAGAGGTATACTTCTAACCCTGAAACACAAAGGTAGCTGGACTTGAGCTCATATTCCATCTTTAATTTTTGGCTTAACGTGCCATGAAGATGCCCAGACGTGATAGTGAAAAGAGAGTAGTTATTTGATACAAGAAAAATACAAGACCAAAATAATGCATGTCAAGATGTTACTCCCCTGGAGAAGAACCTTAATAGTAGAACCTTTTAACTGAAAAGTCAAAAATTGAATTTAAAGTCATAGAAAAACTGACATTATAGATGAGACCAAAGAAGCTTTGCAAAGGAGTGTAACAAGTTAGAGTATTTGGTTTAATGATTATTAAAGCTGTGTTTGAAAATATTTCTATAACTAGTACATCATTTGTTATTAATCACTTATAGATTCAAATGAAAAATAAATTTTTTTAAATGATTTAAATTAGCATACAAAGGATGACATGAATACTAAGGTATTTAGATAAAGTTGGCTTGATGACTTGCTCTTTTTTATCAATCTACAACAGAAAATAGCCCTATTATCCTTCTGGACTATTAAGAACAACCCTAGGAAGTGATGGTTCATCATTTTGGTGTTCTGGAGTCCTATCAATGCTTATTTGATTTTGTAATACTTTTCCCATTTTTATAGAACATGTAAGGTAAAACAGTAAGTTTAAATAAATTTTATTGGAGAAGTTTTAGAGTTTTCTTATAGGTTCTGGAGATTCCCAGATATACCCTAATGCTTGGCAAATTCAGAACTGAAAACCCACGCAACATTTATTCCAGATCTGTGTGAAAAAATTAGAGAGTTGATTCTATGGCTACTAATACAAATGATTTTTATTCAATTAGGAATTCATTAATGATGTAAACTATGATACTGAACAAATGTGTCTCAATTTTATATCTTATTAAGGTTATTAATTGATAATCCAATTATTTTTCAACAAAACTTACAAAGCTGAGCATCTGCATGGAGAGTCCCACCTTTAGGATTCAGTTTCTGGGTTTGAATCGCAGGAATGGGTTTATATGACTGACCTGTGGCCCTATACATGGCCTGAACCCATAATATTCTATCCTGTTCATCATCACTGGCAAATATCACAGTGTCTCCTTCTTTAACTGCATTAAAGAACATCTGACCACCCTGAAGGCCTGTGGAGGAAGAAAGACGTCATTAAAAACTTACATAATTGGCAGATTTCAAGCTCATGCACTAAACAGTCACATGGAAGAGAATCAGTTTGACATTAGTAGCTCAATGCTGTTAACAGGAGAAAGGTTTAAACTTCCATATAACTTTAAAAATTAAAAACAGCTTAAGGAAATGAACAGTTCATGACACAGTAACATTCTGCAAGCCATAAAAACCTACTCCATAGAAATATATAGCACAGTCTGCAAACTCAGGCCAGAGAAGAAAGTCTTATCTTTTGGCACATTTCTCATTCTACATGCAGGAGAAATATATGGTGATTTTAGCAGAAAAGAAACACAGGTAGGGCAAAAACGATACTTGTATCTGTATGGTATTTTATCCTTCGCAAAATTCTTTGACAAAGAAGCTATTTTGCATTTTTCTGTGACCAATTAGTGAATGGGATCACAGATTCCTACTTTTAATCTCTCCATATTAAATTCTTAATCTCTGTATTAAATCTACGTATTTCTTAGTACTGATTTATTAATTTCATTAACCTCCACATATTAATTCATTCCCTCACCAATGTTAGATACCAAGCATCTAGTACATACGTAGTATTAATATGGAAGTAGGGAGAGAATTTAAGAATGTGATATGGGAAAGAAAACTGGTAGAATATACAAAAATTCATTTGCTGCTTCCTTCCCTATTTCTGTCTCTTTTACCTTTTGGCTTTCCAGTAAGAAGTTCATATAAGCATTGCTGATATTTCTCATATAATTTTTCTATTACAGTAACTTTCACATATTGTATCGTTGTCTTAAAGATAACAGAAATGAGGAGTTATGGCTAAAGCTAAGTAGCCCTCAGAAAGATATACTTTGAATCTCATGAAGTCTTGTCTAGGTAATCTTGTCTAGGTACATAAATGAAATATGCCCCCTATTCATTCAATGGAGTTTGAAACCTAGAACAGAGACAGGATATTTATGAGAATTTCATCAATACATCAATGGCAGAGAAAGCGATACAATTTAGAATTACCTGGGTGGGGGTCTGTGTAATCCACAGTGTATCCTTCAAGTTGCATTAGTTCTTGTGGTTCAGACTTTTTTTCTCTATAACTGCACATAGCAAATGTGTATTGGCTAACCTGTACAAGAAAAGGTTTGCAGATTGCTTGCATTAAATTTCTTTTATTTTTTATCAGAAGACTCTTTGCCAAATTTTAAAGATAACATGCTTTGCTCATAAATTATTAAATGTCAGCATTTTTCAAAACCTAGCTCAGGGATTAAAGCACCTTTCATCTGTCAGCTTGCAGGTAGGCCTTCCATGCCTATGATCCAGCATTTCCCAAACCAACAATCTGCTGGCCAAGATTCTATGAGATATTAATAGAAGCACCATAAAAAAGCATTCACAAAAAAAATAAGTTTGAGAATTACTGGGTTAACTAAAGATAAACAGGCTTCTTCTACTGCATGCTTTCTTATGACCTTTAACAGGCTAACATACTTTGTGAATCTCTAAGGGTAAGACAACAGGAGCATTCTCAAACTTATATGATCATGGAATTACATATTATTTTATTTTTTTTAGAGAGAGAGAGAGGGAGAGTGTGCGCTTGTGTGGGAGAGGGCAAGGTAGTGGGGGCAGAGGGACAGAGAGAATCTTATGTAGGCTCCAGGCTCAGTGCAGAGCCCACGTGGGGCTGGATCTCACGACTCCGAGATCCTGACGTGAGCCGAAATTAAGAGTCCAACACTAACCAACTGAGCCACCCAGGAGCCCCATGGAACTACATTTTAAAGCATGCTTATTTTAACCTTTAACTAAAGCAAAAGAAAAAAAGATTTTAATAAATGTTGAGAATTTACTGTAACCAAACCCACAGGAAGGTCCAGGGTAAGTGAGTTTTAGGCAGCCAGTGACTTAACACTGCCAAGATCCGCTGTCTCTCCATTCTACTTCTCTTTTGAAACTGGCTTCATTTTCTTGTGGGGCAGTCTGGTTGACCTAGAACCACAGTTGCAAACAGCTCTCAGTCACCTCCCTGACTGTCCCACCCTGAGTCATGAGGCCGTATTTGCACCAACCACTGTGGCTAAGGGGTAAAAGTAACATTAGCCCAATTTGGGTCAAGAGCTTACATCTGTGGCCAAGAATGTCACATGCTACAACAGGTGGGCTCTGAGAAGTTCCCCCAAAATAGAGACAGGAGGTGCTGTTCCCAGCAGGAGATAAGAATGTTTGGTAGATTAATACCTAAATTGCAAAATATCTTACAACACAGGATCCATGGAAAAGTTTCGGGTAATGTGAATTATGCCCCCTTTCCACTTTTAAATACAGATGAAACTAAGGAAACATAAAAAGAGCTTTTAATAGACAAAGATTAAAGAGGACTCAAAAGCGAGCTAATTATGAAAGAAAAAATTACATGGACTACGTTAAAATTAAGAAATTCTCCTCATTAAAGGATACCATGAAGAAAGTAAAAAGGCAAAGCCACAAACTAAGAGAAGATGTATGCAAAATATATATTCGACAAAGAACTAGTATCTATCGATATGGAGGGACAGATAAGAGCAGCAACTGAGGTTACTGAGAGAAGAGGCGATTCTGCTTTAGGATTGCACCATCAACTCCTGCCTGAGTCTCCAGCCCGCTGGAAACTTATATTCTGTAAGCCTTCCTATGTATTACGCAATCCCTTTGAGCCAGCAAATCTCCTTCTAAGAACTTATTCCAAATAAACAAATGGACAAGTACTCAAAGATGCATGTGTAGTGTGTTCACCACAGTATTGAATATAAGCAAAAACTGGAAAAACCAACAGTGGTTTGGTTAAATACATTACGGCATGACCACACAGTAGAATGCTATTCAGCCATCAAAATACATGACAGATTTTTTTTTTCCCAGACATGGAACTATTTCTAAGATAACATCATAACATAAAAAGTAGGTGAAAAACAAAAATGTAGAGTGTGTTCTTTTGGGTAAACACTATATATACATATGAGTAAGATACAGACTAAAATATCTATAGTAATTATTAGAAGGTGCAATTGTGGGTGATTTTATTTAGAGTTTTTAAAAAAATATGAATTATGTTTAAAAAAATTTTAAGTAATCTCTACATTGAATATGGGGCTCAAGCTCACAACTCCTGACATCAAGAGTCGCATGCTCTACCAACTGAGCCAGCCAGGTGCCCCTGAATTATATTTTAATGAAGAAAAAAAGAGTACAGCTATTTATTTTGAAAACAAAAACAAAAACAAAAACAAAACGTAAAACCTTTGGGAATCGTTGAGGCAAATAACCTGAAAACACCTGTGGTTCTTGTACTCTGAAGTTCTCCTTTTCTTGCCCTCATAGACTGTCGATGAATTTACTTTTTCACCTGCCTATGCTCAAGGCTTACAGATGAAACCTGGTGGTGGCTCCTACAGGGATCTGTTACTAAAGGCGGCTTCAGTTTCCTTGTGTAAAAAGGTATGATTGTGGGGGATTTGGAGAGATTGGGAGAGGTGTGGTGGTGGGTGGTGAATGATGACATTATACTTCCATTATTCGTTCTAAAAAGAAGCTCATTCTCTTACTTAAGGGCAATAACTTAGTCTCAAGTTCCACTATTCTTCCATAAAGTGATTTAATGTAGTGTTATCTTAAAAACATAAAATATTTCAAGCATGAACAGAAGTACAATAATATACTAACATGTCTATTTTTTAAAGATTTGAGAGAGCGAGTGAGAGAGAGCGAGAGAGCGCATGTGTGCAGAGGAGGGGCAGAGGGAGAGAGAAACTTAAGCAAACTCCACACAGAGTGCGGAGCCTGACACAGGGCTCGATCTCATGACTCTGAGATCATGACCTGAGCTGAAACCAAGAGTTGCTTTTAACCAATTGAACCACCCAGGTGCCCCTGAATCAAAACTTTTTTTTTTTTTAAGATTTTATTTATTTATTTGAGAGAGAGAGAGAGAGAGAGAGAGAGAGAGAGAGAAACAGCATGAGAGGGGAGAGGGTCAGAGGGAGAAGCAGGCGCCCCCCTGAGCCAGGAGCCCGATGTGGGACTCGATCCCAGGACCCTGGAATCATGACCTGAGTTGAAGGCAGAAGCCACCCAGGTGTCCCTGAATCATAACTTCTTGTATATATATACTTTAGAATTTTTTGTTTAGTTTTATCTACTCAAACACATTTTCTTTTCTCTCTCCACAGAGGTAATTACCATGCTGAACTTTGTGCTTATTATTTCCATGCATGTTTTAAAAGTTTTATTACATATAATATTTTAGGTTCCTAGACCCAATTCCAACCTGTTGGGTATGTAGGCAGGGTGGCTTCCACACCAATAACAAACAATGCTCTGGACACCAGCTGGGTGTCCCACAATACACTCAATTCTAACTCTATACCAAGAGAGCACACAGAATTAGAATTCCATAGGTTAAGGGTTCAGTCCTACAAGGCTGCCTCAACCTAACCCCCTCTTCAGATGCCAGTCATAACCTCAGGCTGTATAATCTATAGATTGGAGGTTCCTATCTACCCTTTCCTTGTACTTCAGATGCTAGTCCAAATTATTACCTGTACTTCTGATGGGCTACAGATTAGGAACTCCCACAACCTCCTCCCTAAATCAACTGTTCACCAGCCTGGAAACTCTCCCAATCCCCTTCTTTTAGGTTTTTATAGAGGCTTCATTACAGTGGCATGACTGATTAAATCACTGGCCATTAGCAATTTATTCGGCGTCCAGCCCCTCTCCCCTCCCCTAGGTCTGGGAGGATGAGGGGTAGGTGAGAGTGAAAGTTCCAACTCTCTAATCACACTGTTGGTCCTCTAGGCAAGCAGCTGCCCATCCTTAGGTGGGTTCTACAAGTCACCAGTAACATAACAAAAGATACCTTTAGCACTCTTTAGGAAAGTACAAGGGTTCTGTGTTAGAATGGGGATGAAGACCAAATATATATTTATTATAAATCACAATTACCATGTAAATAAATTGATAAGGTATTTCTTCACACACTTTAAAACTTTGTATGAATGAATCAGACACATTTCTTCTGCAACTTCCCCTCCCCAAAGTTCAACATATTTAACCATCTTGATACATATACTTCGAACTGAATTATCACACCTTACCCAATGTTCTAGTGATGGCCTTCAGTTTCTTACACTTGTTGCCATTAAAAATAATGCCCAACGGTCATTCTTGCACACATGTGTGAGAGCTATTTGAAGGGCTACACCAGGGAGCAGAACTGCTAGGTTGTAGGGCGTGTGTATCTTCATCCTCACTAGATATTTCAAAACTACTTTCCAATTCATACATACACCAGTGGTACATGAGAGCTCCTGATACTACCCATCTTTGCCGAACTTGGTATTTTGAGTCTTTTTATATTTTACCAATTTTGATGAATGGGAAGTGGTATCTCACTAGTACCTGAATTTACAATTTTCATTACTAATAGAGCTGAGCATTTCCTCATGTTTTTTTACACTTGGGATTTCTTTTTCTGTGGGTTTCTTTATTAAACAAGTTTGCTCATTTTCTAATGTATCAGTCATTCAAATCCTTTTTCCACAATCAGTTTTGCTAAAAGTTTATTTCCTTTTTTGAGTGTTTGCAAAGAATATCTTTGCATTTTGTTACTTTTTGTTTTCTATTCCTTAATTTCTGTGAGCTTTATTATTTCTCCCTTCTTTTGGGGGGTAATTAACTTTATTCTTTCATGAATATTTTAATTCATCTACTTAGCTTATCCATTTTCAGTTGTTATTCATTTATAATTCAACAAACCTAAATGCATGTATATTTCGGTTTATTCTAAATTTACCTTCGCTTCATCTCACAAGTTATATATAGCATTTTCATTAGTTCAGTTCTAACTATTTCTCATATTCATTTGTTCTTTTCTACACGAGTTATTTACAAGTGTGCTTTTAAATTTGGATCTGCAGTTACACTTTTATTACTGAGTTTTAAAGTAATTCCACTGTGACCAGAATGATTCAGAATTTTGGTCTTTTTTGAGACCTGCTCTATTGCCTAGGGCACAGCCAATTGTTAAAAGAATGCTTAAAAAGAATGCATCTTTTACAATTATTGTTCACTGATTATATCCATTATATCAAATTTACTTATTGTGTAGAAAAATACACTACACGGTTTTCTAATATTTCTTCCGATGTGTCAGTTATTGAGAGGTATGTTAAAATTTCCTGCCAATGCTATCTACCTGTGACTTCTTCACACAATTCCCTCGAATGTTGCTTTATATTTTTTGAAGACACATAATCTTACACATATATACCTTATACTAAAATATGTTATCTGATAACAGTCAATATTTATAGCAGCCCTTGTCTTTACCCATTTTTTGGCCACTACTGTTTCTTGAATCACACTCCCTCATTGAGTTCAATTTCCTTCTTTAGTAAAACCTTTTTGAGTCAGTGTTTATTTTAAAATAAGTCTTTAATTCTCCCTTATGAATGACTGTTTAGGTGGTTATATAGTATTCTAGGCTAGTAATCCTTCAGCACTTTGAAGATATTATTCCATTGCCAGAAAGCTTATATATCCATGTTGAAAAGTTTGATAAAGTCCAATTGTGGTCTCTTTGTAGTTAATTTGCTTTTTCTCTCTGGTTTCTCTTAAATGTTCTCTTTATCTGTTAGCCTGTGTTTTAATTTTTAAGTAAAAAAAATTAAGTAAACTCTACCCCCAATGTGCGGCTCAAACTTACAACCCTGAGATCAAGAATCACATGCTCTACCGACTAGGGCAATGAGGCACCCCTGTTATCCTGTAGTTTTACTGTGAAATTTTGGGGAGTTTTAATGTTTACCCTGATTGATAATTGTAGTATTTCTTGTATCTGAGAATTCATGACTTTTATCAGTTTTAGAATCTTGTTCATTATCTTTCCAAATGTTGACTCTACCTCATTTTCCCTTTATTCTTTCTTCAAATTCTATCAGAAGTATCTTGGAACTTTAGATTCTTTCCTATCTTTTAGCTCTTTGCATATTTTATGCTTCTTCATTTCTCTATGCTGAGTAGTAATTTCGTAAGATTATAATATTCTATCATTAATTACATCACTAATTTTCTCTTTAGATGTGTCTAAACTACTGTCTCACCTGTCCAAAAAGGGTGTAATTTCAATGACTGTTTTAAATTTTTACTAGTAGCTCTACATAGCCCCATTCCAAATCTGCTTGTTCATTTTTCATAGTATTATGTTCTTTGTTTTGTTCTTTTCTTGTACTTTTGAATCAGTTTATAAATTTCATCACTGTAAATGCAATTATTTTATAGTTTATATAGATGACAGTTATTACTGAAATTCTTGGGTGTGTAAATAATTAATTTGTTTTGTAATTTTTAATGATGAGCTCATATCCAGCACCAGTTCATCTGGGGATATTTTATAAAACCTATGTTAAAGGTTCATATTTCCAAAAACAATTTTTTTTTTTTAATGTCAGATGCCTCAGATACATCATCAATCCAGAAGTACTGTTTATGTTAATTTCTTCACTTGGGCATTTCCCTTATATTTGTATAAAATAAATGAGAACTTCAACATTCTCTGAGTATAGGTTAATAGTTACAAATTCTCAGGCGTCATTTTTACTCCATATTCAGAGCCTGAGGCCAAATATAAATTTACTAGCCTGGGGGCAGTTTTTCTTCTAGTCCACATTTCACGGGGATCGAGCTCTTTTAAGTTCTTTAAGAGAAGATCTCTTATCCAAATTCCCACTTTGAGAATGCCTCAGGGTATGTTTTCTTTCTCTAAGTGAACAATAAAATCCCTACACACCAACATCAACACCTTGTCCCCATAAACCAGCCCCAATACAGCTACAAGATCAATGCACAAGCCTTCACTACTTGGTGCGTGTGGTTTTCCTTCTTGCAATACAGCTATGCAATACAGCTGTTATATCTTACCCAGCATTTCTAGGTGTTTTCCACAAAAGAATTCTTAGCATTACCTTAGGACTAGCCAAGACCACCAATTTGAATCCTTTGGCTAATCCTTCAATTTTCTTCTTTTTTTATGGAGATTCTGAATAACAGGTCTAACTTTCATATGTATGAGGAAAAACACTATACATTATCGACACAGTTCACTACATTCCAGGAAAAAAAAAATCTATGATGGGGTTAGTATATGAAACCAAAATATGTTCAGATTTGTCTTATAGTTAAAATACAATTATTAGACTTCAGGAGACTAGTACCAAGGAATACTTTTGTGACCAATTATTAACAAAATAGAAAATTTATTGAGCCAATAATTCATAAGTTTCCTTTCCGTTCTTTCATTTGGAAGAATCTTAAAAACCTGGCTGAAAGAAAGTCTTCTGACACATCACCACACGAAGAATCTGGAATCTGCTGGGAGACAGATGACTCACACGGAAAGGTCTGTCTTCCCTGCACGGCTTGCAAAAATCTCCCGCAAATATTAGTTCGAATTTATAGCTACCACTGCGTTTGGTACTCCAGACAGGCTCTCCAACAAGACTCGCCCACTTTTATTCATTTTTCCACCTGAACTTCCAAGCAGGAGTATATCACCTTCACCTTTAAAATCGCGTGATTTATATTTCCTAATCTAGTAAACCCTACTCCTCCTTCCAGGACCCTTACAAACTTGTCCCCTTCACACAGTTTCTAGCTGCATTTACCAGTGTGTGTTCTTGGTTTCTGAGTCACCAGCTCCCACACTGTCTGGCATACAGTCCCTGCCTTTTAATTTCTCCATGAAGTTAAACTTATTTCAATTCAATAAAATATTCAGCCACATTCGAAAATCGATTTGATAGTACAGATCACATACTAAGCCTTGTTTAAAAAAAAAATACTAAGAGTCTAGCAGTCCAAATTACCCAACTTGTACTTTTTAACGAATCTTCCTCCACTTACAAGTAATATTTGATTTTTTTTTTAAATGTCAAACACTCCAATTAAAATGTTCAGGAAACAATAAACATGAGGCTAAATTCATTCCTTTATCTAACTAGTCTGTCTTAAGCATCCATTTTGTGATGGACCCAGATTTCAGACATAGAGGAACCACATTCTTACTCTTTCAGGTATCCTGGTAGCTATGATGTGATCACAGTCATAAGAAACCCATTAAAATGCTAAGAGAATTCAGGAAAAAACAAAATGATATAATAAATCAAAAAATAATTGGGAAACAAGTGATTAAGGAGTGATTATTTTAAAAAGAAATTCCTACTTTCTCAAAAACATCTGATTCACGTAAGGGGGATCTTGCTGTATTTTCTGTTTTTACTTGGAAAGAAAGGTAAAGCCAAAATATTAGAAAGTAGTGCAAACTGAAAACTGACCTGGAAAAATAATAAGCAGCTTTGGAATTGTAATGGAACTTAATAATTTGTAAAATTTCATTCTTATATATATATGTAAGATACATATTATGTAATAGTATAGATCGGATTAGATTCCACACTATAGGTTTACTTTCTGATAGTACTGTCTTAACATTCTACAAGGTATTTAATCAATAAAAATTAACGAATGAAATATTGTTACATTTGATAGAATTATAGATTTTGTATGGAGAGGATCTTAAGAGAATACATTTGGAAACTGGAGACTATGATATCTAGGGGACTCAAGTCTCACTAAATCATAAACAGTTAAACCCAGAGCTAAGCTTCAATGAAAGGAAAACATAAGATTATTCTCTAGAACATAGTGCTATTGAGGGATCAGGGTTCTGGGCCCTTGAGATGATGATCTCAACTCCAGAGTTCACAGATGAGGAAACTGACTTTCCCAAGGTCACCTAGGAGGAAATAGTCATCTTCAGTCTAGAAATATAAGTCTCCTCAAATCTCGTTAGGAATTCCTTCTAATATACCATATTATTTTATAATTCACATTCTGAAACTTATACTGCTTTCCCAAATAAGCCAATTACCTCTTATTTTCTGGCAAAGTTATTATTTAAGATAGCTATAAAATACATAGTTATCTGTAAGAAACTATAATCAAAGACTATTAAGACTACTATAGGTATGGGAGAGAAAGGAAAGTGAATTGAATAGCAAGGAATTTGAGGCATTATCCCTTTATTTTCTTCTCTCAGACACATATTCAATAAATCACCATTTGTTTTACAGTAATTCCTTTTTTTTTTTTTTAAAGATTTTATTTATTTGACAGAGAGAGACAGCGAGAGAGCGAACACAAGCAGGGGGATTGGGAGAGGGAGAAGCAGGCTTCTGGTGGAGCAGGGAGCCCGATGCGGGGCTCGATCCCAGGACCCTGGGATCGTGACCTGAGCCAAAGGCAGACGCTTAATGACTGAGCCACCCGGGCACCCCGCTGGTTATATTTTCAATGCATATAAAATTATCATCCTTTGATGTGTTTAATACTGCTCTTAAATTTTCCTTAGTCTGAATATTGTCATGCTACTTTCTCTCCATATTCTTGCTGTTTGTGGTGTAGCTCTTAAAATCACCATACATATGGATTTGTTGTTTAATCCTACTCTGAGAATCGGACTCCTAATACGTATATTTAATACATGTATAGTAAGAACGAATACACACACACACACACACACACACACACACATAGCTGTCTTCTGTTTTAGGGTTTTTCAAAATTTTTTTTATTATGTTCAGTTAGCCACCATATAGTACATTAGTTTATGATATAGTGTTCAAAAATGTTTTAGGTTTACTAAAGTTTTCTCAGCATCCCATTTTTATTCTATACTAGTTACTTTAAAACTTTCAAGGACAGAGCTAACCCCATATTTTCTCTATTAAAAACAAAATCATTTTTGACTGTTTCTTACATAACTTGAGGAGTACAGCCTGTTTTTATCACTCCATTCATTAACTTTGACAAAAATCTGGAAATCAGGTTTCACATTTTGTTATAATTACTTCATGGGGTGTCTGGGTGGCTCAGTTGGTTGAGCATCTGACTCTTGATTTCGGCTCAGCTCATGATCAGGGTCCTGAGACTGAGCCCTGCATCAGGCTCTGTGCTCAGCGGGGAATCTGCTTGGGATTCTCTCTCTCCCTCTCCCTCTGCCACCTACCCCCCACCGCTATCTAAAATAAATAAATCTATTTCAAAAAAAATTACTTCATACTTCATAACTTGTTCAGGAATCATTTTTCATGTCTATATTTGACTCAAGATATTTTATAACAGTAATAGAGATTTAGCTCTATTATCATTACTCTTTAATTCTTTTATATTTTAAGTTTCATATTTCTGAGAAACTATACTCATTCATCCCAAATACCAGGAGTTCTGCTTTAAACATTTTCAGGAAGGTGACTTACAGATCACAGATGTATACTAAATTCTCAAGTCACACAATTTCCAATCAATTCTCTGTAGATCTAACTCCACTGACTTCTGTAGTTGAGTGTTAAGATGTAGGAGGCAACACACATTTTTTTCAAAGATTTTATTGGAGAGGGAGAGCATAAGCAGGGGGAGCGTGGAGGGAAAGGGAGCAGCAGACTCCCCGCTGAGCAGGAAGCCCAATGCAGGGCTCCATCCCAGGATCCCCAGGATCAGGACCTGAGCCAAAGGCAGACGCTTAACCAAATGAGCCACCCACACACCTCAACACACATATTTTTAATAGAAAAAAATATTTTATATGAAATGTTTGAAGATATCGTCTCACTAAATTTCCTGAAATGTGGAAGTCCGTTTATCTGCAGACTAATTTCTTTTAAATATCAGAAAATGTTCCTTTTATTGTTTACTTTCACTGTTACTTTTATTGCTACTCTGTTTTATCTGTGTTCTCTTCTCACTTAGATAAGCAGATTTTTTTTTTTTTTGTCATACTGGGTATTTCTTTAATATTTGCCACTGTGGGTAGAGTTTTCAGACTTAGAGCTTCTCTTGTCTTCTGTTACTGACTTCATTCTGTGTAGTGTTCATTCTGTACATTATTGCCTAAAACGTGGACATCAATTTGTTTTTTGTTTTACTGCCTTATTTCTGTCAGATCTCTTCTATTAATCTCAGCCAACTCTCATTTTCACAAACTTTTCAATAGAGTCCGTGTTTCTTATAAATTAAGCAAAATCAGTATTAATATTATAAAATCCCTTCATAGGTCTCCAGCCCCACCTCCCCCCCACCACCTTGCCTCTTATCCTTGAACCAACAGTGATCTTTCCAGGTCTGATTTTTGCCAAATGACAGGAAATTCTCATTGATTCCCCTTCATCTCCCACTAGAGAACTGACAGGATTTACCTCCTCAATCTCAAGCTGGAGAGAAAGTAGAAACAAACAGCTTTCTCTAACCCAACTTTCATTTTCTAGCAGGCATTTATGTAGTGAGGTTTGGATAGTAATTCTTCCAGTTGCAACAGGATGGTTCTCTACATTCAGAGGCAAAACAAGGTATTTGAATATTAGATGGTTTTTACATTTTTTGCTTTTGGCAGAATTATAGAAGGAACTAATTATAAGATGATAGAATACTAAAAATATTTTTAAAAATTGTTTTTATGCTAGATCACTATGTGTTTGGGGCATCTAACTTAGGAACTTACACACACACACACACACACACACACACACACCAGTTGAGAACATGAGTGATGCTTGACAAAACTGTTTCCATCTACGTACTTAGGTGAGCCAGGCTTCTTCATGCTTACATCTCTAAATAATGCTATAAACAAGGAATCAATCTGAAACCCTTTCTCATTTTAGAAAAAATTACTCATTTACAGGAAATTTGGGAAGGGAAGCTACCAGCTCATGAAGATGGGCATTTACAATAAAATTTAACTTTTTTATGTTTAATAATTGTCCTTCAGGTTTTGTCATGTATCTATATACTTTTATCAGTCGTCTGCTAGTCATGATTGCAAATGTACATCAATATAAAATAATTTTTAATACTTAAAGGCTTTTGTTTATAAGAGTTTGTTTTTTCCTTTTCGCAGTCTTATTTTTATTCAAGCGAGGTAGTTTACCTGACTTGGTTTGTTCAAACACTGGGAGAAAGGGAAACAAATCTGGGTGTTTAGCATAAGTAGTAGCTATTTTTAGGGAAAGGAGCTTTCTGTCTTCCCTATGTTATTTTTTATGTCTCTTAGATTATCTCTGTTCTCAGCTTAAGTTTATTTATGTGGCATAAACAGAAGTTTATTGTCTCCCTGTTCTGGAGGCTAGAAGTCTAAAATCAAGGTTGGTTCCTTCTGAGGTCTGTGAGGGAGAATCTACCCCTGGTCTCTCCCACCATGTCTAGTGGTTTGCTATCAATTTTTGGCATGTCTTGGCTTGTAGAAGCATCATCTCCATCTCTGCCTTTATCTTCACATGGAGTTCTCCCTGTGTGCATGACTACTCCCAAACACCTTCTTCTTTAGAAGGACACCGGTCATACTGAATTAGGGGCCCACCCTTTTCCAGTATGACCTCATCCTAATTAGAACACTATTTCCAACTAAGGTCACATTCTAAGGTATTGACAGTTAGGACTTCATAGGAATTTTTTTTTAATTCCAACTTTGTACACTTCTTTTTAATTGCAGAGAAGCATGACAGAGTGATCGAAGAGGATTCCGAAACATAATACTTACTTCCTAAGAGTAAAATTCTGTTGGGGAAGACCCAGAGAAATAAGAATTGGAGGAGAAAAAGCTAATAAATACAATTTTCAATGGTTACAGGTAGCTACAGAATCACAGCAGCATTAGATCCTATTTGGCATGCTTACAATTAACTAATGGTTTTATTTTAGAAACTGTACCCACTGTGACTATTTAAATTTATGATGAAAAGTTTACAATGACCTGAGGCACCTGGCTGACTCAGTCAGTTAAGCATCTGGCTCTTGATTTCGGCTCAGGTCATGATCTCAGGGTCGTGAGATCACGCCCTGTGTAGGGAGCCTGGAGCTGCTTAAGAATCTCTCCTCCTAGGTCGCCTGGGTGGCTCAGTCGGTTAAGTGTCTGCATTTGGCTGAGGTCATGGTCCCTGGGTCCTGGGATTGAGCAGCAGGCTCCCTGCTCAGCGGGGAGCCTGCTTCTCCTTCTCCCTGCTTGCTCCCCCTGCTTGTGTGCTGTCTCTGTCAAATAAATAAATAAAATCTTAAAAAAAAAAAAATCTCTCCTACCTCTCCCTCTGCCTCCCCCCAACCCCCTGCTCTCCCTTTAAAAAAAAAAAGTTTACAATGACAAGAATGTACAATAACGTATAATAATGTACAAGCTGTACAAAATTATTTTAAGGGACATATTAGCAAAAGAGTTTGAAGACTAGCATGAATGTAATCTGGTCTTTTAGAAAGATATATTTAGTCCTTCTTTGACATCTTTTAGAGATCTGGGAATTAGTTTTTCATTGTTTACTAGTCAGTATGGTAAATAACTGACTTCAGTTCCATTTGCATTTATAATTTTCATATCTTCCCCCGTTCTTATGGGTATTTTCCCCTCTCATTCATTCATTCAACAAATATTTACTGAGTATCTACAATGAATATTTCTAGGTCCTGAGCATTACAACAATGTCCCCAGCCTCAGAATCAGAAAAAAAAAATTAGAAAAATAAAATCAATCTCATACAGAATGGAAAAGACTCCACAAATAAAGAAGTATCTCAAACAATTTTGAGTGTGAATCGTTTTTGAAGAAAAACAAAACAGAGTAAAGAGAATGATATTGAAAGGGGTATATTTTCGATAATTGGGCCAGAAAAGGGCTCTCTGAAGATAATCATATGAAGGTATTTCGAACGGAAGGGAAGGGGGACAAGCCAGGTTTAACAGGAGTCTGCCACCGCAAAACAGAAGTCCCACTTTTTTTTTTTTTTTAAAGATTTTATTTATTTTATTGAGAGAGAGAGAGAGCACAAGAGGGGGAAAGCGGGAGAGGGAGAAGCAGACTCCCTGCCGAGCAGGGAGCCCGATGCGGGACTCGATCCCGGGACTCCAGGATCATGACCCGAGCCGAAGGCAGTTGCTTAACCAACTGAGCCACCCAGGCGCCCCAGAAGTCCCCCTTTCATTCCCCCTCGCTTACTCTTTCCAAACCATCTCAGATATGACCTTGGGGAAATTACTTTAACCCTTACATACGGCAGTCTGATTTCCTGTCAAATGAGACAAGGATAATGCGCCCCCCAGAGCTCTGGGAGAACCAGAGATAACTGATGTAGAGCACCTGGCACCTGCTTGCCTGTGGTGCAGGAGTCCCCAACAAACTTCCTGACACCCTGCTGTCAGGAAACCATCATCCTCTCTCTCTTCCTTTGCGACTTCCAAGAATCCTTTCATTGGGGGTTGGAGATGTGCCTTGTTGCTGTAACAGAGTGAAGGCACCTGGCTGATTTGGGGACTGAACTGATTTTGGGGACGTATGTTTCTCTGCTGCGAATGACTTGAGGGCTGTTGGCTTTCCTGTCTCGGCTTCTGTGTCCCAGCCTCACTTGGTTCTCTCCCCATCTCCCTCCTTTCCTCTCTTTCTCCCCCCCAGGTTGTTTCTTTCCCATTCAGATCACAGACTTGTTGAATGAATCCATAAATGAACAAACTGAGAAAGAAAACGTGGAGATGCCTAAATGTAGTTTTAGATATTATCCCCCCCTTTTTTTTTTTTAAGATTTTACTTATTTATTTGACAGCGAGAGAGACAGTGAGAGAGGGAACACAAGCAGGGGGAGTGGGAGAGGGAGAAGCAGGCTTCCTGCGGAGCAGGGACCCGATGTGGGGCTCGATCCCAGGACCCTGGGGATCATGACCTGAGCCGAAGGCAGACGCTTAACGACTGAGCCACCCAGGTGCCCCTCCCCTTTATTTCTAATGGACATTATCTTGATTATACATTTTAATGTAGGTTTTTGAAATTGTTACTCTTTTTAAAAAAAGGATTCATCTCTAAAGATTTCTACATTAATTATGTTCGTGTGGTCATGCACTAAAGAACCCAGACATGATATGTGTAACCCATCTAAAATGCTAAAAATTTGCTTGTCGTTTAAGATCTAGTCTTCAAAATCACCTGTCAGAAGGCTTGTTTTTCCACATGTAATGTAAAATGCTTAACATCAGTGTTGCTTCTTTCTTTGATATAGCTTGGTACAGGTCCAGTAGCTGTTTTATGATTTAAGTACTATATTTCTAGCTAACTTTGAATAATTATTTAACACAAACGATATATAAAATTTTAAGTACCAAATTCAAGATCTTTAGAAATACTAAAAAAGCATAAAGCAAACAAAAAAATCTTCACCTTCAAAGGGATCACCTACTTTCTAAAGCCATAGTGATTTAAATGATAAAGTATTAAACACTTGTTTCATTTTGTACTTCTTTTAACATTTTATTTAATATTTTACTATCTCAAAAGTCATTCATCAGACCCAGAATCTGTCATGGATTACTGGGCCGTGGGTTTTAACAAAGAGTACAGATGGAAGAGTAACAAAACACCAACGACTAACAAAGCTATCACTAAGAATTAGGAAACCCAACCCAGGAGACAACTGAAAAAGTACCGTTTGGCTTTTGAATACATTGGTTCCAGAAGCAACTATGAATACCATCCTTTTAACTCCCTGCCTCCTGGTTCTAGTTCCATAAAATGATGCTGCATTTTACACTTCTTTGGAGTTCTTTAGTATCCCCAAGAGCTTTCACGTTACCCATCTCTTTTGCAAGGTCATGTTAAAGCACATTCCTGAAGCAAACTCTACAATGAACTGCAGGGCACATTCCAGTGAATGCTTCTGAATAGCATTAACACCTTATACCTACTGGTTTGCTAGCCAATATCCAAATTGAGGGTAACTGGGAGAAGTTGCACTCTGAAAGAAGTGTCACCATCAGTTGGCACTAAGTTAAAATATGTCACTGAAAGAGAAGCTATGGGACCGGGGGGTGGGGGTGGGGGTCACCCTGCTCCCTGGGCTCCCAAGCTGGAGATTTTGCAGCCTTCACTCTGCTTCATCACCACATGACAGGGAATTAGACAGAAACAGGTGGTCTGACCTAGTATTTGTTTTCACTTATAAGCTTACTTGTATATTACCGAACAAAGCTTATATAATATACTATATTGCAATTGAAAATCCTTTCAGTGGAAAGATACAGCAATGACAAACATCCAATATCCTTAACGCAATCCACTCTTAACTCCATGAAGAATGGATTTATTGAAAATGGGGTATATAAACAGACTTTAATCTGAGGGCAGCATTAAGTCAGGTTTTGGCATCACCACCTTTGATAGGGCACCTTCACTTAAGCTGCTAAAGGTCCCATGAGGTCTCTGCATCTGGTCTGGGAATCCTCCCATTTCATTTTCAATTGCCAACTTGTTCAACACCTGTCTGTGTCCACATGTGTGAGTGCTAACTATGAGTTTTGAGAGACCACAATATTCGCATTTGCATGCCGTATTCCTACTGCAGAGATCATGTTAACAGCTGACAGCTTAGCAACTGCCGCCATCTAATTTCAGTAAAGATTAAGGCTTAAAAAATCCTTAGCTGGAAACGTTCTTGGCAGAGGCCAAAGGTGCTGCTAGACTTATTTAAAAAAAAAAAAAAAAAATCCCACAGCTTAATTTAATCAAGGAAAAGGAATATATCTTCAAGATCACGATGGATTTGAAGGGAATATAGATTTACTGTTTTGACCAAACGGCGTAAAAACGATTTAGCAATTGGTGTATAAATTAAAGAGGGGAAGGGCAGTCTTTTAAAAACAATGCTCAGGGTGATGCACATATATTTATTTAACAAATTGTTTCTACTCACAGTAGATTATAAGAAAGACTAGGTCCTTGTTTTCATGGAACAGAAATTCTAGAACAGGTAAAGAAATAATAGGAAAATTTTTAAATAAAAAAAAGATCATTTTGATTAGAAATAAATGTTCTGAAAAATAGAAAACAAGGTACTGGGACACAGAGTGAGTTGAGATACTTTGGACCGGGTGGGCAGAAAAGGCCCATTTAAGATGACATTTGACATGGTACTTAAATGGATAGGTAGAATGAGCCAGCCATGGGGAAATGAAAACAATAAAATGCTCAGAATTTCTATAGATGGGTTTAAAAGTAGCCAAACAACCACTAGATGAAAGAAAGGCAGGGGACTTAATTCAAAGGCATATTCACATAGAAATCACCCACTAAAAAATAAACCCATATTATGTATTTATTTGAGGTACATTTGGAGAGGGAGGCTAGTGACTCTGAGGTACTAAACTCCAATTCTTGGCACTGTACCTAATCTGGGGCAAAACACTGCAAGTTGAAGTGCTGCTCAGTGGGACAGAGGACTCACCAAAGAGGAAGCCAGGGCCCAGAACATGTAGGATCTTCTCCGGGTCATGGTCAGGGTAATTTTAAGCGTAATGGGAAGTCATAGAACGATTTAAGCAGCAAGTGGCAAAATTGGAGTTACGCCTCAAATAGATTATTTTGGCAATGCAAACAAGGGATTATAAGGAGAATGGCAGAAAGTGGAAGCTGCTACGATGACATGGTAGACAAGAGCAGTGTGACGATGAGAGCAGTTTCAGCTAGTCCAGCGGCAGGAAACCTGGAG
The DNA here is from genome assembly GCF_964656455.1 of Halichoerus grypus. Lineage (NCBI taxonomy): Eukaryota > Metazoa > Chordata > Mammalia > Carnivora > Phocidae > Halichoerus > Halichoerus grypus. The sequence continues at coordinate 78,742,372 of NC_135723.1, forward strand.
GACTACAGTCCTCTGTTCTCTGTTCTGGCTGTACATCAACCAGGACACCGAGGCTTTGTCAGGTATGCCCAAACAGAAGTCAGTTTTATGTCCCACATAGAGGTGTGAGAAGGAATCCAAATTAAAGGACAGATAATACTCACTTCCTTAAATATTTACTGAGTCTTTACTATGTGGCAGGCATACATGTATGTATGTAGAAAGATCTATATTGCATATAAATATACATATACACATAAGCTACACATAATGCACAGCATTTAAAAATTGAGACTTGTAAAGCAATAAAAAAACAAAAAACAAAACAAAACAAAACAAAAAACCCTGAGCCTACCAATACTTAATTCTGACTTCACAACATTGCACAATTCTCATTCACAGGTCCTCTGCACTTTTTTGTAGGTACGAGCAATACAATAAGAGGAATCAGACAGTTTCCTGGAATCTAAACATGAAGACACAAACAAAAGTTTTAAGGGAACACCGGGTGTATATAAGAGAGGCATTTCTGCATTGGGATCACCACCTGATCCATAGGAGATTCTCCTTACTAAATCCAGCCCCATGTTCACTTCACCTTTTATAATTTTAGCTCCTGAGATACAGGTAAATGATAATAGCTCATATTTTAGAACTATTCTGAAAAGTAAATGTATTGTTAGTTAATGTCCAGGGGTAAACTGTATAAAATAATAGGACCATTTTCTTCTTCAAGATGGAAAATTCAATGATCACAAAGCAAGAATTATCTTAAAAAATAAAACTGGGTGTTATACGCAAACAATGAATCATGGAACACTACATCAAAAACTAATGATGTAATGTATGGTGATTAACATAATAAAAAATAAAGTTACCAAGAGAAAAAAAAAAGTGTGCTAAAAATAAATAATAAAAAAATAAAACCTAAAGAAAAAATTCTTGCCCACTAACATTTTGTTCCAAATAAGCCTCACAAACAATAACTTTCAATTTTCTTTCATATTGCAAGTGTGTGCATCTTGAAAGATAAAATAACACATGCTATCTGACACATAACGACTACTTATTAATTACAAAAAATGACAAATGAAAAAACAAGCCAAAGTTCTGGTGACTAAGTACTCCTGAGTCATCTAAAGCTTTATAATCTTACTTATTATCAGTATCCCATGCCTTTTGGCCCAGTTATTCCATTTCTATAAGAATATTCCCACATACACACAAAGCTTAATATATAAGGACTGAGTGTGTGTATGTGTGTGTGTGTGTGTGTGTGTGTGTGTGTATAGTACCATTGCTTATTTTATTTTTTGAGAGGGAGAGGGAGAGAACAGAGAGGAAGGGGGAGATGGAGAGGGAGAGAGAATCTTAAGCAGGCTCTACCCTCACTGCAGAGCCCAACTCAGGGCTTGATCTCACGACCCCGAGATCATGACCTGAGCCAAAATCAAGAGTCGGATGCTTAACTGATTGAGCCACCCAGGTGTGCCCTACCATTGCTTATTAAAAAAAAAGGAAAAACTTAAATGTCCAAAAAAGGGGGAACCGTTACATAAATTACGTTAATCCATACTATGGGATCCAATCATCCAGTCAAAAGAATAAAGTGGACTTTTATATACTGACATGGCACCTCATCTGTAGTATTTTTCAAGGGGAACAAAGCAATATATAGAATATATATATGGACTGATTCTATTAAGAAAATAAGCACACACAAATAAGAAAATATGTGTGTGTGCGCGCACACACACACACACACACACTGATAGAATTTCAGAAAGCCACTCTACTGGCAGTGGTTATTTGGCAGTGATCCTTTGAAAATGAGAATGGAATAAGGTGGCAATGCTGGTAGGGCTATTGTTGATGAGGGCCTTTCATTTTCTCCATAAATAATTCTGTATGATTTGATTTCATCCTACACTGAACATGCCCTGGGTCTGTAAATTTTCAATCAATTTAAAACATAAAGCTAGAGAGCCACTATCCCATGACTTTCTTGATCCGACAAACAATACATTTCTTCACTTCACATTGCTCTCAGCCAATAGCTGATGTCCTAAGAGTAAATCTAGACCACATAACTTTATGTCGTAATGGTACTCTCAGATACGTGACGGCAGCGTGCTGCAGTGGGTCTCCGTGTGTACTGAGTATGTCAGGTAGCAACAGGCTGCGGCAGCCACTTCCTTTAAGTCTCAAGCAGATTTCTGACGGCCTCTCACTCACAGAGTGCTTCTCGCGTGTTTGCAGCAGGTACGGATCGCTCAGTGACACGGCTGACTGTTTACATCCCGTGCCAACTCAGCCGGTGTGTAATTAACATTATGTCTTGATAGCCTGCTGTTGTTTGCAGCAACTTCAAGTCATGATTCTGACACATCCACAACAAGCAGTGAACACTTTGATACAGGGCCAAAACAACACTGATGTCTACTTCAGTCTCCAGTGACGTCACGCAGTAAGTAGCCTTCACGAGCATGAGACTCTCTGCGCTTTCACTTAATGGCCATGTCTAGTCAAACTGTTTTGTACCTCATGAAATTAATGATCCACCGTGATGATTCCTATTTGTGTGCATCACTTGAATCTTAGCATTAGGGCAGGGAAAATAAAAGTTTACTCTGTAGACTAATACTCTACCACATACTGACTTTATAATTCCAGGTAAATGACAGAACTCCTTTGTACACAGATTGTTATCTGTACAACAGGGATCACATTTATTACCTATCCCTCAAACATACCTTATTCTGAGGATTAAAAAAGATCATGTGTTGAAAGTGCTTCACATAAATGTCTGCTACTACTGCTTAATAAATATTAGAAAAAAATATAGCAATAACTGGAGTAGGTGAGTGCTTCAAAAATGCCTGGATTTATCACAGAATATGCAACATGTGGGGGACATAACGGTTATTTGAATAGTCATTAGCAGATTACAGAATTAGGAAATAATTCAGTTTGAGTAAATCAGAGAATTCTAAAGATATTAAATGGTTGTACTATAATGAACAAAAATGTATTAGTGTCATAAGTACTTTACAACAATGGTATCCTCCAAATCTAATACTAGACCACTGAATAAGCACAAGAAAAATGAGTAAGAAACACTTAAGTTTTGGTAAGATGTCAAACATACTCTTCTAAAATCAATTGTTCTTTCAGTTTGGCTTGGACCAACATTTACCACCTTCATTTAAAAAAAAAAAAAAAAGAAAAAGCAGCCTCTTAAAAAACATGAAAATCTATTCAATACACTGGTAACTGTACGGACTTCAGAATCTAAATGGGGACCGAAACTAATCTTACTTACGACCTTACTTGGAAGCTAAATAAGCACCCCACATTAGTAAATAATTTATTTTCCTATTTTGAACTCTGCTTCAAATGTTTTTATGAAAGTCTTTTCACCTCAGCAGCTATTCGAGTGTTCACTTTGAACAATGACTTTGCAGCTGGCCAAACCTGACTCTCAATCAGTTTCTATGAGCACAAATTCTTGAGCTGATGGTTACATCTCCAGCTATATCACTCATATAATACACACTCACAAGTGGTGATGAGATTCACATTATCGCCAGGGCACCATTCTGCCGACGGCAGCAGCAGACACAGCAGGGGTACAGTGTCCTCCCTAGAAAAATGACTCCTTCACCTTTCAGTAATGCAGCCTGCAGGTCCGAACCTACAAGCTGCGTGCCAACAGAATGAGAGCTCTCTTTAAAAATACTAATAAAAACTACCCAGTTCTTCCCAATGGGTCCCTCTCATGGAATCTCCATACACATCCATCTTGATTTTGAAGTGTGTGCATTCAATTTGTCTTCCCATTACATTTGGAATTGAAAGGAAGATTCAATTGTATTTACAACTTCAAAAAGTTGCCAGAGTACTGGCACGTTTATCTCAATACATTCGGCATGGGATTCTCTGTATGAGTGCACGTATGTACCTATATTTGTGCAAAATTATAATGCTTAAATTTAACTTCAGATTTTAAGATGATAACTCAGGTGGAATAGATCTGAATTCATTACAGTCTGGTAGTGTTTTTTCTAAATTTCAATTATGGAGCATATGGGTTTACATTTAAATTTTAATTATGGGTTTAAATTTTGCCTTTTAAAACGTTATACTTGGGGTGCCTGGGTGGCTCAGTTGGTTAAGCATCCAACTCTTGGTTTCAGCTCGGATCATGATCTCAGAGTCATGAGTGCTTAGAGGGGAGTCTGCTTGAGATTCTCTTCCTCTACCCCTCCCCCGCTCGCTCACTTGTGCACTCTCCCAAATAAATAAAAATCTTAAAAAATGTTAAATTTGTTTTTGTTACTGACAGAACTTTCTAGCTTCCCAAAGACATGGTTAATGTTCCTCAAAGATATACCAGTTAATAATCTCAAAGTACTCTAATTCTTTCTTTCATTTCTAAAGTCTTTTATAGGGTGATCATCAAAGTATACATGTTTGTCCTGTAATTTCTGATTCTTGTGATCATATGCTAGAAAATAAGGTAAGGAGTAAAGGATTACCTCAAATCTCACTTGGCCAAAACCATGAGGTGATCATCTGATCTCTCAAGACTAATCTAATAAAGTCAATTTTCATATATACAATCAACATAGTTGAAACTCTCTTAGCCTGTCACTTAACCAGACCTCTAGATTAATGAACACTAATTCATTCTTTAAAACATAATAGAAATGATCCAGCAATTATACTCTTTGGTATTGACCCAAAGGAGTTGAAAACTTATGTCTACACAAAAACTTGCCCAGGAGTGTTTATAGCAACTTTATACATAATTGCCAAAACTCAGAAGCAACCAAGATGCCCTTCAATAAGTGAATGAATAAACTGTGATTCACTCAGACAATGGAATATAGAATATTATTCAGTATTAAAAAGAAGTGAGCTATCAAGCTATGAAAAGACATGGAGGAAACTTACAAGCATATTACTAAGTGAAAGAAACCAATCTGAAAAGGCTACATGCTATATGATTCCAATTATAGAACATCCTGGAAAAGGGGAAACTATGGAGACAGTAAAAAGATCAATGGTTGTCACAGAGGAGAGAAGGGCCGAATAGAGAAGGAACAGGATTTTCAGGGCAGTGAAAATACTCTGTATGACATTTCAACGATGGATATATGCCATTATACATTTGTCCGAACACATATAATATACAACACTAAGAGTGAACCCTAACGTAAACAATGCACATTGGATGACTATGATGTGCCAATGTTGGTTCGTCTTGGTAACAAACGTATCAAGTGATGTTGATGATAGGGGAGACCATGGCATGTGTGGGGGTAGGGGGTATACGGAAAATCTCTGTACCTTCCTCTCAGTTTTGTTGTGAACCTAAAACAGCTTTAAAAAGATAAAGTCTTTAAAAGAAGGAAAAATAAAAAAATGTAATGACTAATAGGTAAAACTCTGTGCTTATTTAGAGTCAGCTAGGTTTGTTTGTGCCAATAACACCTGCTATTAAAAATATGGAATTAAAAAAGAGTCTGCATAGTAATGCATGAAATAGGACTATGAAAAAGAAGCTGCTGTTTCTATGAAAAATCACTTGAGTGATTTAGAAAGATGTGATAAAGTTGCTAATACAAACTTGTCAAATTAGATGTAAGACATCTATCAATAGGAATAAAATCAAATGTCCAGAAAGATCTGCATTAAAAGTGCTTAGTAAATGCATTTAAGTTCTTGTAACAACATAAAGAAATTAAATGTGGAAACCAAAGAAGAGGTCATATGGGTATGGTTTTCGGAGCACAGATCACCCAGAACTCCAAACAGGAGACCCTTACTCAAAGCAAATGCTTGGGCTTTATATCAAGACTGCCCAACGTATGTGTGTACAAGTAGGTGTATCTTTTGTTAAATTAGTTGACCAAATAATGGTTTCAATCACAAGGCTACATTTTAACCAAATAGGCTGGCCGTTTGCCATGCAGAAAAAACTACCTTTGACCGAATTTTTATACTTTTCATGAAGTTACCATGCCACTGTGGCACATCCAACGATAGATAGATAACCTTACATCTGGAAATGACAGTTTTCCTTCCTTAGCATTTCGCCATGTTATTCTGATACAGTCCATTTAAAGTTTGCTTAATGTGTGGGCAGGAATCGACAAGATTTTCTTTTCATATATACCTACTGGGGATAAAATAGCTTGGATTCATCATAGAATGGAATGACTACTACTTAGAAAGTTATTCCTTAATGTAAATTTAGTTTGATGAGTATATTCTATGAGCAAAGGTTATCTATGATTAAAAAACAAACAAAACAGAGAGTGAATATCCCAGTAATCTGCCTATATTCAGAATCCGATTGCAAACAAATCTACCAGTCCAGGTAATTTACTGATATAATTATGTGAATAGATGATAAAAATGGAATATTTGTATAAAAATGGGAGCTTCTAAGTACTATGGTTTATCTATAAAATATCAGAATGATGCAGTTTTTCCCAAGGTATGGTCCTGTCTTCCTGAAGAATTTAAGATCTTTTCAGGGAATCTGTGAGGTCAAAACTATTTTTGTAATAATATTCAGACATCATCTGTCTTTTTCACAGTTACTCTCTCATGTGTGTATGGTGGAATTTTCCAAAGGCTAAATTTCATCTGATATTGCAACACATTGAATGTAGAAGCGGATATGAAAATACAGCCGCATTCTATTAAGCGACACATTAAAGAGATGGGCAAGAGTGTAAAATAATGCCGCTCATTTCCCTAAATTGTTTGATTCAGAAAAGTTATTTTACATAAAAAGGTTACTTGTGTTAGCATGTGAAAAAATTTACTACTTTTATTTTGAAATGAAATATTTGTGTTTTTTTTTTTTTTTTAGTTTTCATTTCTAACACAGTGAATATCAATAGATCTAACCCAGTAAACAAAAGCTTGAGAACTGTTAGATTGATTGTGTAACAGGAAAATAATTTACTAACCTGAACAAGAACAAAGTAACGTTTTTTCCATCTTTTCCAAACCTTCTGTCCTAGGGCATACAGATATCTGGTAAGAAAAACAAGCAAAGAATATTTTAGATGAATAACGTTGTGGCTCTGTGTAATCATATTTCTTCCATAGGTATTTTTTTCTTGAGACCAGCCTGCTAAAGGCAAAGTTTAGTTCATTTGAAAGCTGAGACGACATGTAGCTTCTGTGTTACAAAATGACAGAGCTTATTCTAGGTTCTTGAAAGGGAATTGATTTATGTGGCTTATCAATTTGTCAGTTCTTACTACAAATTGAGCGAAGTTGGAGCTAGAAAGGATAATCAAAGAACCAGTGGGAATTTTATTCTTACACACACTTCTTAGGAGAGACAAAGGCTACAAACTGGGGATAGAGGACTCAGCTCTCAGATGACCAGGGCTGAGGAGTGTGGCCTAAGGAGGAGGTGGCTATAGAGTCAAGAACCCAGAGCAAACGGTCACTGTCCGGCTGGGTGACCCCAAGTTATGCTGGCACCAATCTTGGTTTCTGTTTCTTCAACTATAAATGGCAGGACTGGGTTTCCTGATTTCTAAGGTCTCTGCCAACCTCATAATTTGGTGGTTTAGCTGATTTATGGAAGTATCTTGCTGCAAATTTCCCTAACTATGAAATTCAGGCAATAATGTATGTGAAGAGAATATGGCATAATTCAACATAGTTATTACCCCGAGGGCTTTTAACTTTGCATTGCTAATAGTAATATGAATGGAAATGAATAAAGTAGTCAATCATCTGAGAATAAAGCGTTTGTTCTTACTGAACATACAGATGTACGCATATACATCAAGGAGGAAGAAGAAGATATTAAAAATTAATGAAGTGAAGCATATCATGGAGAGCTATTTTGAAATTATACCACAGAAACGTATGCACACCTCCTACAAAAGTGGAAAACACTGTTAGAAGTTTGAAATATGACAAATACAGGCCTGGTTTTTAAATTAAAGATTTTTCAATATTTTATCACTGTCCTTTTCTTCTGAAGTGAAGATTCATCTCTGTAAAGGTTACTCAAACTAAATTTATATACAATTCTGAGTATTAAACTATGGTTATTCATTTATTTGGGGGCTTAAAGTCTTGAGACTTCCACAATTTTTATTTTTTTAATTTTATTTGTTTTTAAATATTTATTTATTTATTTAGGGAGAGCATGTGAGCAGGGGAAGGGGCAGAGAGAGAGGGAAAGGAAGAGCCCACATGGGGCTCCATCTCACAACCCAGAGATCATGACCTGAGCCTAAACCCAGAGTCAGAGGCTCAAGTGACTGAGCTACCCAGGCGCCCCAGAGACTTTCACGATTTTTAAAACTAAAATCTTAGCTTGAATTTTTCATTGCTGTCTAATTAAAATAATTCTCTTTTGCAAAAGCAAAGCAAACGTTCTTGCCCCCTTTTAAAAAAGAAATGCAAGATGTTGGCTAAGGTGTGTTGAAATGAATGGGCACTCTTTAATTTTTTAATACCCCTTCCCCCATTTGTCCCACCCCAAGCTCTCCCTCCTCTGGCAACTACCAATCTGTTCTCTGTATCTATGAGCTTGATTTCTTGGGTTCTAAATTTTCAGAATCAAGAAAACAAACATGCAGCTACTAAAAGTCAAAATAAAAACTAGGCTTTTGCATCGGCAATCATCATCCACACTGCCCAGACCAATCATGCACTTTGTTTCAGACACATCAGCTAGCTAGGTGAACTTCTATCTGGCCCGCAGAGTACCTTGACACCACGTTGCCCGTGCTCCTGGATATAATGTGAATTCATGTAGCGACCAACAGAGACATCCACTGCTACTGTTCTCACCTGTTCACTGTCTCCTCCTGAGGTCCCTTTAAAACCCTTTGCCCCACCTTTGCTCCAGCCTCTAATTTCTCTTCTGTGGTTTTGGTGGTAGGTGTTTAGCTGCTCTCTTTTTGTATTTCCTATGTAATTTCCCTCTCCTGAAATGCACACACCCAAACTCCTATTACAGGGTTAACAGCAATGACCCCAGGAGCTAGATACCGGAGACACGACAGATGCGCTGTATGAAAGTGTACTCGCAACATCTGCACCAAACAGCTGCCTGGGAGCCACAGAAGACATTTGGAATCACCTTTGCCCATGACCACTGCCTGCTTCTGAGCTCCTTCAAAGGTCTCACTTAGCATGCTGCTGGGCAACTGGGTCATATATAAGTGAAAGTGAATAGTGATACGCAAACCATCAACACCATCGGCAAGTGTAAGTCTTGCTGAGAGTGAAGGTCCTACACGAGGAATACTACTACCTGCTGCAACATCATTCAAAATCATGGATCGACGAACTGGGAACGACAATGTAGGATTTCTCTGAAAACAGCAGAGCAGTGGGTGCACACATACATGTGTATACTGGAGGTTGGGAGAGGATATAAGAAATTGAATAAAAGACAATTTGAGACTGGAACCAAGGTAAGCATTCGAATGTTGGGCTGTGAAGTATTTTGGGGTGTTACACTCTAAGAAGGAATTCAATCAACCATATATGGAAGTCACAAATGGACAAATGTATCTAGGAAGCAGCTGGGCAGGAGAGTTTTATTCTCTGCCTAAGAAAAAAAAAATTACATTCAACAAAAGATTGACTGCATAAAGGAAATGTTATAAATGCTATGTAGTGAAAATGAATAGTTTCTGCTTTCCAGTTTTCACATTAACCAGACTAAAATTTTATGAAATAAAATGGACAGGAATACATCAGAAAAGATAGCTATACTGAATAAGAACACACTGAACTTAATTTCAACAAATTTGAGGGTTTTTTTCACTCAAAGAATGATTTCTGGCAATAGGTTTCTAGCATCACTGTCTAGCTGCTTTTTCACTGGTATAAAATTAGATTCTGGGCATAAGAGATACTTAAAATTGAGGGAAGAATGAAGAACAAGATGTTCATCAATACTGTTTAAAATCAAAAACTCAAAACCGTCTAAGGATCAAATGGTAAGGAATGAGTAAAAGTTGCCACTAAAAGTGATGTCAAAAAAGAATGATGTGGAAAAATTATTATAATGCTAGATTTAAAAAAAAAGCAGTCACATGAGCTCATAGTATATGCATGGGAAGAAAATCCAGAAAGATACATCAAAATATTAAGCCTGCAGTCAATACTGGGCTGTTGAGATTAAAGACGAATTTCATAATGTTCTTTTTTTTCTTTTCTTTTTTAATAATCTCTGTACCCAATGTGGGGCTCGAACTCACAACCTCAAGATCAAGAGTTGCATGTTCTACTGAACCAGCCAGGTGCTCCTTCATATTGCTCTTTATGCCTTTACATTTTCACAGTTTCTACACTAAGCATGTCTTCCATTTTTTTTAAAGTAAGGCTTATTGGTACAGTTTACATAAAGTAAGAATCCTCCATTTTAGGTATATAATTTGGTGAGTGTTGACATAGCAATGTAACCACCAACACAATGGACTTACAGAACATCTGCATCCCTCCAAAGGTTCCTTCAGGTCCTTTGATGATCAATCTCCTCCTCATATCCCCCAGCTCTGCAACAACTCTTCTGATTTCTGACTTTACAGCTGTTTTTCAGAATGCCATAAAGATGGAAAAATATAATATGGAGCCTTTTTGTGTTTGGCTTCTTTCACTTAGTAAAAGGCTTTTGAGATTCACCCCTGTTGTTGCCTGAATCAGGAGTTCATTCCTTTCCATTACTGAATATTATATTTTATTGTATGAAGTCACTTCAATGTGTTTATCCATTTACCAGTTGGTGGACATCTGGATTGCTTTCACTTTTCTAGCAATCAAACAAAACTGCTATAAACATGCATGTACAGGTCTTTGTGTGGGCCTGTGTTTTCCCTCCTCTCAGGTAGATATCTAGGAGCGGGATTACTGAATTATATTTAAAGTGTATGCTTAACCTTATATGAAACTGCCAAACTGGTTTTCCACAGTGGCTGTACAATTTTATATTACCACTGACAATGTTTGAGATCATGTCTTATCTTCATTATCAGAAAAAAAATATTATGAAGGATTTGGGGAATATAATCATTATAGAGCCATAAATCATATTTCCAGTATGACAAAGTCAAATACAGTGACAAATATCCTTATCTTTGGTCTCCAGGCATCATGAGTACAGTGGAGAACTGCTATAAGCTTTAATGGTTAAATGGTTTACCAGGTTTCAAGGCTATTCCTAAGTTTGTCGTTTGGTGGTCTTAGCTTTAGGAGAGTTGAATTGTGGAGAGAGTAAGGAAAAAGCCAAAATCATTTGAATAATCAAATGGTCATAATCACATAATTTCTTAGAAACATCTATAAAAATCAAAATGCATTCTCTCCTTCCTTTTTTTTTTTTTTTTTAAATGTTGAGTGTTAGGTTACAAATTCTCTTTTATGGATAAAAATCTAGTAAGATTTTTTTTTATTTCAGAAAAATATACTAAAGTTACATTTAACACATTATGCTCTACTAGGCAGTAAGCTTTAGTTCATTACACTTACATGGTGATATTTGAGTATCCTTAATTCCTGAAAATTGAGTTACTCTATATAGAGACTATATCCATAACAAATTTTGAAGAATTTGTATGCATAAACCAATTTGATTTAAAATAGTTATAAAATATAATTTGATCTTTCTTTAATGATTTAGAAAGGACCCTACAGCATCTTGGGGTCATTATTATGAACATCAATTATAACTGTATGATTCTGTAAAGGAGAAGGTATGGTTGATAGAGCTAAATCTAGCAATAGTATTAATTAAACAGATCTTTGGAAGTTATTTACCTGTCATCCATTTCTGTTTCATAAAAACAGAGTTTTAAAAATCTATTAATATTTTCCTTTCTGAATTCTGAACAAATTGCTTTTTTATTGCTTTATGAAATCTGATTCTACCAAATAAAGGTGTAAAAAGATCTTCTAGGAAGTGTATTTGTCATTCTGGACAGAGACTACCTTGGTTAGTGTTCTACAGGTCTGTCAGTGGGTCTGCGCAGCAGCTGTATTCTCCCTGAATATTTTCTAACCTGCTGAGTCATTATTAGCTTCCTCTCAGTCGATTGTATGATTAACTCAAATAAAAAAGACAGTTTTTTTTTTAAGGTATGTAAATCAGACCTGCCAAATACCAGTCAAACCAGGAACATACAGTTAACTGGGCTTTATATGACAATTTATAATGTTATCCAGTAAAATAAATATTTATCATACAGCATAATAGCAACATTCTCTAATGCATACTGCTAGTTTTTTTCACCTTATTTTGAAGAGGTTTTAAAGAGGAAAGCCAGTTTTTTGTTTTTTGTTGCTTTTTTCATGAGGCTTTCAACATTACTCATTTTCATCAACCTACAGAATTTGGTTTAAAAAAAAGCATTTTTATTCATCCTTGTTAAATTATTTCAGCTAAGTAACAAATGGATGGAAAATGAAGGAACACATATCAGCAATTTTCATAGTCCTACTACATTCTCCAGGCCTCAGAGTATGGCCCTAGGAAAAAAAAATCCCTAATCAAAATTAAATTTGATCCAGGAATTATTTGAATGGGAATAAGAGAGATAATCTATTGTATATAACATACTTGAAAAGCACATATTTCCAATCCTAATTTGTACGAAGTATATAACATTTTTTTCCACTGAAATATTTTCAATGCAGCACAATACTCATGTAACTAGAGTATTTTGGATTACTTAAAAGTAACTGCTCAGATACTATTTAATAGTGTTTGCTTTCATCAATACATCCAACTTAAGGTATTAAGAAGTTGTTCCCTTTGAACAAAAAATTGCCTGCTTAACTTTAAAATCTTCTCTTCTTACATGGGATTAGGTAACAAAGAAATTAGCAGCACTGACACAAAGCTTGGATTTAACACATAAGACTTAAAGCCTTGAAGCATTTGGTTTTATAAATCAGTATAAACACAGCAATAATCTTAAAGAATTAATCCCTCTTCTAGGGCTGCTTCTAACGGGGAGTAGTATTTGCTCCAAAGAGATATAGTAATCATTGCTAGAAAACAAGGCACAAAACCAACTAAAAGTGTATCAATGTTTCATTTGCCTATGACTATTTTTTTTCTTTTTTGGTGTTACTATTTTTGGGTCATGCTCTATCCTCAAATACAGAAGATATGCCATCCTAAATTTTAAGATTTTTGATTGCATATTAAAATAGGATGTGGATGCTGTTAGGAAAAATGTCAAGTGAAGAGAAGAAGAAGAGATAATTAAAGAACTTTGGTAAGGCCAAACCTCAAGTTACTATCAACAAGGCAAACAAAGCATTATTTTTCATCTTCTCTATCACTAGCTATATACAGTCAGGAGAGAATCTCAACACTAAAAATGGTACAATCTTTATGATACCACTATGCCGCTTTAAAGAGTTATGTGTTAAAAGCTCACGCTGCTTCTAAAAGTTTTCATTTGTGGACAAACAAGAGCAGAGCCTTTATGAAATCCATCAGAATGTTCTGTAACAACAGGAATAGGACACTTTTCTTTAGATATGTGTTGCTCATTAACAGTATGTATTATCACCAATAAAAGGGTCTCAACAACAGATTGAGAAAAATGGAGTTCGGTAAAAACAAGCTTCAAGCAAACAAAAATCAGTAATATTACTATGCTTATTTTTCTTGAATTTTCAGAGAGAGATTTAAATTTCATCACATGTTCACACTGCAATGCGTGTGAAATAAAATTATTTTAAATGCTTGTTTTTACACAGTGCCCCCTTGAATGTTTTTTTAAAAGTAGATTCACATATATCATTCTGTGATTTGTCTTCCTTTAAGCCAAAAACCCTCCGAAATTAGTTTTAATAATAAGTTAAACCATTTTTCTGTAAATGGTATATATTCTCTGCTAATATATATAAGCACAAAAGTTGATGAAATTTCAAGAACTCGTTTTCTGGTTAGTTTTTAAAACTGAGATTTAATTCAACTTTGTAACACAATATGTCTGAGCTCCAATATATCCTACACTATTCTAGTAAATAAACAGCTAATATTCTCTATGCCATATTTGAAATGGAAAATGGGAACATGAAGTAACTAATTACAACTATCCAAATACTTTAAAAGCACTTTATAAAACCTAACTTAAAGATTGTTCAAAGAATACTTCAACATAAAAAAATTCTCCAAACATATTACTAAATATTGTAGTTAGGTTTCAATTAGAGTGGTGGCATACAGTTCTAATAGAAAGGAGAATATGACAATTTATTTGCACTGAGTCCACGCTGTGGGAGTTCATGGTTTCACTTTATGATGAAAAATCATTACTAATGAATATTTAAAAAACATAATTGTATACAGAATATGGGAATTATTCAGTGCTTGGAAAAAAGGACTATGATTTTTGTTGGATCGCTTGAGTCTAGCTTTTAATTCAAAGAAACGGAACAATCAATCTACATGTTGAATGATAAAGTCTTCCTTATACAAGGCTTCATTTTTCAAGGAAAAATACAGAAAGGAAAAAAAATCAATATACAGAGTCATTTAGTTCTGGGAAGGGCTTTCTTAAAGAGAAACCTCAGTCAAGGTTGAAAGAGCAATTAATGCAGGCTCAAAAATCTGGGCCATTCTGATAGAGTTCGGTTAACATGTGGCAGAAGTAATCATCCACTTGTGAAAATGATTTTCGGTTCATTCTCAAACACCTTTCAGACACTCATGATCCCATTTAACTGACAACAATACAGGCTATCTGAGGGCACCATTGCATCTGATGTGAAAACCAATAGGGACCAAATGCCCTCAGGCACTTTCAGTCATCCTGCATGTTCTCTGCTGCCCGCATAAAAGGAATCTTCCTTTCACTGCATTCTTTCTTTTATTTAACCCCGCAAGATAAGCCTTTTTTTGGGGGGGGGTTCATTTTTCAGCTAAGGACGACAGAAAGAAACTGATTCAAGACAACAGTGTGACCTGGGCATTAAGAAACCTAGAAATAAATACTTTCCAATGGCTTTTATACTTCCTGAATTCTTGTGAGAAAGAGTACGTGAGGTGGGGAGGCAAGGAAAGGATCACCACCAAACAAAATTTCTTAACGTTTTGAGAGAAATTATGAATGAAGAAAAATCTGAGACTCTTACAGTTGAACAAGAATTTGAAATGGGGGTGCTGTAAAACAGACTTACAAAAGCAAACTTGAGTAAGATGTAGAGTTCTTCACTCATTTTCTGGATCAGTTTACAGAATTTCGGTGACATAAAGAGGGCCTCCCCTCTTTTTCCTCAGAAGTCCCATCTTCTGGTAGTTTACGCTCAGTTAAATCTGAGTGAAATCTCAGCCCGCGTCAGCATTATCAGAGTAAGTAGAACAGTGTGAGGTGTCAAAGCTGTCTTCTAAAAACTGGCTTGCCATCGCACAGTCCAGGATGTGAACAGAGGCACACTGACAAGATGGGAAGACTCCAGTGCTCGCTGCGGCAGCACATATACAAAAAACGGGAAGACTCTAGTACCCCAACCTCAGCTAAGACACTAAGAACTATGAGCGGCCGTTCCTCAAGGAGGTCTAAAATAAAGGGCAATGCGCTGTCCCCTAGAAACAAAACTGAACTGGGAAAATTATAGAAGTAGTCTATGAATAGTACTTTTAAACAAAGACACACAAGCCAAACAATCTAAGTCAAACTGTACCGAGAAATCTATTAGAAAGGCAGTTTTTCCTATATCTATCTTTGAGAACTGATCAGCAGCATTCTTTTATATCTCAACAGAAAACATGCCCTAAAACAGTTCTTTAACGGTTCGTGGTCTCACCAACACTGATATTTATAAACTTATACAAATATGTTAGAGTCTCATTCTCAAAAACTCTAACACAGAGGGCAGATTTTGTAGGCCTGGTTTCATGTTTTTCCTGCTTAAATGTCCTTGAAAATAAGTAATGCTTTTCTGCATGCACAGAAGCTTTACTGCTTTGTTAAAAGTTAAAGAAAATTAGCTTCCCAAGCGGATTATAAACTGTCTCGGAAGGGGATGAGTGAAAATATGTCCAAACAACGTACTGAGCAACCCACTCCAACCAGGATAACTTGCATCTATGCTTCCTTCCCCTGTGAGGAGGGTCCAGGCTGTGAAGAGGTGACTCTCTGGGTGTCAGGCCAGGGACATAGTCCCAAAAGACACTCCGCACTTGGTGAAGAAGCTCTGGGGCACCTACCGATTAAAATGAAATAATTCACTTAGACAATCCTAGATATTTTTGTGAGATAATCCATTAAACTCTCTTTTTAAAAATGCAAGTGGTGGGCACCTGGGTGGCTCATTCGTTAAGCATCTGCCTTCGGCTCAGGTCATGATCCCGGGGTCCTGGGATTGAGTCCCACATCGGGCTCCCTGCTCTGTGGGGAGTCTGCTTCTCCCTCTCCCACTCCCCCTGCTTGTGTTCCTGCTCTAGTTATCTCTCTCTCTGTCAAATAAATAAATAAAATCTTTTAAAAAAAATGCAAATGGTTTGGTAATAATAAAACAAAAGTTTTAGCAAGGGGTTTTTATGTATCAAATTGTATCTTCTTAAAAAGATTTTATTTATTTATTTGAGAGACAGAGACAGAGAACATGAGCCGGGGGAAGGGCAGAGAGAGGGAGAAGCACGCTCCCCGCTGAGCAAGGAGCCCGATGAGGGACTCCATCCCAGGACCCTGAGGTCACGACCTGAGCCAAAGGCAGACGCTTAACCGATTGAGCCACCCAGGGGCCCTGTATCAAACTGTATCTTACTGACTACTGAAAATACCTTCCCTTTTGGGGCACAAAATTCCCAAAGCAAAGAAAAATAATCACTTTTAAACATTATATAAAATATAGGTAATCCTGAGTTAGCAGAAAATTTCAGGTCTCCGTTTTCTGTAAATGGAAAGACACCTGCTCTACCTCCTTCATATTTAGGATATATTCAAGATGAAATGTGTACACAAAATGCCCATTTATAAACTACATACACTCTAAAAAGAAAATCATCGAGAAGGTAATTTGAGATTCAGTGTTTTCCACTGTGTGTCTTGGGACATCTGGATACCAAGTATTATGCAGAAAAAGAACAAATTTGGTGGGCAAATACATGTGAGAAATACTGAGCTAAACAAAGCTAAACATTCTGTATGAGGGGACGAGTAAGAGCTTATAGTAGACGTGGAAGACACACTAAGAAATGGGGAAAGGAGGGGAGAATAGTGGATATAGCATCTCCAAAATTACAGAATCTTCTTCATAGAATATCTTGTAGGAGTAATGTTCTCCAGCATGCACTTTGGGAAATTAGTTAGACTAGAATACTGATAATGAGTCTTTAGGCAATAAAATTATACAACTGAGTTTTTACATTCTGTTCAGAATTTATGAATATCCTAACCATAACTAAAATGTATTCTTCGCTTCTAACATCATTCTACTAGGAATCTATAAATATTTGTTTGGGGCAAAAAAAGGTTTCTGTAATATTTGGATCATAATCTCCATGGATTATATTTGATTTCTGAACGATCTCTTGTTCTCTAATGTTACTCTCTGGTCTTGGTTAATGAGGACATTTCTGGAGGACTCTGAAATTTAGAAAACAAACTATATCCGTCTTTCAAGTATCTTATCCTCATGTGAGTCATTTACAAAGGCACTTGAATTCCTCCTGACACCCAGTATGTTTCACAGATTTGCTTCCCTAACAGCCTTGTCCTACCTACACTGTGTCACTTGAACTTCAATTTTATGCCTCGTGACCCATCTTATCTGTAGTCATGGAGGATTGTGTGGAGCTCTGGTTCAAGACTTGAGGGACTATCACGCCAGCCCTGATGCTGTACCTTGGCCTCAGTGTCTCATCCCCTGCCCTGAATGTTTGCATAAGCTACCTGATACATAGGCCAAGGACCTGGCTTTGCTCTTGTTCTTGCTCATCTTTCTCTGATACCCTGCTCTTGAATTCTGGACACATGAGTTGGTCCTAGATCTTGGTAATGTCCAACATCTGTAAATACTGCCTGTGCTGAGATGCGTGGATACTTTCTTTGACGCCATGTACTCCTTTGCACAGATGCTCTGTTTTCCCTGCTCCTCTAATAGTTTGTGTGTTCTCTGTCTTATCCCATCAGTCCCATGCTTCTTGCAATTTCATTCATTTCCCACAATTTAAATTAATTTAGTTATTGAGTCTCACATTTCCAATTTCTTCCCATCGCTCAGATCAACTATCACCTTTCTCAGAGAAGCCCTCCCTGATATCCCTAATAAGGTCATATTCCTTTATTACATGTATTAGGCAAGATGTGGACACTTCTTTCATAGCCCTGCCACGGCCTATGGCAAGTCCTATTGAACCAGTCTGTTTCTAATACAAGACCGTAAGTCCTTGTAAGGGCAAGGGCCACATCCCTCATGACTCACCACTCCACCCCAGCACCATGCATCTATATAGCAGATAGTCCATAAACATTTTTGGAATGACTAAATGGCTGCTTCTAGGTCTGTCATTAGGAACAATTGTAATAAAAACAGAAGGAAAGTAAATCCTCAGCAAAAATTTATATAATATGTATTAAGGTAAAAGAAAAAGCCTTGGATAGACTTTGGATATTCCATAAAGTTGATATGTTTACACTTAATTTAATCATGAGTATTCAAACAGTTTTAGGAGAATGTTATTCTAGTATTTAACTTAATATGGAAGATCAAAACCCAAGGGGAGCAGGAATCAGCTGCTATGAAAGCAGTCGCAGAATTTCAGGAGTCCAGTCCACCCACCACCCCATTATCCAAAAAAGGGACTCCTGAACTTTCTTTTTTTAAGCCCCAACATGGGGCTTGAACTCACAACCTTGAGATCAAGAGTCACAGGCTCTACCATCTGAGCCAGACAAGTGCCCCTGAGACTCCTGAACGTTAGGTGACACAGTGTGAACCAATGCTGGAAACGGCCCCAAGGCCACAGCATCATAGGGGCCTTTTAGTCAAAATGGAAGACTACATTCTATGTCTATCGATCTCAAAACTCCCCAGATTTCTAACTCGACCAATATTCTTTTTTTAAAAATTTGCTGATACATGGACATTGTTGGGAGTCTCTGAGAAGGCCCAATACTTTATAAAGTATTTTCCTCTTGTCTTGATTCTGAACAAGTTGGCTTCAGAGAACAGAGGTAACAAGAGGCAAAAACATCACCTAATTCAGTATTATCATCAGACATATTTTCTGATCTCCGATCACAGACCTCGCTGAACAGGACAGGCCTGTCCGTGTGAAGATCCTGCCACTGACAGACTTATTCAGGGAGCAGCAGAGAACGGGTCCTCCCTATGGTCAACTCGCCTTCAAGGGACAGAGTGGAAAGGGCTGATCTATGCATGCGCAGTTCCTGCCTTCCAGCTAGCCAATCAGGGAAGTCCAATGCAAGGGTGGGAAGAGGCCACGAGTATGACCTCACGGATGTCCCTCCGTGTGGAAGCAAGTATCCGGCGTGTGCAATAACTGCTTTTTCAAAACAGGGATGAAAAAGTGAAAATATTCAGAGAGAGACAGAGACAGGGAAGGAGAGGGTAAGAAGAGAAAGACAGAAACAAATGATATCTTTTAAGTCCCTTTAACTGCATGTGCCTGGTATGACTTTCCCTTTTTTTCCCATATAAAATAGGGACAGCAGTATCTGCCCTGAGTATCACAAACAGTGTCATTACAAAAACAGTGACATGATGCACATAAACGGGCCTTTGGGACTATAAAGCACAATGTCAATGAAGATATCATCATTAAGAGCAGCAGTAGTAGAACATACTGAAAAATTTCAATCTAACTTTTTTGAAGGACTTTCTAGAAAGTGTGGGGGAGTGACAATAAATTTTACAACTTTGTCCATTAAAAAAAAAAAACTTTCAAAGAGTGGGGCAAAAATTTGTCTATTTTTCTAAAATCAAGTATAACTAGGATATTGCACAAGTTACCACAAAACTAGATCTTCTCATTCATTTGACAAAAGTATTATTTCTGGAGTACATATATGTTTCCCAGTTACTGAATTCCTTAGGTTCTCAAGAAGTTGCTATTTATCAACAAATTCTAGAATACTGTGGGAAAACGCACTTTGACATACAGTTTTTTTCTCACCTATATCTATTTATTTGGGGGAGAATAACAAAATAAAGGGGGCCATGTACAGTGAGGCTGGGATTCATTGGGCCAGGCCTGTAAAATGTTTCCCATCCTCCTTTAATTTGAAAGCTTAAGAATTCCATTTATTTACTTGCCTCTTAGACTATATTCACAGTACTTCTGCCTATGAATGTAGGATACAAAGAAAAATGAAATCGGGGCGCCTGGGTGGCTCAGATGGTTAAGCGTCTGCCTTCGGCTCAGGTCACGATCCCAGGGTCCTGGGATCGAGCCCCACATCGGGCTCCTGGCTCAGCGAGGAGCCTGCTTCTCCCTCTCCCTCTGCCTCTCTCCCTGCTCATGCTTTCTCTCTCTATCTCTGTGTCTCAAATGAATAAATAAAATCTTTTTAAAAAAAAAAAAGAAAAATGAAATCAAGATAGTTAATAGAAAAAAAAAAACCTTTGACATTTACAAAACATATTCAGAATTTCAAGTTTCAGGCATTTTTGGTTAAAACTGACCTTAGTGATATCTCTGATCATTCACCTACTACAAAGCATTAAAGTTTTCCTACATTAATTTGATAAAATGTCTTGACAAGTTTGATATGTCCAAAAGGAACTACCATGTCACCTTCTTCTAACCTTTCTTCTTACATTTTTTAAAAAAGAAAATGTCCTGAAGGTTACTTAATACTCCTTAAATAGTGCCACCTTTATTACCAAGTAGGACAAAAATATTGTTCTGTTTTCAGGGAGTGCTTGCGCCATCTACTGGAAAAATATAGGACTACTTTGTCAAACAAAAACTGTAACACTTCCCAAGATACTTTCCTTTAAAATGCAACTTTGGAACAAAATCTGGTCCTTTTCTTTCTTGCATTTTAAGGCATGTGTCAGTATAGGAAATCAAGGTTTCCCCCAAGGTTAATGTACATTATTTCAAATGTATTCAAATATACATTAGTTCAATTATCTCAATATTCCCTTCTTGATGGAATCGTTCGAGAGTTACACTTTCATAGGCCGAAGTGTATGTAAAATAGAAAAATACATATGGAGTAAAGGAGATAAATAACCATTTCACTATTTATTAAAAAATATACCAGCATCTAATTTTTTTTTTTTAAGATTTTATTTATTTATTTGACAGAGAGACACGAGAGAGGGAACACAAGCAGTGGGAGTGGGAGAGGGAGAAGCAGGCTTCCCGCGGAGCAGGGAGCCCGATGCGGGGCTCGATCCCAAGACCCCGGGATCATGACCTGAGCCGAAGGCAGACGCTTAACGACTGAGCCACCCAGGCGCCCCTACCAGCATCTAATTTTAAAACAAATATAAGCAGAGGCCCTGTGCCATTTAGCCATACAGCTAGGGATAAAGATTAGAATTCTGTTCCATGAATTTGTAGAGTATCAAGATTACTTCACAGAAAAGAATTAATAAAGCCATTCCAAAGGTATTTCTGTTTTTTTTTTTGAGAGAGACACAGAGAGAAAGCATGAGCAGGGGGAGGGGCAGAGGGAGAGAGACTCTCAAGCAGCTTCCACATTCATGCAGAGACCAATACTGTGAGACTGACGGACTAAAGCCACCCAGGCACCCCACTCTCTGAATTTTACTTGATACTTAAAATCCCAATAATAAAACACAGTGCAAAAAAAAAATTAGTACATAGAAGACATTGACTTCTACCTCCCCCCCCAATTCTTTTTATGTTGGCACCACCTAAATAGCAGAAGAACTGCAAAGAAATTTGAGATTTGTTCATTTTCAATTAAGGAGGCCTATTTTTTCCTAGGGAAATAAAATGGGAAGCTTGTCTGAAGGTCCCTATCATAATTATATCCTGGGGTCTGGGGTATGATTCAGTGGCTGGCACATATAGATCTGCTTTTAAATAGGATGTGCGGATTATTAGAAAGTTATAAATTACAATGTAATTGACAAGGATCCAAATAATTTTCAGTTTATCGAGGATTTTTCCTGCCTGTCTCTGCTCCATGAGTAGAAGGAAACAGACAAGAAAATAAAACTTACTTCAGAGATTATAAGACCTATCTTGGAAATAGTGCTCTTTAGTGATACTTAATATTTATTTTGTATAGTTTAGGACACAAGACATGCTCCCTAGAAACATTAACATAAGGTAGAAAATATTATGAAAAGTGAAGAAAAGCTATCACAGGAATTCTTACAAGTCTGAGATTTCCAGATAGATGATCATAGGTGAATAAATGTTCCTCAATCATCAGACAAAACTAAAATGTATTTTGGAACTCTAAAAAGCAGTACAAAATTCTAGGAAATATTAAGGGAATTTCCAACAATAAAGTCTGAAATAAGGTTTCTGGTGAGTCTTACTCTTCTAGCATTCAAGTTAATTACCCTTTCTATTCCATCTACAAGTAACAAAAAGTCAAAACAAAAAAAAATTTTGAGTAAAATGACAGACTATATAATATTACATTAGAATATATTCTGTCATAACATACATTCTAAACTGGTATTCTTCAAATAACTATTCTCAATTCATTTTATTGTTTCTTTGTACCAGGTTACGTTTTATCTTGAGAGTTATTGAATTGCTGGCATTGTGCTTTGTTCTTTACACACATTTTCTTAGTTAATGTAATGGTCTTATAAGGCAGTTATAGTCATTGCTGTAAATTACAACAAACATAGTTTATAAACAACTTTTGCTACTTTTAATATTACAAAAACTACATTAAAGACTACCTTCAAGTATTACCTCGCAATATATTCATTCAACATCTACCCTTTCTGACTTTGCCACAGATTCATTTTATAATTATAGTTAACTGTGAAGGAACGAATGGTCCCCAGCTGCTATAGCCATAAAACAATTATGGTCATGAAAGATTTCACCTCTTACATATGGAGAATGTGGTCTTCATCTCAGATCAGTAAGATCAAGGCCATCCACCGTGTACTGGGCAAGAGGCATGCTGTCCTGGTTGCTGGCTTGGCTGTGAGTGAGAAAGTGCTTCCTTACGCAGGAGGCCATTCCCCGGTTGCAGGTGTTAAGATACGAGTCTTCATCTGGAGCAAAGACAAGAGCTAAACAGGAGGGGACCCTCAAAGGGTGCTAAGTCAGGTCAGCCTTCTGAGGAGAGCGCAGTTATCAGAGGACAGCACGTGGACTGTCAGAAGCCACGAGAATGAAGGCAAGCCCTACAGGCACTTCTCATATTCTTTGTGACTATATCATTTGTTCTCCCTCAGCATAAAGACTTTTGGAAGTTCTACACTACTTTAACTGAACAAAGAGAAACCAGGAAGGAATGTCTACAATGGAAGAGAAAGAAAATGAGGTGGAGACAGGGCGTATCTGAGGCCTAGCGTAGTTTGAAGGATGTGAGAGCATCTTTCCGGGAAGGGAGAAAACTCACAGTCCCAATCCTGCCATCTGGTCACCCCGATCTCCAGATCTTCCGTCCCGACTAAAACATTAAAGGACTGGAGTTCTTAAGTGCAGTGGTATTTCCTTTAGTAGTTTCCGCAAACTCTCAGGAACAGAGGAACAAAACTACTTATTAAAAAGAGAATTGGGGCGCCTGGGTGGCTCAGTTGGTTAAGTGACTGCCTTCGGCTCAGGTCATGATCCTGGGAGTCCCGGGATCGAGTCCCACATCGGGCTCCCTGCTCGGCAGGGAGTCTGCTTCTCCCTCTGACCCTCTCATGCTCTATCTCATTCTCTCTCTCAAATAAATAAATAAAATCTTAAAAAAAAAAAAAATAAATAAATAAAAGAGAATTAGTGGGTGCCTGGGTGGCTCAGTCGGTTAAGCGTCTGCCTTTGGCTCAGGTCATGATCCCGGGGTCCTGGGATGGAGTCCCGCATCGGGCTCCCTGCTCTGTGGGGAGCCTGCTTCTCCCTCTCCTCCCCACTTGTGCGCTCTCTCTCTCTGTCTCTCTCTCTCAAATAAATAAAATCTAAAAAAAAAAAAAAAGAGAATTAGTATAGTCACTATACTAAATGTTACACTTAGAGGGAATAAGAATTCTAAAACTGGTCTCAGCAGAGTCTATTTTTACTAACCGTAAACAGATTATTTTTTTTTCACTTTTCGGATTTTTTTTTTTTTTTAAAGTAAGCTCTAGGCCCAGTGTGGGGCTCAATCTTCTGACCTTGCGATTAAGAGTTACCAGCTCCACAGACTGAGCCAGCCAGGTGCCTCTAATGACTGGTTTCTTAACTGCCTCACAGGAGAATCTAATGACCAATCAATAAGAGATCTTTAAAGGTAAAGATACTTATAAAATGTAAAGAAATACTGTCAGCAGCATGATGTTGAAATATAGGCCATGCCTGGATGTCATCACAAGGAGTTAGATTTGAGAAATTCCATTAATTGACTGATTAATCTATATAAAACAAGTGACATTTCAAATTTTCATTTGATTAAATTTTTTGGGGGGGGGTGGGGGGTGAAAGTGACCAATCAACTAACCATTCTGACTCCCATGGACCCAGCTATATAATCATGGGCCAAAAACTGTTTTTTTCAGATTCATTTACTTATAGTGTAAAGTAACATTTCCTAGAAATATATTTTCACAATATTTCAGGCATATGTGATAAGCTAATTTTTAACCCAGTAATTTCTGAACAGTTAGAAATTCAAAAACACGTCAAAACCCACTTAATCCTAATTCAGTGGTTCTCATATCTTAGCAAGAGCTGAAATCTTACACAGAGAACTTGTGAAAATACAGACTGCTGGGCTCTGAGTAGATCAGGCCTGGGAATCTGGTGCTGGTGCTCCTGGTCCAGAGACCAAACATTAACCACTTATTAATCTATACCTGTTCTGAAACTTCAACAAAACAAAAACCATAGCCACGCCTATTATGTTTTAAAATGTATTTTTACCTAAAAGTATATAATCAGTTAAGATTTCCTTAGAATACTATAAACAATTTTTCTAAGTGACAGAAATCAAACAAAATAACTTTTCTCTTCTTCTAAAATTTGATCACAGTGCCCCCAAGTGGATGAAAAAAATTACTAACAAGAAAGGAAAATGGACCGGTTCTCATTGGGACGGAGTTTATGTAAATTTATGTTTGTACTTGCTAGAATGTCCACCGTGGTGCTTTGCCCAGCATCCCTCAGTACGGGTCAGCTGCATAAACACCTGTGCATATTTTAGTAAGACTTACCACTCTTGCCCTTCAGTGTTTTCCTTATACAACATTAATGTTGGGCCAAGTAATCCCCAAATTTCTTTTAGTTCTTTAATTTTATGTTGGTATGATGTAACCACAAATCCTAGTTAGAAGAAAGTAGAATATAAAGAAATGACTAACAGGAAAACTAACTTTATTCTATGCTCTCCATTCTCACCATCACACATTTCCTCAAAATTGTGATAATAATTTAGGGTTTAGGGAAAAAAAAATGATTTGTACTTAAGCGACTGAATATAATACAGTAGTTAAGAGTTCGTGGTGAAATGGGCAGTGGCCACACATCTGCCCCCCCGCCCCCCCCCAAGCACAGGAGACCTGTAGCTGTCTGTGCCATATCCTAGAGGAAGTCTTCGGAAGAAAATAAACTTTTCTTCCTCGGTGTAGTAATACCTTTATATACACTCCATAGATATTTGTGGATTATATTATGTAATTCAGTTAAAAACGTCTCAGCTTCTACTTATTTTTTTGCAAAAGGAAACTGCTGATATGCCAAAATTACTTAAAACAGAAAACACTGGCAAAGAGGACTGGAGCTTAAACACTTGATACTGACTAAATCCTTTTAATAACTTTCTTACATGCATGTATGTATCTCTCTGCCTATCTCCCTCTCACCTACTACACACACACACACACACACATCCCCATCTCCTCACTTTTTTTTTTTTAAAGATTTTATTTATTTATTTGAGAGAGAGAGAGAGAGAGAGAGTGCATAAGCAGGGCGAGCAGAAGAGGGAGAGGGAGAAGCAGACTCCCTGCTCAGAGGGGAGCCAGACCCAGGGCTCAAGCCCAGGACCCCAGGATCATGACCTGAGCTGAAGGCAGATGTCACCATCTGAGCCACCCAGGCACCCCTCTTCTTCACTTTTTATCATTCTCTTAATTTCAGAAAAGAACCTCCTATTTTAAATGTATACATACCCAGGGTCGACAAATTTTTGTCACCACTCAAACCAACAAACTCATTCGACATAATAGAAGAACAGAAATTCAAAGGGCAGAAATACGGGTTTCGGTGGCACCACAGAGCGACACTGGCAAATGCTGTAAGGGGACTAATGAATACATTTACCTCTCTGCATTTCCTGTAACTTCCTTAAGCACACATGAAATATGTATCTCATACAAAATACCCAGAAAAGTCTCATGTTATTTCATGCCAATTAACAAATTGCCAACACGTCATGCTAATAAAAAAAAAAGCAATTGACCTAAGTAGAAGGGCTAATTAAATGGAGTAAGATAATTAAACGATTCTCAATATGTAATCAAAAATTATGGCTGGAAGTGTTTCACAATGTTGTCTTTTTGTTTTCAAGTATCTGCCTATCGGCAAAATTCTAATCAGTGTATCCATATGCATAAAAGACAGATCCAGTGCAGATGTTAATTTGTTGCATGATAGAAATCAGGTGTTCAATTACAAATAATGGGGTGTATGAGAGAACGTCCAAGATTTCCATTTAGCTGAACACACGCATCTCAACCGGCAAATGATTGCAAAGCATTCTTACTGGAATTAGCTACTAACGTGCACCCGAGGCACACCACATTCAACTCCTTTATTATCCTCATTATATAATATTCACATCTCCAGCCCCGTGTATTACCTAATTTGCCACTGATTTAGGAGTCTGAATATCTGGTGCTCTAAATTCTATTTACTGAACTCTTTTAAAGGGATGATTTTGATTTTTATCTAAACTCCGGAGCATTTAACCTGAGGACTTTTGTTACCTAATTTTACATTTAAACAATCTAAACCATTTGCTTTTGTACTAAGGTAAATTCCTTGAACTAGGAATACTCTAAGCTTTTAACATGTAAAGCCTATTTCCACAAAGCCCTCCCCACAGAGTATCTAAACGTTATTTTAGCAAAATAACTACACAGAGGGGATCAAGTATATTCACTTGGCTAAAAGAGGTTATGCAGATCTGTTTTTTAGATTTATGACCAAGACACAGACTTAAAACATACTTATGAATTAAGATATTCATCACTCCAAGTCTATGGATGGACACAATTCTGAGAGGATGAATAAATATTAGACCGATGTTGGATTATGTCCTAAATCGAGACCCTAATATTTAGGATTTTCCAATTAGTTTTTTAGTAACCAATAGGGCCAAGCCTCTAAAACCTTAATATCAGATAACTACAATGGAAACAATGGAAAGGATCATTTGATTAGATGGCAGAGTAATAGCAGTGTCCATCAATGAGGACTTATTTTAAGAGAACATATG
The DNA here is from genome assembly GCF_964656455.1 of Halichoerus grypus. NCBI lineage: Eukaryota > Metazoa > Chordata > Mammalia > Carnivora > Phocidae > Halichoerus > Halichoerus grypus. The sequence continues at coordinate 78,769,968 of NC_135723.1, forward strand.
AAGAAGGTTTCAAAAATATTTTAAAATTCCTTTCATTCTCTTACCTCAATGAAATCAATGAAAAAATAAGTAACTCCTTAAGGTCCCTTACTCATTAAAAAATAAATGCTATTTCTGAGTCTGTGGCAACCAGCAAAGCCTTAAAATTTTTTCAAAGGTAAGAATAGAGAGAGACAATTTCCATAAACCAAGAGATGCAAAAGGGTGACCTTATGGGACAAATCTGGCCTGCAGATGTGCTTTGAAAGCACAGCATTAAAAATATACAGTTTGAATTGCTTTTCATGTTCTCTTGATTCCCATTATCTGGACTATTCCACTCTTCATGACCTTATTCTTAATGACTGCATGCATTTATTTGATTTGCCTGGCCTTTGGCAGCATTTGACTTTTGTGAACTCCTACTGTAATCACTTGAGAAAAGTATTGTGTGTTATTAGGCAGTGTTGTTGAGTGGTTTAGGGAACAAGCTCTGGAATCAGACAAATGGGTTTAAACCACGGTTACTTACTAGTTATAGGACTTTAATCAAATTCCTTAACTTCCTTTGCCTCAGTAATCTCTCTGTAAATTGATATAATAGTGATATCAATATCATATAAATGATATATAAATACATCATATAAATTATATCATATATAATCTCACATTAAGCTGTAAGAACTAAATAAGATTATATATAAAGGGCCTAACTCCTTTAAATCTATTTAAAGCAATTACTTTATTTTGATGTCACAGGTATAAGAAATCATATGCTTCATCTTCTTGCTAATTAGTAGTAGAACAGATGTGTACTCTAAAAGGGTAATATTCTACCAGATAATGGATACATGTCCTATTTAAACTATTCCTTGCTGCTGTGAAGGACTCTTTCCAGTATGCTCACATAACTTGTATGGCACAAGTTATTATTTATATTGACCATATATTCCTTTGAGAACTAATGAAGAATATCACTGCATCACTGATGAAGACACATGTATTTGAAACTTTGACAAGAATTCCATGGCAAATAGACCTTGTTTTCAAGGATAATGGTAAGACTGCAGGTTGATGGGATGCAATATTGAATCTAACATCACCAAAAGTGACTCACATGTTTTTTGGAGCCTTTTAGAACTTTTCAAAGAATTTAACTGTAAGTCTTACTTTTCCAACCATACTAGAGGATGAGGGGCTAAGAAGACCTTAGAAGAAACCCTAGACTACCTCTCACTATTGGGAAAAGGGAGAAAATCTGGAACAGGGCAAGGCATCCTCATAGAAATCATGTTTGTATAACTGGGTTTCTCAAAACCCAAATTTTATCATAATATAATATCCATAGAATAAGGCAGAAGACACAAGACAATATTAGACAACATTTAAATATTTTCCAAAACTAATGAAAACACTGTCTATAGAATAAGCTATGAAAAAATGTCTCATCCAGAAGAGAATGTCAATAAGGAAACAAATTATAAAAAAATTCTGGCATTTAAAAGTAAAAGAATGGAGGGTGCCTGGGTGGCTCAGTTGGTTAAGCGACTGCCTTCAGCTCAGGTCATGATCCCGGAATCCTGGGATCAAGTCCCACGTCGGGCTCCCTGCTCAGCAGGGAGTCTGCTTCTCCCTCTGACCCTACCACCCCCTTGGGCTCTCTCTCTCTCTCACTCTCTCTCTCTCAAATAAATAAATAAAATCTTTAAAAAAAAAAAGTAAAAGAATGGATATTAAAAATTCACTAAAAGGACTCAATAGTAGATTGGAGCTGGCAGAAGAATCTATATATATGAAAATAGGCAATTGAGGTTATCCAGTCTGAGGAACAGAAATAAAGGAGGAGGGGAAGAAAAAAGGAGCAATGACTGGCTCAGAGATTGGTGCAATTCCATGTAGCACCACCAACATACACATAACGGAAGTCTCAGAAGAAAAGCCAGAAAAAATATTTGAAAATATAAATGGCCAAAAACTTCTCAAATTTGATGAGAAATTGTTTTTGTTTGTTTGTTTTTAAAGATTTTATTTATTTGAGAGAGAGCATGAGCTGGGGCGGGGGGTGGGTAGGAGCAGAGGAAGTGGGAGAAACAGACTCCCCGCCAAGCAGGGAGCCAGACATGGAGCTCGGGGCTGGATCCCAGGACTCCAGGATCATGATCTGAGCCAAAGGCAGACACTTAACCCACTGAGCCACCCAGGGGCCCTGAGAAATATTAGTTTTTATTAGTTTTTACATCAAACAGGTTCAATGAACTCCAAGGAGAGTAAACTTGAAGAGATCTGACAGATTCACTATTCCAAAAAAATTTGTGGCCTAAAAATTAAAACTCATGGCATAAATATTTAATATTTTACACCTGTGAAAAATAATTTTGACTAGCTATGAAAGAACTGGATTCTAAGATGACATGTGTTCTAGCTATGTTGCATCAAAAATTAGTATCTATTGGAATTTTAAAACAAGAAAATATTTCCTTTCTTGCTCACTCCACTGTTAGAATACATCATTTCTGAAGCAGACTACAGTTGTTGGACTTGTTCAGTATGTGTGAATGCTATGAATCATCATCAATTTATAGATAATGAATTTGGTGATGTGTGTTCTTTGCCAATGCTGAGAATATTTATATTTAAAATAACTTTAATAAAACATTGTGTTCTGTAAATGTAAGGATGGTTTAACATCAGAAAACCCACCAATGTAAATCACCATACTGACGGTTAAAGGAGAAAAAAGGTACTATTAATTTGATATGAGAAAGCATTTGCATTTGAAGAAGTTTAACCACTTTTGGTTTAAGAAATTTAGCAAAGCTGCATACCAAGAACATAAAGCAAATACGCTTAATAAATGAAATCTTAGATACTGTGATGGTCAATTTTATGGGTCTACTTGACTGAGCCATGGGGTACCCAGATATCTGGTCAAACACTATTTTGGGTGTTCCTGTGAGGATGCTTTTTGGATGAAATTAACATTTAAATTGGTAGACCAAGTAGACTGCTCTCTCTAAAGTGGGTGGACCTCATCTTGGTTAAAGGCCTTGGTTGAAGAGAACAAAAAGCTGACCTTCCCTTCAGTAAGAGAGAATTCTGACAGTCTTTGAACTAAAACATGAAGTCCTGCCTGATGGCCTTCAAATTGGGGCATTGGCTTTTCCTGGTTCTATGGAACTTTGGGCCTTCAGACATTAGCTATCTAGATTTTGGAATTGTCAAACTCCTTAATCCCATGAGGCAATTCCTTATGATATATCTAATATAAACACACGTTTGTGTATCCTATTGGTTCTGTTTTTCTGGACAACCTAATACAGATTTAGTTCTAAGACTGAGAAAAGGCAGGATGCCTGGGTGGCTCAGTCGTTACGCGTCTGCCTTTGGTTCAGGTCATGATCTCAGTGTCCTGGGATTGAGTCCTGTGTCGGCTCTCTGCTCAGCGGGGAGCCTGCTTCTCTGCCTGCCACTTCCCCTGCTTGGGCTCTCTGACAAATAAATGAATAAAAATCTTAAAAACAAAACAAAAAAAAGACTGGGAAAAGGCAAGTTTGCCTGCTATGACTTCTAAGTAATATAGCACTAGAGGTCCTGGACCATATTATAAAAGAAAGGACACTAAATTAACAGGAAAAAACTATTATTTGCAGATAACAGAATAAGAGAATTGATCAAGTTAGCTTACTACAAACAATGCCTTCTTCTATACCACAAAAGCAAAGGTGGAGGTGGATTCCCCATGATGGGGGAAAACTGGCTTGTTGAGAAAAGTTGGAGGCCTTTCTCATACCATATTCCAAAGGAAGCTCTATATGGATTAAAGACCTAAAAATAAAAGATAAATGTATAAATTTAAAAGAAGAAAATGAAGGAGATTATTTCTGTGATTTAGAGATGGAGGACACTTTTAAAACAACCCAAAAAGCACAAATACATGAGAGAAAAATTGATGGATTTGACCATTAAGCATTTCTGTTCAAGAAGGTTATCCAGCAGGTTATAGATCAAGAGGATGTCCGTAATAGTTAAAACCAACAAAAGATTATCTGGGACCTCCTGCTAGCAGAGTAGACAAATATGCCTAGTCCACACTAGGCTTGAACTCAGGACCCTGAAATCAAGACCTGAACTGAAATCAAGAGAGGGATGCTTAACCGACTGAGCCACCCAGGTGCCCTGCTATTTAAATTGAGATTAACAAAAATTAAGTAGAATAAAAATGTTGGCTCCTCAGTCAAGCTAGCCACATTTTAAGTGCTCAAAAGTCACATGTAGTCCACACACTATGATAAATCCTGAAACAAAATAATGAAAAAATATCAATATCCCGGGGAGCTGAAAGAAACTGAGGAATTCAACTTAGCATCACAGCAGTTCAACCTACTGGACAGTCCAGGTACATATTTCCATCACTGAAGTTCTACTGGACAATGTTGATATAGACAAAGAACATTTGCAAAACAATGAAAAGAATTTAAAACAAAAAGTGAATTGGCAGGGAAGAAAGAACACATGAATCACAAAAGCAGCAGCCTAACTAGTAGAAATGCATAGGGATAGGTATTTAAACTTATGAAACATAATAAAACATTTCCCACTCATCAGAAAAAGCAAAAATTAGAAACGTACATGTACGAATTTTGGGTAATGATACAGGGAAGTAGCACTGTAAATAGGAACAGATAAGCTGGAAAGCAATCCTGGAATACTTAATTAAATTAAGTATGTGTATGTCTGATTCTTGGCTACATGTGGCAGAGAAATTCTTACATAGGCCTACAAGTGAACACAGAGGGAGACAATTGGGAGCACTATTTACTATGATGGACTGGAGACAATTCAGGTGTTCATCATTAGATGCATAGATAAAATGTGATAAATACTACGGAATGTTATATAGTGAGAAGGAATGACCTAGGATAGTATGTAACAATGTACATAAGTCTTAACTACTTAATCTCAAACTTAAATACTTTACTCCTGAATTTTAAAAGTCCACTGAATCATGACTAATTTATAAGTTGCCACGTAGTGTTAACAGACCTTGTAATTCATACATTATAATGTAACTCTGTGTTGACATCATTATTCATTAAAGGTTTTTCCTGAATTGTGATAAATGCCAAAACAAAATATCAATATCCCAGAAATATGAAAGGAATTTAGGAATTCAACTTAGTGTTACAGCAATTTAAAAACCATACTAAGTTTTACAATTCTACGAACTCCATTCTTTCAAGTTCAATAATCCAATAAAAATTAAATTGTACCAAATTAAGGAAACATTAAAAATTTTATGATTGTTAACCTTTCTTAACTATAGATCATTTTAACAAAGTCTGTTGTGGGTATGCTGTTGAATTTGGAACTAAATTTATATCTCAGCTCTTACAAATATTCAAACTAATTATTTCAGAATGAATGTAGAATGACACTTTAATTAGTAATGCGTCTCCTGGCAATTAAGATTCTCTTACTTGTCTCAGCAATTAAAATGGCAAGACATATTATTAAGGTCCCATGATTCTTCATACTTCTTCCTGACAATTACTATGAGAAACATTAGAGGGATGATCACAGCTATAATCCATTCACTGAATATTTGGCAGCAGGATAAACACTTTCTCCTCCCTGCTTAGTAATTTTTCATTTCATGCATATTACCTATCAATCATTAATGCAATTTGTGCTCTGTATCACAAAGTTCAACTTTTCATTTTATCTAATTTATTACAACCAATTGATTTTGTAGAAATGCAAGTTGCAGGAATAATTTTAATTAAGAAATAATTTTTAACCCATTTATTCATGATATGACTTTAATGGTCAGAACATTAATGTGGTTGATGGTAGCAAAAATATCACTGCTGAAAATAAGACCTCTAAAACTACTCTAAATTGAATATATTAATATAACAAAGATACATGCACAAAATCATTAATACTGCTGATAGGATCAGAGAATACAGAAGGACTTTCATTTCTAATTTTTAAATGTCTAAATTTTTAAGAGTATGAGGTAGACTTTTATGTCCTTTTTGATGATTCCTTTATAACTCATTTTTTATAATGCCTATTACTACTATAATATGAAAACATCTCAAAGTTACACAGAACATATAATTCTATACCATAAAATTAAAACATGGCACCTAACACCTTCATCTCTCAGATCTACTTAGTAAAGTGTAATGGCCAAACCCTTGAACAATATAGATATCTATAATTAAGTGTATGTTTTGGAAACTGTAAACAGATCTTATCAAAAGTCCACAACTGTGTCTTACTTAAGGTCAAGGCAAAGACTAAACTTACAGGAAACTTGTCTTCCTTTGAATAAAAAGGTGTATCTGTGTCCAAAGCTAAAAGTGGTATGGCAAAGCATGATAAGCTTATCCATATTCTCTGCAGTATTTGCAACCTGAAACATTATCTTCCTGTTTTCTTGTAGCTATCTTATTCATTTTACATTAATTTTACTCATTTCGGGTCCATTCCTTATTCATTTTTTAAACTGAGGAATAAAGGACATACGACATTGGTTTCAGGTGTACAATATAATGATTCAATACTTGTATATATTGCAAAATGATCACAGGACATTTGGTTAACATCCAGCACCTCACAGTTATGCATTTTTTTTCTTGTGATGAGAACTTTTAAGATCTACTCCCTTAGCAACTTTCAAATATGCAATAGTTATCTACACATGTAATTATGTATGTAATCTTTCCTGTATAATATGCCTTTCTCTAAATATATGATAATGTATCCAATTGTAAGATTCTTTTGTCTTCTTTGGCTTTTACCACAATTGGAGGCAATGTATATTGCTGCAACTGTTGGCAAAACTTGAAAAAGGGTAGCATTATCTCGTAAAGATAACATTTACATTGTCATCAATTCAGCAATTTTACTCTTAGGTACACTCTCAAGAAAAACAGCCTATATGTCCCAGGAGATCTACACAAGACGCTTATAGTGGCACTGTCTCAAGTAGCCAAAATCTGGAAATCACTTAAATGCCCATTTTGATAAAATGGATAAATTATCATATAGAGAAAGGCATATTATACAGGAAAGATTACATACGTAATTACATGTATAGATAACTATAGCATAGACCAAGGGTTAGGACATCTGATGTATAGAAGAGAGGAAAAAAAATGAATAGGCTTTAGTAGCAAGACAAGAGTGCACAGTATCAGCCTTCACTGTATAACATATCATGCTAAAACTTAGTACTTTAAAACATCATTTATCATTTCTCATAAACCTATTATTCACCGAGCACTACTACTGATCTGATCCGGACTCTACATGACCCACTCATCAATCTATGGGTCAGCTCTAAATTGGCTAGCTGGCTTTGTTCATTTCGTGGGGGCTCACTCATGTCTGAGATCTCAGCCAGAACAGGGCTTATTCATTTCTGCTCCTATAGTGATCTAGCCCATATGTGTCCTCTTGATGAAGGCAAAGAGCAGGAGAGGAAGTGAAAATGCATGAGTGCTTTTTCAAGCCTCTGCTTGTGCCAAGTTTGCTACTGTTCCAGGGGCCAAACAAGTCACATGGATGAGCCCAACGTTGGAAGGAACATATAGGGCAAAAGATGTAGTTGAGGGAGTCCATTTATTGGATCCACTTACAAATAAATTATTTATTTTTATTTTTAATTTTTTTTAAAGATTTTATTTATCTGAGAGAGAGAATGGGAGACAGAGAGCATGAGAGGGGAAGGGTCAGAGGGAGAAGCAGACCCCCTGCTGAGCAGGGAGCCTGATGTGGGACTCGATCCCGGGACTCCAGAATCATGACCTGAGCCAAAGGCAGTTGCTTAACCAACTGAGCCATCCAGGCGCCCCTACAAATGAATTTTTTAAATAAGCATATCTCTTCCTTCAATGTAGCAAAGGGCGTTCTGGCTGACTGAAGAATTTTACGTAAGGAAGGTTCTAGGCAGACAGAAGGAAGGAAAGCCCACTCTTCTGGTATAAGACGACCCATGCAAAGATGACCAGTTCTCTCAAAACCAGGGTTGTGGGGACAAAATTATTTGGCAGTCAGTGGACAGTCTGCTCATGAGGAAGTTTATAGAGAAAACAAATTACTTTTCTTGGCACATCCATACCAGTGTGAGAAAACATGTAATCTAGTACTAGACGCATACTAGGTTAAGTGAGAGTAGAAGAAATAGGGTTGAGTTAGTAAAAGCATGGTTGCGTATATGAACAGATTGATTTTGCTGAAGTTAGGGGTTTGCGCTGAGCACCTTAAGGAGAAAGGGCTGAAAAAAATTACATGGGGGGGGCACCCAGGTGGCTCAGTTGGTTAAGCATCTGCCTTCAGCTCAGGTCGTGATCCCAGGGCGCTGGGATTGAGCCCCATGTCAGGCTCCCTGCTCAGTGGGGAGTCTGCTTGTTCCTCTCCCTCTGCCCCTCCCCTAGCTTGTGCTCTCTTTTTCTCACTCTCAAATAAATAAAAACAAAACTCTTTAAAAAAAGAAAAAAGACTACATGGGGTTAGATTTTTGAAGAATTTGAATGCTAGGCTATAGAATGTGAATCTAATCCCATTAGCAACGGGAAGCACTAGAAATTTTTTGGCAGAAATATAAATAGTATTCCAAAATTCCTGAACAGTTTGGAAAACAGGTGAATACAGGCAGATGGTACAAAAGTTACTGAAACAGGTTTTCTTTTTGTGGGGGGGGGGGCGTGTAGAGACTGAATTAGGGTTGGGAGAAGGAATGGAAAGGGTTTTGTCTGTGGGAAATACTATGGAGAGATAGGGATTAACTACTGTAAGTGAAAAATGGTTAAAGACAAACCTAAAGACCTCACTGGCAAAAAGGTTACCTATCTCACAAAGGTGGAAATAGTGGATATTCAAATTTTCTGACTAATATTTGGTCTGCTGCTATATCCCTCTAACCCACAGTCAATTTTTAAAAATTTTTCAGAAGTACTGATATATGAAATAAGCAAAGGCACTAAAATATATATTCATATTTTTTTATAAAGGCAACACATTGATTTTTAAAATCATGAAATTTTCTTCTGATGTGGATATGAAGGATCCCAGGATGAGTGATTAGACATTTTAATACTTGCGAACTCTGTGCTCTCTCTGTTCATGTCATTAACACTGGTATTAAAGTTGTGATGATTCTTTTTATAATCAGAACATCCATCCATCAAGCTGAAACAAATTCATTTGCTATCTTCCTCATTATCAACTTAATGATTTTCAGGCATTTCAAATAGTCTTAATATGGAACCACGGCTGTGATGTGATTTTTATGTCCCATTACCAATGCCCCATTTTGCTAGACTCTAGCTATGATCATAAAGAGAGGATTAGGAAGTATTCCTTAGGACTGGATGTCCTTTGTGAAAGTAGAGGAGTTGGGACTACTTTTGAAGAGATTTCTTTTAATAGTTTCTGTATTCTCGGGTGCTGTTCTACCCATCCCTACTTTCCACTAACACCCGTTTTCTTCCCTTTGGATCGGTCATTACCACCTCCCACCCCCACCCCAAACCTACTTTGCTCTTTGTCAGGGTCTACCAAATGAGGCCAGCTTTGCAGCAATATATGTTGACCAAGTTCTTTTGCTACTATTGTGTTTCACTACCGCTAAGCTTCATCCTGTCTTCTAGTTCTCGTACTCTTCAGGCTCCTAAGTTTCTTCCTGCTTTGGACCCACACTAGGCTCTGACCCCTTTGCAATCTTTACACAAGCTGACAGCAGTCAGAGGTTCTTGGCTTGCTCCCTCCCCTCTGATAGATCCCTGACGATTCCTGTCTCTGATGATCAAGGCACTAGTTTTTCTCTTTGTTCTTCTTTGTCAGTTGTTGGGGAGAATATTTTCATAAAGTTTTTTTTTTGGGCCAATGTAAATGGAGTAAAAGTGTTCATGAAACAGAATTGACAGAATAAATTCTGAAATAAATAGGACTTTCAAATCAGGAGTTACTGGAGGAGAAAAAAGGCGAAAGACTTTTATTGATTCCACAAAGACAGTATAAACAAAGCTCAAATCTAGTTTTCTTTTTTGCCTTTAATAAGTACTGGTTATTGGGCGCCTGGGTGGCTCAGTTGTTAAGCGTCTGCCTTTGGCTCAGGTCATGATCCCAGGGTCCTGGGATCGAGTCCCACATCGGGCTCCCTGCTCGCGGGAAGCCTGCCTCTCCCTCTCCCACTCCCCCTGCTTGTGTTCCTGCTCTAGCTATCTCTCTCTCTGTCAAATAAATAAATAAAATCTAAAAAAAAAAATAAGTACTGGTTATTTATCATTCTTGCATATGAACACTGTCCTACAGGTCTAACACATATCACAGAAATGGTCTAAATATAAAATGTTGGCAGGTAATAGATATTAAAAAAATCTACTTTCTCCGTCATAGTTAGGTGAAAAGCTATTAAAGGAAGCCTCCCTGTAGAGAATAAGGACTTTGAAGTTTTTTGGACAAGAAGACATTTTTTTCTTAAGTCTTTAGATTTCTAGTCCTATAAAAGTCTTTGGACTAATAAAACCTACCATAATTCCTCTGGAGAAATACCTTGAAGCATATTCCAACAAATTTACAGTGGTACCCATTAGATAATGCCGTAATTTGAAGTTTATACCCAATCAATCCAACACTTCTTTTGAATATGAAAGAACTGTGAACATAAATTCTGCATTCTGTTCTTTCTTTGGAAAAGAAAACATTCATTCTAGTATTTAGCTTCTACTAATCAGTAGGCAGTTTTCTAAACAAACAAACAAGGTATAAAAATAGCAGTAAGACAATGAAAATTTTCCTTTGGAAATTAGATTTGGTGGGGGGTGGGGGGGGGGAGCTAGTAATAGCAAATCACCCAAATTGAGATAACATTCTAGTGGTGAGACAAGTAATAGCCAGTAAATATAATATCAGGTAATGAGAAGAGCTTAAAGAATGAAGCCCATTAGGAGAGAAAGCTGGAAGTGAGGGGAGAAAGGCACTATTCTGTGGAGGGTGGTGAGGATGGGCCCTTGTGCACTACAGCACGTACGATCAGACTACTGACAAGTGTGGGGGCAGAGGTGGGGGAAGAGTTTCTCTCGGTGGCCGCCATTGGGAAGGGCCTGTACCAGGAACCAGCTGAGAACATTCAAGCAGCATCTTCAGAACCACCATCCCAACGATGCCAACGTCTCCCGGTGACTATTTTCATAAAACATCAGCATATTTAATGAGAGTAATTATTCAACTACACGAATGTCTTGGATGCTATGGTAACTACAAAATGCAAGGTTTTGAGTAAGTATTGAGTCAACTTTTCAATCCCTCCTTAAATGAAGCACGTATAAAACAAATTTAAAACACACAAATTAAAACTTATTTGGTATGTAAAAATTACTGAGATCAACAACTTATTGAAAAGTGGACAGATTTTAATACTGCAACTAGCAAAACCTGACAGACTGCTTGGAGCTAGAGAGGATCCATGCTCATCCAATGATTTAAACAAGAAAATTAAAAGCAAAATTAGCCACTGCCCTAAAAACATGTAAGACACCACTAGTTATTTAAAATAACAGGCTTTGAAAGCTTCTGCCATTTAAAAAATAAGTTTAGAACTTTTCCCTTTATTTTATAGCCCAGTGCAGTCCTAGCTTACTCTTTTCGCTTGCTATGAAATAATCTCCAGGTGTTTTTTTGTTTTGTTTTTTAGAACTTGAGCTTATCTGAGCACTCTTATGTAATATTTTCCATTTTTCTCCCTTTGGACATAGAGAAGGCAAAATTAAGTTAGCAGCAAAAAATACACACACTACCACCACCTACATCCATAATAGCTGTCAAATAAAAACACACTAAAGCCTAACAATTAAAGCAGAGAGCCCTAATGGGGGACATAATTTTTATACTCTGAAAGAATTAGGATTTGCATGCCATTTCCCCATCTGTCTTTGAGCATTTTCTTCCAAATAAAACCTAACAATGTGTTTAAAACTGGAAGGTTTTATTACAGCTCATGGGACTATAATTTTTTAAAATAACATTTATTCTGATACAGATCGTTACTAGCTGATTAAGCAGTTAGCTTATAACAGGCACTGTGCTGCATGCTTTAGGAGTACATCTCATTTCTTGCTCGGGACAATTCACCTTTAGAGTTGAGAAAAGTGAGGCTTTGAGAAGTTAAGGAACTTGACCAAGTTTGCCTAAAAATGACAGGGCTCAAGTTTAAACCCAGGTCTAACTCCCGAAGCCTGTGTTCTTAACCACTTTGTACCCTGCCTCCTATTTATGGAGATATCCTTAAAGTGAATGATGTGGCTTGAAAACCATTTACCTGTTTCCATCCTATCCCAAGAATATGAACTATTTCTATCTTACTTTCCTTAGGACATCAAATTTTAGGTTTAAAATAAAATTGAGGGGTGCCTGAGTGGCTCAGTCGGTTAAGCATCTGCCTTCGGCTCAGGTCATGATCCCAGGGTCCTGGAATCGAGTCCCGCATCGGGCTCCCTGCTCCGCAGGAAGCCTGCTTCTCCCTCTCCCACTCCCCCTGCTTGTGTTCTCTCTCTTGCTGTGTCTCTGTCAAATAAATAAAATCTTTAAAAAAAATAATAAAATAGAAAAATTTCAGAGCTGGAAGAAAACTAAAAAAAATTTTAGTGAGCTCAACATGCTGTTTTAAAGATGAAGAAACGAAGGAGGCATGTGCCTACAGACCCAGGGCACCCTGCAGGCAGACCTGGCTAGAGCCTAGGTTGCCCAGTCTAGGTCCCCTCTACTGCTCGGTAACAGTCCTCATGGGTGCCTGAGAAGGAGCAAGAGAAAGTTGTCAGAGGTGGGGGGGTGAGTTGAAAATAGTGCCTTATTTTTTTCCTTATTCATTTAATTGTTAATAGGGTTTCTAACACAGCTAGTTAAATTACACCGCAACAGGCCTACTTGTTTAAACTCCCAGAAAGACTTTATTAGAATTGCATGGAGCGCTCCTGCTCAAAAAGTTTCATTTTCCCTTTTAAGACCACCTTTAATCTTTAGAGCATCCTTTTGGGATAAGGCAGGAAGAAAGGGAGGGGAATAACCTAGAGCCCAGCAAATGTCTCATCAGCTCAACTTATTATCAACTTATTTCACAGCCATAGGAAGCTTAGAAAAAGAGGTTCTACTACACATTCATCAACACCACCTGAGACCCAAGGCCCAGAACATTCTATAGCAACATTTAACAAAATGAGCACTTAAAGATAGTATTTATCAGATCGGTAGTAAGATTTAATCCAAAAGTTTCTCTGCCATCCATTTCCTGACATGCACGTCTGAGTGGTATTCTTCCATGCGTGATGGTTGCACGATGGGTGATAAATACCGGAACAGTGTGTAGGCTAGTCTATTATATCCCACAGAAACTAACTTCAAGGACTGAAGGACTGACCCCCTCTACCCTACTCAAGATCAAGTGATAGGGCATCTTCAACCCCAGATTTGAATAAATCGTAGCTAGTGCCTATTGTCTCCAATAGATTTTTTTTTTTAAAGGAACGGATTTTGGGGAGAAAAAATATGGGGCAGAGAGGTATAGAAGAGAAAATACAAATGTAAGCTGTTTTACTAATTGTTTTATTGCCACAACAAATTCGTACAGAGAAGGACCTGTACAAAATACAATAAAGTTTCAAAGATTGAGGTGTTCCCTCAGACAAGGCTAAAAATTTCAGTCTCTGGTATTTGGAATTTGGGCTGCAGTACTTGTTCTTGGATGGATCACTGGGTGTGTGACACAGGCCATGCTTTTAACCAGACTGAAATAGCAGAATGGCCAGCTGGCCCAGGTAGAAGCAGAAGAAGTGTTTGGTTTCATGGGTTACCAAAGTTCCTCCCTCCCCATGATGCAGGGCCAGGAGGGGTTGTACTCCTTAGTATGGTCCACAAGCGTCTTCTCTACATCCTATTCCTCCAACACCCGAGCAGCACACTCCACCCAGCCCTGTTGTATCTCCTCTGACATATTGGCATTTTTGATGATGGCCTTTTGGTCTTTGTTTTGTTTCATATTTTAATTATTTAATGTTTGTTTTTCCTTCTTTTAGTAAGTGTCTCAACTCAAACATATGCTTTCTTTAGGGTTTTATGAATAGCTAAAACACATCATTACTGTGAGCTAGCCAGCGATTCCTGCAAGCATGTTGTACACATTAAGATACTACTTCTCCAAATATGAAAAACCCTCAGCAAACATCATACTCAATGGTGAAAAACTGAAAGCTTTTCCTCTAAGATCAGGAACAAGACAAGGATGTGTACGTTCACCACTTTTATTCAACATAATACTGGAAGTCCTAGCCACAGAAGTCAGACAATAAATAAAAGGCATCCAAATTGGTAAGGAAGAAGTAAAACTATCACTATTTGCAGATGATGTGATACTACATAGAGGAAAACCCTAGAGACTCAACCAAAAAACTACCAGAACTGATAAATGAATTCAGTAAAGTTGCAAGATACAAAATATACAGAAATGTGTTGCATTTCTATGTAACAAAGTAGCATAAAGAGAAATCAAGAAAACAATCCCATTTACAATTGCATCAAAAATACCTAAAAATAAACAACCAAGGAGGTTAAACACCGGTAATCCGAAAACTATAAAACAATCATGAAAGAAACTGAAGAGGACACAAACAAATGCAAAGATATTCCATGCTCATGAATTGGAATATTGTTGAAATGTCTATACAAAAAAATCTACAGATTCAGTGCACTCCCTATCAAAATACCAACAGCTTTTTTCATAGAGCTAGAATACTAAAGTTTGTATGAAACCACAATAATCTGATTTTAAAATGGACCTGAATAGATGTTTTTCCAAAGAAGACATACAGAAAAGACATTTTCTAAAGACATGAAAAGATGCTCAGCCTCACTAATCATCAGGGAAACACAAATCAAAACCACACTGAGATATCACCTCACACCCGTCAGAATGGCTAGTATCAAAAAGAAATAACAAGTGTTGGCGAGGATGTGGAGAAAAAGGAATCCTCACGTACTCTTGGTAGGAATGTAAACTGGTGCAGGCACTGTGGAAAATAGTACTGAGGTTCCTCAAAAATTAAAAATAGAAATGCCACACAACCCAGTAATTTCAGTACTGGGTACTTACCTAAAGAAAATAAAAATATTAATTTGAAAAGATTTACATACTCTATGTTTATTGCAGTATTACTTATAATAGCCAAGAGATGGAAGCGACCCAAGCGTTGGATAAAGAAAATGTGGTATCTATATACAAAAGAATATTATTCAGCTATAAAGAATGAGATCTTGCCATTTGTAGCAACATGGATGGACCTAGAAGGTATTATGCTAAGTGAAATAAATCAGAGAAAGTCCAATACATTTCACTTATATGTGGAATCTAAAAAAAGAAAAAGAAACAGAAAAAACTCAGATTCTAAAATAGAGAGAACTAGTGGCTCCCAGAGGAGAAGTGGAGAAGAGGATGAGTGAAATAAAGAGGATTAAGAGGTACAAACTGCCAGTTATAAAATAAATAAGTCACAGAGATGAAAAGTACAGCATTACACAATATTGTAATTACGTTATATGGGGACAGATGACCACACTTATCATGATGAACACTGAGTACAGAATTCTTAAAGCTATGATGTACACCCGAAACCAATATTGTATGTTAATTATATTGCAATAAAAAAGTACTCTTCCTCTAAATAATTCTATGAAGAAACTGAAGCACAGAGAGGTTTCATAACTTTCCCAGGATCCCATAGCTATTAAGCGGTAGAGCCAGGATGTGAAGGCAGGTGGTCTGGCTCCAGAGCTCATGTTCCTAAGCCATGCTGACCCTTTAAATATTGGATGGACAGGAGCCCTTCAAGACTCACCGTAAGGAATCCTCTCAAATGAATTTCCCTAACAATCAGATTTTTGGTACAACAAATTTACCTATTTTTAATTAGAAGAAATTAACTATTTGATCTTTAGTTTGATAACTGCATTCTTTCATCATAACAGCAAAATCTGGAAAATAAAGAAAATTTCACCCATAGTTGCATTTTTCTATTTAGTGTATTTCATTTCTCAAGTTATATTTATATGCATCTGTTTTCTGTTGCGTTTTTTTTTTTTTTTAAGAGAGGGAGGGGGAGGGGCTGAGGGAGAGGGAGAATCTTAAGCAGGCTCCACGCCAAGTGTGGAGTCCGACGCAGGGCTTGATCTCACAATTCTGAGATCATGACCTAAGCCGAAATCAGGAGTTGGACACTTAACTGAGCTACCCAGGTGCCTCGATAGCCATCTGTTTTTTACTACTCCTATCAGAATAGAAACAATTCTATAACCCATAGTGTATTTTTCAAACTAATTTTACATAAAAGCAGCCTGATGTTTCAGTCAGTCTTCATACTTCCTTTTCTTGTCTTGAGAAGATTCAAATAAACCCCAAATGTCTTATCTTCCCAGGTGTCCTCCCTTCTACCAGCTCTATTCACCCTAAACTCTGCACATTCTCTCTTTGTAGGCACACCATGGGATGAGTGGAATATGCTCCTGGAGGGATGAGGGAGGAAATGATAAGTCATAATTATATTTCTGAAGGGCTGAAGGGGCCATTCAAATTCCCTAGTCGGACATCCCCTTTAGCAGTTGATGAAAGCAGGCCAGGACAGGTGTGGTGAGTCACCCACGTTAGTGACAGAACTGGGACCTTATATTTCTGAAGGGCTGAAGGGGCCATTCAAATTCCCTAGTCGGACATCCCCTTTAGCAGTTGATGAAAGTAGGCCAGGACAGGTGTGGTGAGTCACCCACGTTAGTGACAGAACTGGGACCACAAGCACAACCGTCCTGGCTCTTACTACAACTATCACTGCTCTGTCTTCCATCTGCACCACTATTCAGCTACACGAGTCAGAGGAAGGAACTAAAAAATTTTAAATAAAGTCCAAATTTTTCCTGACCTCCCACAACGCTCATTTAACAAGCCCAAGATTTTTGCTTTATAAACTCAGTGTTAATATTTTAAAACTTCTGGATGCATGCAAAAAACCAAAAAGGACTATTCTGTCAGTACCTAGTACAAAAATTTTATGGTAAGGCATCAATTGAGATGGAACTGACCTATTATAATCCTGTATGCTAACTGTTTATAAAATTATATAGTATTCCTAGTTTTCACTATAATTTTTTAAATGCCCCAAATTAATTAGGATAACCTATGAATATGGTCTGTCAGTTCTGAAAGAAAATTTTAAAAGACCTCATATTCTACTTTTAGTTATTTGGCCTGATTTCCTTTTAGATGCTCAGATAGGACACTGAAGGATACTTGAAAGCAAAAGAGTGTAGTTATTCGATGCATGAAAAAGAAGAAAATAACATAGGTTAAAATATTACACCCTGGAGAAAACTCTAGAGAGTAAAAGGGTGTTGAACAGAAAGCCGTATTTAAGCTTAAAGGCAAACTAATTTATTACAGGAGAAATCAGAGAAGTTTTACAAAGGGAGTTATAAGTTAAAACATCTAGTTTAGTGATCATTAAAGCCATGCTTGAAAACGTTTCTACCATTATTACATAGTCACTAGTAAATTAAAATGAAACAAAGTTCTTAATGATTTAAGTTAGCATATAGAAAGGGACACGAATACAAGGCATTTGGAAAAACAAAGTTGGCTTTATGGCTTATTCTTTTTTATCATTCTATAACAGTTACGCTGATGTTTATAAAGTATCACAGACAGACTTCTCTTCTGGAAGCTGAAAGCTGTGTTTGGGAAAAAATTTATTTATTTATTTATTTTTTTATTTTTTAAAGATTTTATTTATTTATTTGACAGAGAGAGACACAGCGAGAGAGGGAACACAAGCAGGCGGAGAGGGAGAGGGAGAAGCAGGCTTCCCGCCAAGCAGGGAGCCCAATGTGGGGCTCGATCCCAGGACCCTGGGATCATGACCTGAGCTGAAGGCAGACGCTTAACGACTGAGCCACCCAGGCGCCCCTGGGAAAAAATTTATTAAGAACCTAGCAAATACTCTTGTCAGAAGTTTTGGCAAGGCATTAAGAAGTGGGATTTCTATGAAATTAAGAGTAAGTCAGAATAAGGTAAATTCACATTGGGAAGGCAAATAGACCTACATATAGGTTCAAATGTCAAAACCCGGTTATTTTAGACAAGGACATGTAGGAAAATCATTCTAAAAGGTCAACTTAAATTAAGAATCAATTTTTTCCAGGGAAAAAACAGACCTTTCTGTAAGGCCTGGACCCTCTCAGCAAACGCCACCTTGACAAAATTAAGATCTTCCTTCCCTTTGATCATGGACTATCCCCTAAACAAACTGCAGATGATAAACCTTAAAATCATCAACAGTGCAGTTTTATTAGAGTGCATTCATTTCATTTTATGAGCAAATGCCAAGTTTGACAGCATGACACCCCAGCCCCTGAATGCATGGCTGGTCGGCTCTCTGGGAAAGCACGGGACAACAATAATGCAGACAGCTTGGTGCTTACGCTGTTCTTCCTGCTGGAAGCTGAACTATTGTCTCTCCCCTGAAGCAAGAAACAGGCCTAGTGCCTCTTAAACCTGTATGATATAAATTAACAGAGACTTTTATAAATGACAATTACAAAATATTTCAGTACATCTGTTTAATCAACAAATGTTTAAATAGCCAAGCATGATTCTGCTATAAAGAGAAACAGGAGATTTATGGGACAGTGCTTTGGCTAACATTTTATCTTCCCAGTTCTTAACTGTGACAAAACTATTATACAGTTATACACTCATGAAGTTTTTATTTATTTTTTCCTATAAAATAATCAGTTGCATGCAGACCTCAGATAGAAGCAGATCATCTGCCTTTACGTATTTGTGACAGTTTAATTTTCTTCTTTCTCCTTTACCATTGTAGAATTGTCATAAGAATCATTTGTTTTATTTAGTTCCATTTTATTTTACCTTTCTTTTGACTGAAAAAATAACACCTGATTTAGGAAAATGTTATTTAATAAAAACAGGAAGAGTATTCTGGGATTTAAGTTAATACTGTTACTTAGCCACTAGGCTATGCCAAAGGACAGTCCATTTGTTCAAGAACACTTCTGTCTTCCAGCTACCCAAAAAAGGAGGAAAATAAATTAAAAAACTGGATATGAATTATTTAACCATTCAAAACCTAGCTGGTAATTCATTTAACAGATGTATATGAGTTTATATAATTAGTTTATAGGACATATTCCAAAAGAATAAATGAGCCCTTTTTAAAAAATCAAATCTATGTCATGTGGTAATGTCCAGTTTGGTTTAAAAGAATGAAATCATCTTTATGTTTATTTTATTCAAAATAAGTGTATTTTCATTTATATGTAGTCAATCCTATTTTTTAAAAAAACTATAATGTTTAGTCATGGACTGATTAGTTATCAGAAACATGAGCTTTTTATCAGATATATTTTTCTGCTTATAAAAAGGTTATTTAGGGCGCCTGGGTGGCTCAGTTGGTTAAGCGACTCAGGTCATGATTCCGGAGTTCCGGGATCGAGTCCTACATCGGGCTCCCTGCTGGCAGGGAGTCTGCTTCTCCCTCTGACCCTACCCCCTCTGTGCTCTCTCTCTCACTCTCTCTCAAATAAATATAAAATCTTTAAAAAAAAAAAAAAAAAGGTTATTTAAAAAGGCAACAGTTGAGAACCAAATACATTTGTTTTAGATATTTTTCACATTAAAATTCTATTCTCTATTCTCTAACTTATGTTTAGAACCCTTTGTATTTCAACTTAGGAATGCAACTTACTGCCATTTTTCCCTTAAAACTCTAAGGACCATACTATTCTTTTCATCATCATTATTATATTAATACCTATCCTTGACTGCATACTGTGGGGGGGGGCACTGAGATTCAAAGAGGTCTAAGAAACTCACAGTGCAGTTGGGGACACAAAAAATAAAACACTGATAAAATAAATTGAAGGCCCACACAGGTGCTATATATATGTGATGAATATTCATTACATGTTATAATAGTTCACATAAGAGAGGCCCACATTCTTAGAACATCCAACAGGTTTTTATAACTAAAGACCCAGAGGATTTCAAAGTCTAGTTCTCAAAAGTGGTCTGAAGATAAAAATCCATAACCCTCCCAATTTATTGTTTAATCCACTTGACAAGTCTATCTGTAAGAGGGGTTTGCCATATTTTAAAGATAAATTAATCTTTTTTTTAACTTGTCTCTTTTTCAATTATTCATTACTCATCTGTTAATTATTCATTATAGGATGAATTATTGACAGAACACAACCCAGCCCCAAAGCAAAATGCTATTAATCTACTACTCATATCCTATTATCGCTTTGGCATATGACAGAGTACTTGGAAGAAAAAGGTTAGTGGACTTCCTCTTCTTAAATGTAATTAAGTTCAGTAAAATCCATTTACGAGACACTGCAGAAAAAAGATGAATACAATTATGATGTAGGTCAAATCATGTTTGCCCATATACACAAGGGTGATAGTTAAAATATTTATGTGTTTCCACAAGCACCAAGGAACCCAAACAGCTGCTTGCGCTAAAGCACGTGTACCTGCCCGTGGGGATAAACTGCCAGGACAGCAATGTCGAAAACCTTTAATTCTGGTTGATCATCATCATTATTATGCCCAATATGGACATTAGCTTCTACTGAATCTCTATTATGAAATATGATATTCTTAATTATGCTGCATAACATACCAACTAGCAGGACAGCATCACATGTATTTTCAGTTCTAGAACTCCTTCCTTTTACATACTATAAACTGCAGAGATACCTGAATGTCTAGAATTGCCTATTGGTATCTTTTAGGAATGGCAGATAATAATTCACGTGGCTGGATCTAAAGCATTACTGATCTGAATCCAAGGTGAGTTCCTGGGCTTTCTATATTAAATTGAGAGGCTATTTTGAGATTACAATGTTCTTTAGTGATCCCCTTCACCGGTAGTCTTCGACAGAAGTCAACTCCAGACCCATCCTGGGGTTCCTGACTTAGTCAAGGGCTCAGAGATAAGATATAAACCAGTTCTCCTTCAGTGCAAAGGATTAAAAAAAAAAAAAAGAAAAAGAAAAAAGGAAAGGAAACCAACCAACCAAAAAATCAAGTCTTGGCAGGGGTTTGGACTGCCCCACCTGCCCTGGAGCATTCTAAAGGAAGAAGTTGCCAAAGAGGAGAGCAGGGCTTTCTTCCCACAGAAGTGAAAGGCTGCAGAGCTTGCCATGTGCCCAACCTCATGTTTAGTGTCTTGGTTCTTGGGACACTTTGAAGGCTCCAGGGGTATTCATCATGGTGACGGCCATTTGTAAATTAAAGACTATGTTGGAATTATAATACACAGGTTCCAATTTCTTATGGATGGTGCCCTTCGTCAAAAGAGACTGATATAAAAATAGTAGAGAAATAACTGCAGTGCCTGGAATATATGTTCCTTTACACCTAACTCTAGACTCTACTAGTCTCTAAGCACTTTAGGGTGGTAATATTCTCACTCTCTATGCCAGCTGTACCCAACTTGTCTTCATTGGCTAAAAGTCCTTGCAGAACTCTTTATTGCCCATGGATATGCTATGTCATGTGACTGGGATGCCCTTCCTCCTCATTGCCCACCCAAATTCATACTTCAAGTTTCATCTCAAAAGTCAGGTGTCTTGTGAGATTTTCATGACTGATTGTAGCTAAAATCAGAAGTGTTCTTTCCACCAGTTCCCATTCATCTCTTACAGCACTTACCGTTCACTATTATAATTACTTGTATACAAGGCTGAATCCCTGACTAGCCACTTCCTTTAGGCCTGAGATGGTATCCCATTGAGGTTTGTTCTGGGAGGAACAGAGTAAGCGCTCAATACATGCCTGCTAAATAAATCAATGGTGAGCAGGTAGAGGGAGGAATGAGAAGAACTCTAAATATTAAATCCCAGGAACTCCATCTGCATTATGAGCTGAGTCACGGTTAGCCTTTAGTTTGTGTTACTACATTGAAGATGCCATAATGCGGGCTACATTTTCCTTTCAAAGAGCCCACCCTCTGAGCTGTTCTTCCCATCATTGAGCCTCATTCTGCTTACACATTGCCCATCCAAACCAAGGAAGCAATGTAGTCCTTAGTCCCTGTTAGTCATCCAAAGAATCCTTATCTTATTGACTCATCAGTTAACTCCGCCACAGTGCTGGTGATCTGGCTCCAAAGCCAGCAGATGGCACCTCTCCACACAGGAATGCACGTTCTTAGACTCTTACGTTGGTTGCTAATCTCAGAGGGAGCCACTTGAGCAACTGCTTCTCTCCACTGTGAAAAAAAAGGTTGCATTCCTTCCTAATAACTAACAGCCCTGTGCTGGGATTTGACTGTAGTGAGTCCTACAGGGTTCATCTGAGAAAGACCCAGGTTTTTAAAAAACTCATTTTATTGTATTCAAGAGTTCAGACCTGTTACCTCACCAACTACAAGGACAAAAGAACCCTGGCTGAGATGAGGGCTGACCCCGGCCCACGGAAGTCCCCAGGAAACAGGCTTACCCACCAGCATCGGTTCGTCCAGGAGCGATGCCATTTTCCACTCACACATTGGATGAACACTCACATCCCTCCCTGACAAAACTTTCACAGCCTCCTGGAGTTATATCTGAATGACATTTTAGCTTTAATATATTTTATGTAAGTTTATTTCTGGAGACCTGAATGCTATGCTAGTTTCAACCATCATATATTTTGGAAAGTATCTCTTAGAGGTTATCTCCATCTATCACTACTCTTCATCAATATAAATGATGTAGAATACCACTGCAATCGATTACCAATATGATGTTAGCATGGAAGCAGTTTTCTTAACTAAATACCCATGTGTTTAGATATAAAGGTGTCTAGGAGTTTAAAAAATTAAGCTATTCCATAAATGCCATTTTGGGGGAAATTCCATGATATACTGGTTCTGTCAGTAAACTGACAAAAATAATACATTGAAATTAAATCCAGTAATTCAGGAGAAAAAGATCTTCAAGTACACACTCACCCACTATGTTTCATATGTGGTGGTTTATCCATTCGCACTGCTAATTTGATTTTTAAGTCAGAGTCCTGGCTATTTTTTGGAACTATCATTCGGTGCAACTCAGCTGACTTGGAGCTATTAGAAGTTGGGTATAATATCACCTGTGAAAGACAAAAAAGAAAGAAAACATTTAAGTGCACAATACAGTGTCTAATGATTGGAACGGAAATCTTTTCTCTGCTTTCCTGTTTAAAAAGAAGGTATCATGCCCAAATGTGTCTAAACCATTTGACTCCCACCACAACAGATGGGTTTTCAATACAGACTCATTTATCTTTTTGACAAATATGTGTTTTCATATTATCACATAACGAGTTTTCTTCCTATGTCACTTCATAATGAGGTTAAGAGCACAAAGGCTACAGTTGAATTGACAGTTGAGAAATACTTGTTAGACACCTATAATTTCAAGACTATTCTAAACTCCTTAGGACAAAAGTTCAGAAAGAAGTATTTTTTGAAATTACCGATAGCATGTTTAAAAGAGTAAAACCAATTATTTTAGGCAGCAAAAATATAACTCGTATTTTAATATTTTCATTGTAAAATAGTATTAAAGGAAATCAACTCAGTTAGAGATGGAAAAGACTGATATCACAGCACATTTTCTGCCTTAGATCAATACCAAAGGATTTTTTTCCCTGATAACATGTTTTAGAAACTATGAAGATATTATGACTGAAACAAAATAATTTTTAACAAAACCTCCAAATCACCAAGTGATTATTTCAGAACTCGACAGCTTCACAAAGCCAACACAGAAGAAAAGCTTACTCTTCATATACAAGCCTACCTCATCTTAGTGCATTTCACTTTCTTGTTCTTCACAGATACTGCATTTTACACACTGAAAGTCTGTGGCAACCCTGCGCTGAGCAGGCCTACTTGGTGCCGTTTTGCCAACAGCACCTGCTCACCTCACGTCTTGTCACATTTTGGTAATTCTCAAAATGTTTCAAATTTTTACATTATTATATTTGCTATGATGTCTGTGGTCAGTGAACAACTGTAATGTTTTGGGGCATCACAAACCATGCTCATGTAGGACAGCAAACTTAAATTTGTGTTTATAAATGTGTGTTTTCTGACTGCTCTACTAATTGATTATTACGCTGTCTCTCTCCCTCTCCTTGGGTCTCCGTATTCCCTGAGACACAATAATATTGAAATTAAGATACTAACCTTACAATAGCCTCTGAGTGTTCAAGTGCAAGAAGGAGTCACGTGTCTCACTTTAAATCAAAAACTAGAAATCACTAAGCTTAGTGAGGAAGGCATGTCACAAGCCAAGACAGGCTGAAGGCTAGGTCTCCTGGGCCACACTGTCATTGCAAAGGGAAAGTTCTTGAAGGAAATTAAAAGTGTACTCTAGTGCATGCACAAGGGATAAAAAGCAAAACCACCTTATTGCTAATATAGAGAAAGTTTTAGCGGTTGTGAGAGAAGATCAAATAAGCTACAACATTCCCTAGAGCCAAGGCTTAATCCAGAGCAAGACCCTAACTCTCTTCAATTCTATGAAGGCTGAGAGAGGTAAGGAAGCTGCAGAAGGAAAGTCTGAAACTCGCAGAGGTTGGTTCATGAGGTTAAAGGAAAGAAGCCGTCTCCATAACATAGAAGTACAAGGTGAAGCAGTTAGTGCTCATGTTGAAGCCACAGCAAGTTATCTGAAGATCTAACTAATAAAAGTGGGAACACTAAACAACATATTTTCAATGTACATGAAACAGTCTTCTATTGGAAGAAGAAGTCATCTTAGACCTTCATAGCTAGAGAGGAGAAGTCAATTACTGGCTTCAAAGCATCAAAGGGACAGGCAGACTCTTATTAGGGTCTAATGTAACTGGTGACGTTAAATTGAAGCTAAGGCTCATTTACCTACCATTCCAAAAATCC
Organism: Halichoerus grypus; assembly: GCF_964656455.1. NCBI lineage: Eukaryota > Metazoa > Chordata > Mammalia > Carnivora > Phocidae > Halichoerus > Halichoerus grypus. The sequence continues at coordinate 78,794,945 of NC_135723.1, forward strand.
TAGGCCCTTAAGAATGATACCAAACCTGCTCTGCTTGAGCTCTATAAATGGAATAACAAAGTCTTGATAACAGCACATCTGTTTACAACATGGTTTACTGGCTATTTTAAGTCCACCGTTGAGACCTACTGCTCTGAAAAAAAAAGATTCCTTTCAAAATATTACAATGCACCTGGTCACCCAAGAGCTCTGATGGAGATGGACAATGAGATTAATGTTCTTTCCATGCTTGCTAACATAACGTCCATCCTGCAGCCCATGGATCGAGGAGTGATTTTCACTTTGAAGTCCTATGTAAGAAACACATTCCATAAGGCTAAAGCTGCCATAGATAATGATTTCTCTGATGGATCTAGGCAAGGTAAATAGAAAACCTTCCCAAAAGGATTCACCATTCTAGATGCCATTAAGAACATTTATGATTCATGGGAAGAAGTCAAAATATCAACAGTAGCAGGAGTTTGGAAGAAGCGGATTCCAGTTCTCCTGGATGATTTTGGGAGGTTTTAAAACTTCAGTGGAGGAAGTAACTGCAGATGTGGTGGAAACAGTAAGAGAACCAGAAGTAGAACCTGAAGATATGACTGAACAACTATTCCCTGAGTTACAACAATATTGAAATTCGGCCAACTAGTTACCCTGCAATGGCCTGTAAGCATTTATGTGACCGGCAGAGTCACTCAATATAGGGCTGCAGTCTCCTGGTAACCTTTAGCAGGTAAGGAGGTACTTCTTGTGGACGAGTAAAGGAAGTGGTTTGAGATGGAATCTACTCCTGATGAAGATGCTGTGAAGACTATTGAATTGACAACAAAGGATTTAGAATATTACACAGACTTAGTTGGTAACGCAGTGGCAGGGTTTGAGAGGATTGATTCTAATTCTGAAGGAAGTTCTACTGTTTGTAAAATGCTAGCAAACAGCATCGCATGCTCGAGAAATCGTTCGTGAAAGGAAGAGTCCATCAATAACGGCCAACTTCCTGTGGTCTTAATTTAAGAAGTTACCATGGCCACCCTAACCTTCAGGAACCACCACCCTGATCAGTCAGTGATCATTGACATCAAGGCAGGATCCTCCACCAGCAAAAAGATTATGATTTCCTGAAAGCTCAGATGATGGTTAGCGTTTTTAGTAATAAGTATTTTTTAATTAAGGTATTTACTTTTTAAAGACAATGTTATTGCACACATAAGAGATTACAGTATAGTGTAAACATAACTTTTATATGCACTGACAAACCAAAAAACTCATTTGACTCACTTTATCAGGATATCCATTTTATTGCAGAACTCTGGAACTAAACTCACAGTATCTCTGAGGAATGCCTGTACATAAAATGATATATTTTCCCCACTTTAGTCAGTCATAACATTATTTAGACATGGCCTATATCCAAGCCTTGATATTTTTAAATGGGAGGACTATATTCTGAAGGATAAAGATATGAAATGCAGTGTGTATTTTAAGCCACTCTTATTTTATACCAATGTGAAAAGTAAACCAACCTGAAATTTCTATGTAAATGGAAGAATTATAAACATGCTCAGGTATGCTAAAATGTTCTTACAGCAAAACACGGCAACTGAATTTGGCATGCTCTGCCAAAAAACAAAAGTCTTCATTTCCATGTATAAGTGGAACTATTCACAGAGAAATTTTCAAGCAAAGCTCTTTTTCTCTCTAGGAAAGGCAACAGTCATAAAAGCTACTTAAACTATTCTCAACTTCCAAGTTGTTAAATGCAACTACTATTTTGAGACTTTTCTCAAGCCTATCCTAAAAGCCACAGCTGAGTTGAATCCAGCATATCTATACACTTAAGCATGTAAAGGCACATCCAGTAACAGATAAAATGGCATTTGTGGTATTTTAAAAAATGATATTATAGAAGTAATCCATTCTGACTGCTAAAATATCCAATGGAATATTTTACAGATTCTTTCTTAAATGAGAGTTAAAAAAAAAAGTGATAATTTTTGGCTCAAACCAGTAGACAAAACAACGTTATTATCAACTTAGGGGAAGACTCCAAAAAAGAAGCAAAGACTAAGAGCTGTATATCTACCCTCTGAAACTACAGCTGCCATTTCCCTAGCAATTCTGGAAAGCTTTTTCTCGTTCTCCCTACCACATCCTTTTATCCCCCAAATATATTTTGGCATGAGCCACCTAAAGACTTTATTCCTTTTTAATTCTTCCTTCTTTGTTTACACAAAAATTGGTATTGTTCCAAACTCCAAAAGTCTTATACAGGATGAGAATATTTAAATGAAGACTTTTGACCATTTTCTCATTCTCTAAATGATGACAGTTACTAAATAAGGTCCCAAAACAACTAATTGCATCCGATCCACAAATTAAGGATAATCTCACTATTGAATCCCATCATTTCTGTCACATTTTAGTTCCCTAATGTGTACTTTTAAGTGAAGTCAGTGGAAGGATTTACTGCTTATCTCTGTTCAATTAAACATTTGACGGCCCATTATGTAGGGACACTCAAAGGTGAAAGAATACGGATGGCTCAGATCCCTCAGGGAGTCCATAGTTTCTTCTTATCAGAGCTAAGATCTCAGATACTATCTGATGATCTTACTTCCTCTTACTGCACTTCTATCCCTAAGATGTGCCAAAGTTTTCTGATTTTGTCAGTCTCTGGGTTTACTCACTGTCATTTCTTTGGTGGCTCTGTTCTATCACATGTGAAGCTAATACCCTGTGTTACATTTCTTCCTTTTGAAAGACCTAGAATTGTCTGTTTCTGGGGACAAACATTGACACATGTAACAAATGGAGGTCCATACATATGAAATACATTGTTTGTAAAAGAACTGTACTGATAGATAAACCCTGAACTTAGTCTTAACAATGACTGTAAGGCAGTTTCCAGGCCCCCAAATTGCACATGCATGAAGTGGTCATGGTCCTCTACATGATGTTGCCACAGATGTTAACAGACAGGCAGCGGCTCCCCATGTGTAGAGCCCAAAGGGCCAGGAGCAATAAAGGACAAGGAGTTCTTTTTCAGATGCAGAACAAGGGTCTAATCAAGAGATCCTCAACACTGCCAGGACAGGATTTCAGTGCTGTCCCTGGACAACTATTGCTATGGATTTTCCACTGTAACCTTTTTTTTTTTTTTTCTTTTCCCCAAATGGGCTACTTGGCCGGCAGCTCTCCTGCACCTGTTCCACTGCCGTAGACTGGACTGGTGCTAAAGCAGGGTGGGGAGGGGAGGTGCACAGTAGGTGGGTAACATGATCTTCAGTTCACAGGTCACCAGAGCCACAGCTGGGCCTGATGGAGACGCTGGATTCTGGCCTGGCTGAGACTTTGGGTTGATTCCCTGGAGTTGAAGTGAATGTGTTCTCTGTGTAGGAGGAAGGGGAACACAACTATTCTCATCTTTGGCTACAGGGGGCTAACTACTGCCGGTCATCTGTTTACTAGGATTCGTGCTTTCCCTAGCACAGAACTTGCTAGAAGCAGCTAGTCAGCCAGAGACTGTATTTTCTAGCTCCTCTTGTATCTAAGTAGGGACATATGAAAGTTCTAGCTAATGGAATATGCAGAGAAGTGGTAAGTGTCACTTTGGGGAAAAATGATCAAGATACAGGTATGCCTTCTTCATCCCTTTTTACTCATCTGCTAGCCACATGCAGAGAACTCCAATGCTCTAGGAAATGAGAGCCATAAAATAAAATGGAAGAAACTACAGCCCTGAATCACCGCATGGAGGAAACGTACCCCACCTCTCAGGAACGCCCATCGCAAACTGTTACACAGGTGTTACTGTTTTGAACTCGTGAAATGTTTGTTGCAGCGTTTAGTAGGACCCTAAGTAGACATTAACAGAGTTTGGCATCCAGGCTCTTTCACAGGAAAGTGCTTACAAATTTTAAGATAAGCAGTTCTACTTGAATAGGACTTGGCATAGTAATTAAAATATTTAACAGATATAAAAATTTACTAAGGATTCTGCTATATTCCAGGTTTACATCTAAATTTAAATTATAGCTCTGTACAAAATAGTTACCTTCTTCTATTATTTAGCAAAGTTGCCTATTCTTTGCTATTCACTTCTCTGAACCTTTCTATACACATTTCTGCTTCTAGCTTATTTTTGTCACCAACGCTTTAAATGTCTTGTCACTTAGCATGACACATGTTATGATTCCTTATCTTAAATATAAAACCAACCTATCATCTTCATAATAAAATGTCAACATTACTTGCTATCTTTGCAGAGGTGTAATGAAAAACACAAATTTTTTTAGGTTTTAAAATTCTGTCAAATTTAATATACAGAAAGAAACCCTTAAGAATGAAGTGTAAATATACATACATACATAATGTTTAGAATAATATGAGGTTCGTGGGATTTTAACATATATTTGTACAAGCTGACACCTCTACACTGTTTTCCTCCTATTAAAATATATTAAAGCCAAGCCCTGTACATTTGTGCACATTTCGCATGATTTTAACTTTGTGACCTATCCATTTAAGGCCTTCTAAATTTCTAAACAATTTCAACAAAGATCTGAAAAATGTAAAAACTAAGGGGAAAAAATCTAGAACTAAAGGGAGCTAGATAGGCCCTGGGGCTAGGTAAGCAATTCATTGCCCTTTTCTATAAATAACTGTTAGCCTAGAGGAAGAAAAAAGAGTATGTGACCACAATAATGGCATTTTAGTCTCACATTAAAATAGAGATACATACTTGATACAATTCTAGCTCAAAGATGGGTGCAACCAGCAATTCTGGAAGGAATCAGGACAGAATGCATAGGGAAATTACTTCCACTTGGGAGTCTCAAAGAACCCGTAAGAATTACAAGGCAAGACATGGGGAAGAAACTGAGACAAAGACACGAGGCTGTTGGAATTGAGCCACCCTAAGAGTGGCCCTCTAGAAAAAGACACACAATCCTATGCTAATATTCTTACTACTATCTTTGGTTCTCAAGCCCTTCCCCAAGCTTAATTGGTCAGCTCCTTTGTTCCCTGAACCTATCCCCAGGCAGCTTCCATTGCTTGCCCCCCACCCCAAAGGACTTCAACCAATACAAATGCTCATTAGATCTTCTGCCATGTCAATTCTCTATCTCATCAACAGGTAAGGGGAACACCAACAGACACATGAAAAGATGCTAACATCACTCTTCATCAGGCAAATAGAAATCACAATATCACCTCACACCTGTCAGAAGGACTAGGCTCAAAAATATACAAAATATGTGTCGATAAGGATGCGGAGAGAAGGGAAGCTTCTTGCACTGTGAATGTAAGTAGGTGCAACCACTGAAAAGAGGACTGGCAGTTCCTCAAAAAATGAAAAATAGAATTATTATATGATCTAGTAATTCCACTACTGGTATTTATCCAAAGAAAACAAAAACACTAATTCAAGAAGATGTACATACCCCTCCATTTCTCGCTGCATTATTTACAATAGCCAAGATACGAAAGCAACCCCAGTGTCCATCAACAGATGAATGAAGAAGATGTGGTACATATACACAATGGAATATTACTCAGACATAAAAAAGAATGAGATCTTGCCATTTCAAACAACATGGGTGGACCTAAAAGCAGTTATGTTGAGTGAAATAAGTCAGAGGAAGATCAATGCCCTATGACTTCACTTACATGTGGAATCTAAAAAACATACAAAACAAAGAACAGAAAAAAACCCAGACTCTAAAATACAGAGAACTGGTGGTTGCCAAGGGGTGGTGGATAGGAATATGGGCAAAATCCTGACAGGGATTAAGAGGTACAAACTTCCAGCTATAAAATAACTGACAGAGATAAAAAGTACAGCATAGGGAATAGAGCCAATAATACTTTTTTAAAAAAGAAGGTGAAACACAAACTTTTAAGGATTAGGAAGAGAACTCTATAATTGAGACTAGAGGCCAAGGAGGCAGAAAAACCAGAATGTGATACACAATATTCAAGGTGGACAGTGTTTCAGGAAGTAGGAAATGGCCAACAGTGCCAAATGGCAAATGAGAGGGTAAGCACAGTAAAAACGGAAAAGGGTATTGCTTGGTTTAACAGAGAAATCACTCAAGATCTCAGCAAGTTATGTGAGGCCAGACTGTGATAGTTTCAAGAACACAAATCTGAGGAAGAAGAAAGCACTTCATTTAACTCTTAGCTGATCAAGATAGGGCAGGTTGGACAAGATCACTTCGGCTAGAAGAGCCCTGTTTGCAAAGGTAGGGGCAGTAAGCCAGGGAGGGTGCAGAGGGTAAGGAAATGGGAAGTTGTGCTAACAGATGAGAGCAGAAAGGAAGACTAGGAGTCAGCTGTAGAGGTGCATGTTTTGCTAAGGAGTTTATAGGTTATCCCATAACATGCTATTAAAAGATGCTTTTAAGCCAGGGAATAGCAATCACATTTTTATACCCATGAGTAAAGAATAATCCCCCTCTATCCAGAGGTGTGGTGAGGTGTCCTAACAACCGAGAGATGAACTGGCCTTAAAAATACATCTTTGAAAAGGAGTAAGAAGAGAGCAAAAATGCTATTAGCTTGAATCATGTTTTAATTTGTGATTAAAAATCCTTTTTGCTGACAATCAGATGTCCTTGAGACAGAGTTCTATAAGGACACATGAAAGGGAACATCTCAGATAAGTAGAGCTATCTCTATGAGAGACCTTGACTTTCTGGGTTCAGTTGACATTTTTCTATCTTTCTCCTTCAAATGACAGAGATTTTACACTTTAGCTAAGATTCACAATGACTAAGAATTTATACTTTAGCTAAGGTTCACAATGTGAACTTTTCAAGTACCAAGTACCTTACTGAGAGCTATAACCTTGAGAGAAAGACTAACTGAATTTACTTCATTTCAATAAATTTGTATTTAGCACATATTAATAACTAGGATATATTTTCTCCAATATCAGAGCCTCTGTATTTTCAGTGTGTGGAGAAGATAAATCAGAAGATTTTTCTGAGAGAAATCTACATCCTTAGTAACATTTTCCAGTGTTTTAATACACTTGAGGTTGCTTTGTCTAAATTATTTCCCCTTCGATTTAATATCACCGCTTCCTGTCCTACTTAGTTGAAACAAAGAACACCTGCTCACTCTCACTAACACAATGCTCTTTTGTGTACTGAAAGATTAGCATTAAGTCTTCCGTCAACCTCATTGTCTGTAGGCTAAATCCAGCTCCCTTTATTTTCAAAGTTGGAAAGAATCCTGGAATTTACAATATGGAACTGATCAAACTCCCAACCCCTTACCAAATGTGTACTTGGTCTGACAGAGAACCATTCAACTCCTTCCTTCTGTATCATATATATATATTTTTTAAAGATTTTATTTATTTATTTGAGAGAGAGAGAATGAGAGACAGAGAGCACAAGAGGGAAGAGAGAGCAGAGGGAGAAGCAGACTCCCTGCTGAGCAGGGAGCCCGATGTGGGACTCGATCCCGGGACTCCAGGATCATGACCTGAGCCTAAGGCAGTCGCTTAACCAACTGAGCCACCCAGGCACCCTGTATCATATATTTTAATAAGGCCCTTTTCAAATAAAACAGTAGAAAAAAAAGTAGTATCTTGATTCAGTACTTTTTCCTGACATTAACTTGTTAAAAGATGGAGTTTAAAAACCTTGTTATTTGATTGATGGGGGCTGAGGAGAGCATATGGAAAAGAAAAACCAAGGTGGATAAATTATTTCTAAATCTCTTCTGAAATCTCTACTTCATAATGAACCATTATATGAAGGGGCTCTTAGAACGCATTTAGTAGACTATGCTCCCTGAAGGCAGAAGCCATTGTGTGGTAGAGTATCTCCTCTGTGGCTTCTAGGTTGATGTAAGCCAGTATCTTCAGTAAGCCCTTCTTCACCATGATTCCCCTTCATATCCTAGAGGAGCCACTTACCAAGTATTTGTTGGTTGGCTGACTGGATAGATAGATGCTCAGATAAATTAGAAATAAAAATGCAAACCTAAAATTGATACTTTAACTGAGGTGAAAAGAGAAAAGGGCTTGCCAAATTTGGTAACAGAAAATGACGGTAGTAATTCTGTAGGCCAGATTTTGTATGCCATTTACTTGCCAGTCTGTAAACATTTATGAAACTCTCATCTTTCGATTCCTGTGATAGATAAAGTTTCCCAAAGATGTCTCTACACATCCTCATCTCCAGAAACTATGAATAGGTTACCTTATATGGCAAAAGAGAATTGAGGTAGCAGGTGGAATTCAGATTGCTAATTAGCCAACCTTAAAATAGGAAGATAATCCTAGGTTATCCAGGTGGGACCAATACAACTACCAGAGTTCTTAGGGAAGAAGAAGGTAAAAGAGCGGGTGTTGGAGCCATGAGATGCAGGAAACGCTCAACTGGCCAGTGATGGCTTTGGACATGGAAGGGGGCCATGAGCCAAGGAATGTAAGCAGTCTCTAGAAGCTTAAAAGGTAAAAATAAATTGCATTCTCCCTTAGATCCTCTGGAAAGGAACTCCACTCTGCCAACATCTTGATTTTGGCTTACTGAGATTCATTTTGGACTTCTGACCTCCACAAATGTAAGACAATAAATTTGTGTTGTTTTTGGTAATTTGTCAAAGTCGCAACAGGAAACTAATAGAGACAATAAAGGCTGAGATTTGATCACAAAAGAACACTAAATGCAGAGATTTGATTAAAAAAAAAAAAAGAACCCTAAATTTACCTTTTAAATTTCTTCTGCCAAGTGTGTGATTTAAAGATATTTTTACATTCAGACTTCTATCAGTAGCTTGTCTGATTACTTAACAAGAGGTTTTTGTGTGTGATTATTTCTCTCACATTCCTGAAGCATTCTGCTTATAAGAAATCTTCTGAATTTTTCTGTTTTGTTAAAGTTTTGACTTTCCTTATCCTATAAACTTTTTAAATGATTAATCATGAGGCTGATTATTTTGGTTACTGGAATGAAGACCATCATGCATATATTTCTAACAAATTTAAAGTTTCATATACCCAAATGATCAAGGATTATTTCTTCTATTACAAAGTCTTTGTTGAAGATTTTGAAAGACATAGTCAAGGCTGTCCTATATTTTTTATGGCTCAATTAAAGATATTGGCCTTTATTCATCTTCATACATCACTTTTATTGCTTGTAAGGTGTCGATTTCATACTTCTCCTTGGATGGAGCAATATATTCCATCACAGCTACATCTGTGTTTTTTAAGACTTATCTAGACAGAAAAGCATCATTGTTATTCTTGATCTATTCCCCTCAACCATAAATTATGAATAGCAGTAACCTTTATACTTCCTTACCAATACAGTTGCTATCAGAGGATACTGCATGAGTAGCTTTATCGCGTTTCTTTTTACTAGTCTTGTTATAATAATGCCTGGCATTTATAAAGAACCTTTCAACTGAATGCCTCAAAGTACTTTGTGAAATTTAAATTAATTCTCACATCACCCTTAACAGATAGGCATTACTCTTGTTATGTAAATAACTTGACACTGAAGTTAAATGAATAACTAAGGAAAATTACTCCAGGATAACAACAGACACGCTCAATGTTACATCCCTCCTCCTCAATCCAACAAATTATTCCCTTAATTATTTCACAAACATTATAATAACTAACGTAGCTTTGTTCTTGCTTGGGTTATTAAATACTGTAAGAATACATATGTATGTATTTATCTATTGATTTAAGTACTGTAAGAATTTTTAGAGCCAAGTCAATTGTATTTCTGTGAATCCAGAACATACAACGGTAGGATGGGAAGGAGGAAGTTACAGACTACGTCTAAACTTGGGTAACTCCAGCTTCATCCTTAAATATATCTGACAGACATTCAATATACAGTAAGATAGAGGGTGGTGGAATAAAGGTCAGGGCAGAGAATGAGAAGTTAAGTGACTTGTCCACTCATCCTCATGGCTATCTTAACAGAGCCAAGACCCGAGTCAAGTTCTTCTGGAAGCAGGTTTTAAACTTCTCAATTTCTGGTGCTCAAAAATTAAGCTGAATCTTGTACCTTTTACCTAAAGAAATTGTTTTTGACTCAAACACTACAGATAATAACTAGTAGGGAATAGAAATACTTAGCTTTTCTGTACTCGTGCTAAACACCATGAAGGTGAATATTCTTAAGTGGCCCCAAACAGCTCCAAGATGCATAGGAACTTCCTTTCTTAATGCAGCAATTGTAAGAGGAAGTTCGTAATGGACCTGAGGATGTTCTAACCTGCTTCTCCCATGTATTAAAAGAGATGGGCTAGAACCTCACTCTTCCTGTAGGATCTAAACCATACATTATTCTGCAATTGTTTCAGTTTATCACTTGGTAAGGAAGCTCAGGCATTCAAAGGGAGTTATGCTACTGTCTACCACAATTTTGCATAGGAGGAATGAAACTGAATCAGGCAAAGTTCAAGAGATTCATTTGTTCATTCATCTTCCCAACATTAATTGGACATGTATTGCAGGTCAGTATCATTTCACCAACATCTAATAGGTTCTATGTCCTAGGCTTCCCCTTTAAAAGGAAATGGAAATACACTATTGTAAGTTTTTTACATGACACACAGTCTTCTAGTATCACTTGAAGTTACGCTGTGATGAGTTAAAGGAATGCCTAGAATAAGTTATTGATAATAAGCCAACAAAGAAAAAAATGGAACCATAAAAACATTCAATTAGTCTAAAGAAGAGAAAAAAGGGAATATAGGACAGGAGAGACGGAACAAATAGCTAAATGATAGATTTAAACTTAACCATATCAATAAATCATAATAATGATTAAAAGATTGCCAGACAAACCTGAATAAAAAATAGAGACCCAATTATACATTGCTTAAATAAACATATTTTAAAAGTAAAGAAATAGATTAAAGGATGGAAAAGATAACATGCTAACACTGGTTTAAAAAACCTGGAATGGCTAAGATAAAGTAGATTTTAAAGCAAAGTGCATTACAGGGGATAAGGAAGGTCATTTCATAATGACAAAGCAGTCAATTAATAAAAAAGGACATGGAGATCATTAGTATTTATGCACCTAGCAACAGATCTTCAAGATACAAGAAGCAAAAAAATGACAGAACAAATCCAAAATTATACTCAGAGACTAATACCAATTTCTCAAAAATTGATTTAAAAAAGGTAGATAGAAAACCAATAAAGATATGGCAGATCTGAATAATAATTTGGACTATTTGACTTTTTTGAAACACCCTATTAAACAGTGGAGGAATACATAGTCTTTATAAATGCATGCAGAACATTCACCAGATGGACCATATTGTGGGTGATAAACTAAGCCTCAGTAAATTTTAAAGGGATCAAAGTTCTCTAAGTATATTCTCCAATCATAACAGACTTCAATTAGAAATAACAGAACTCTGAAAAACTCTAAAATATGTGGAAACTAAATAATGCATGCTTAATAACCTATGGCCAAAGGAAAAAAAAATCAAAATAACACATAGTATTTTCAAAAGGATGAAAATGAAAAAGAAAAGATAAAAATTTGTGGGATGCCACTAGCACATTAGCAAATGAGCATTTATAGCACCAAATACCTAGTTTAGAAAAAATAGATTTTTCTCAAATCAATGCCTTCCACTTTTAAGAAATAGAAAAAGTATTATAAATTAAACCCAAGATACATAAAAGAAATAATAAATATCACAGCCCAAATAAAAATTAGCAGAAGGAACTTTATCAACTTGATGAAGGGGATCTACCAAAGAACCCTACACAGCTAATATTATACTTAATGTGGAAGAAAGACTGGATGATTTCCCCAAGAGATTGAGAACAAGATAAGGATGTCCATTTTCAGTACTTCTATTCAACACTGTATTGAAGGTTCTAGTAGGTATAATAGGCAACAAAAAGAAATTAAAACCGTCTAGATTAGAAAGGAAAAACAAAGTGTATTTTTAGACAACAATACTGTCTATGGAAAAATAATCTACAAAGTGTTACTATAACTAGTGAGTTTAGCAACACTGCAGGATAGAAGATCAATACAGAAAAGTCATCTGTATTTCAACATACTGGCAATATCTAATTTAAAAAATTAAAATGATACCACGTAGAATAGCATCAAAAATATGAAACACTCAATGACAGATAAGGTTAAAAAAAAAAAAAAGCAAAACCTTGCTATGAGGAATGAAGCAAGACTTAAATAAAGGGAAGGATATACTATATTCATGGGTCTAAAGACCCAATACTGTTGATCAATTCCCAAGTTGATCTACAGATTCAATGAAATCACAGTCAAAATAACACTGAATATTTTTTATAGAAAGCTACAAACTGATTTTAAAATTCATAGGAGAAAGCAAAGAACTTAGAACAGTCAAAGGAACTGAAGAATAAAAAACAAAAACAAAGCTGGAGAACTACCAGTCCTTGATATCACAGACTTATGATAAAGCTAATCAGAGCAGTGCACCATTGGCATTAAGACAGGAAAATAGATCAATGGAACAGACTAGAGAGTCCAGAAATAGACCCAAAGATACATATACAATTGATTTGCAACGAAAGTGCTAAGGAAATTCAGTGAAGAAAGTCTTTTCAATAAATAGTACTAGAACACCCAGATATTCATATATCAAAAAAGTAGACTTCAATCTATACATAGCTCTAGCTCTAGATATAAAAAAAAATTAACTAAAAATGGATCAAAGATCTAAATGTAAAAACCTAAAACTGTAAAACTTCTAATAGAAAAGAGAGGAGAATTTTGACCTTGGGCTAGGCAAAGATTTCTTAGATACAGCACCAAAAGTATGAGCAATAAAAACAAATTCACAAGTTGGACTTAATCAAAATTAAAAACTCCTGCTCTTTGAAACACACTGTTAACAGAATGAAAAGACAAACTATAACTGGGAGAATATTTACAACACATATCTCTGAAAAAGGAGGTGTAAACAATTTATTATGGTCTTTCCAGACTCAAGAACAACAAGCAACTCAATTAAAAATTGGGGATTCACTGGGGCATTTGAGTGGCTCAGTCGGTTAAGCGTCCAACTCTTGATTTCAGCTCAGGTCATGACCTCAGGGTCATGAGATTGAGCCCTGGGACAGGCTCCGTGCTGGGTGTGGAGCATGCTTAAGATTCTTTCCCTCTGCCCTGCCCCCAGCTCATAGACGCATGCACTCAAAAAAAAAAAAAAAAAAAAAAAAAAAAAATGGGGGATTCATCAAAGATGACATATGGACGACAAGCATGCAAGAAGATGTTTAACATGATTACATTAGTTTTAGAGAAGGGCAAATTAAAACCATAATGAAATAACACCACACCTATTAGAAATAAGAGATAAGTATAGTGTATGTGTCTAATATCTGTTCTTTCTGGGAGAGAGGAAGACCTCTATTACTATGGGGAAACTGAAATGTCAACTTCTGCTAATATAATCACCCACATGGACCCACCATGGAGGATGCCTATTTTTTTTTTTTAATGTTTTATTTATTTATTCATGAGAGTGAGAGAGAGAGAGAGAGAGAGAGAGAGGCAGAGGCAGAGGGAGAAGCAGGCTCCCCGCCTAGCAGGGAGCCGATGCGGGACTCGATCCCAGGACCCTGGGATCATGACCTGAGCCGAAGGCAGACGCTTAACCCTCTGAGCCACCCAGGCGCCCCGAGGATGCCTATTTATAACCTGTTCACCCTCCTGAATGTGAGAAAGAAAATGCTTTTCTTTACTTCTACACTGAAGATGCCAGCCAACTCCTTAGCAAGGGTCTGAGGTAGAGTCACTAACAACTGAAGCACGTTATTGGAGGCTTCCTTCCTTCGAAGTCAGACTCTGAATGGTAAATCTTCTCTAACGCTTCACAGCATGTGATTAATGAGCCAGACATAATTAATTGCAGCGAGAAAAAATATTTAGAAAGAATTTGTGTCATGTATGAATTATCTCTGGTCCTCCACCTGTCTGTGGTCCTGCCTCTTGTCACTGGCATGGCTCTTGAGATAGGACAGCAGAGTCCTATGACAAATGGCTACATGAATGGACTAAAGGAGGAAGGAGACATTTTCTGTGATTTGCAGTTTCAGAGAAGCTACACTGCTTGCTAAAACTACAAAAATTACAGTCCATAGTATAGGGTGAGTTGAATTAGGCACATGAAATGCCAAATGAGTCTCCATTCCACTCTGCAGTAGAGGATGTTAATTCACTGGTCACGATAACAGTCATCCAATGCTGGCAATTTCAATAAAACTAGATATTAAGTTCTGCTTTCAAAGTGAAGAAAAATACATATCATGATTTCACTAGCAGCTTCTCTAATGCTTGATTCATATGTAGATGAATCAAATTCATATAATGCCGGAAACTTTTTTTTTTTAATCCTCAAATATAAATTTCAACTGTTTGGAGTGAAGGAAAAAACCCTAAAGTCATTTTTACTAAGTTAACTGCATATTTATTTTTGAAAAGTTAGGATGCTTACTCAAAACATCTGTAGTCTACTCCTAATTTATTACTTTGTGTGTTGAAATCAGAAGTTCTATGATAACTGTGTATAAACCAGGGAATCAAAGAAATGTTTAAGCTCGATGGGTTCTAACCAGTTATATATGGGATATCCAATTAAATATGCTAAGTTTGGCTAAAATAATTAAAGTAGCTCCTAAAAGTTTTAACATTAATGAAGAACTTAGAGAATTCAACTCACCCAAAGCTGTACAAATGAGAAAAACAGAAAAGGATATGCTCCAGAAAAACTAGAGGGGCAAGAGAGAAAATCAGACTGAGCAGTTAGACCTCCTGATGGTATTTCTCTCCCAAGAAGACAGACCTTTTAACACACTACTATATCACTTCTCTCTTGTCAAGTTTCAAAAACAAAAATCATGCATATTCTGATCACTCTTCAGATAGATCTCCTTTGATGCTTCGTAAAGCAAACAGAAGAAACAACTCAGTGAAAAAGGCAAATATAAGCTAATTTTTACTTGCTACACCAAGCCATTACAAGCTGCTTGAAATATTTCATTTTAATGGAGTAATCAATTCAGCAGTTCTAATTTATCTTAATATTTAAAATGTATCTGAAATCAACGACCAGCTGCTGTTTCCATATAGTATTTGTATTTGTAAAACAAACATGATGACTGTCACTGTGAATTATGAGGTATCAACATCTCAAGAAATGTTAAATAGAAGTAGAGCTATTCGAACAGAAAAAGTGAGAGAAATACACGAAATGAAAACCGTAATTTCAAGAACATTACTACTCTCAAAATGTATATCTAAGAGGTAAGCAAACTGTTAAGTCTTTTGCTATCTTAAAATATTATTTAATCAAATTAGAAGAACAACGATCTGGCTCCACTGCTTTGTAAAGGAAAACAGGTTCTCGGATTTGTATGAGTCTCCATCCTCAGAGAGGCAGAACCAGCATCTTTCTGTGTATACTGATGATGTGGTACCAAGGCCATCAACTCAAAGTGTATGAACAGACACTAGGCTTTTTCTAACAACCTTTAGAATGTCTTTATAGCAATGCTTCTAAAACTGAAAAGCCACTTAGGTGGAAATTTAAAAAATTCATTTTGGGGGCGCCTGGGTGGCTCAGTCAGTTAAGCATCCAACTCTTAATTTCAGCTCGTCATGTTCTCAGGGTCCTGGGATCGAGCCCTGCACCAGAACCCACAGTCAGTGGGGAGTCGGCTTGAGGATTCTCTCTTCCTCTCTCCCGCCCCCCCTCTGCTTCTGTTCTCGCTCTCTCTCAAATAAATAAATCTTTAAGAATTAAAAAAATGAAAAAATAAAAGAATTGAAAAAATAAAAATTCATTTTGTACTCAAGAACACCTTTCAGCAAGTTTAAAAGTTACTAAGGAGTGCAAGAATTCATTCTGAAAGACTCAATGGAAACCTCACTGTCCACAAATAGATGTCCTGTGACATAATTATTTAGATCTTTATATGGCTATCTAAGTAAGCCTTGCTTTTAAAGTCTTAGGGACAAAATCATCTTTAAATTTTTTTTTTATTTGAGCACAGTTGACACATAATGTTACATTAGTTCTAGGTGTACAAACAGTGATTTGAGAAGTTGATACCTCATGCTGTGCTCACCACAAGCATAGTTACCATCTGTCACCATCCAGCACTATTACAGTATCATTGATGAACTATATACTTTTGGGTGCTTGACTGGTCAACTATTTGCCTGCTAGGACAAGCCCATAATATGAAAAATTTGCTATTTTTGCCTCCAGGTATTCCCTAAGGCACCGGGTGGAGGGTTGGCCACCAATTCAGATGAAAAATCTCCATATGCCACCTCCATTTCCATAAATAGGTATTTGCACCTGCCATCTGCAAACAAAATCTGCATTACAAGCACTTGCCAAAGAACCTAACCTTCAACTGCCCAATGCCTACTTAAATTTGAACTATCATTTTGCAAAACTATATGCTATAATAGATTTAAAAAAAAAAAAAGATTTATTTATTTATTTGAGAGAGAGAGAGAGAGAGAGAGTACATGAGGGGGTAGGGTCAGAGGGAGAAGCAGGCTCTCCACTGAGCAGGGAGCCCGATGCGGGACTCAATCCAGGGACTCCAGGATCATGACCTGAGCCGAAGGCAATCGCTTAACCAACTGAGCCACCCAGGGGCCCCTATAGACTTTTTTCTTATTCCTAGGACTTACTAGTTCTCAACCCTGGTTGCCCAGTGATACTTTTTGCACCAGTGCTTCTCAACCTTATATGCACATACTATCTCCTGAGAAGTGCTTAAAATACTCCTGTCTGGACTCACCCCAAACCAACCAAAGGAAAAGTGTGGGCTCACGTGATGCACTCCCTAAGGAGGTTCTTATGCACACACAGGGTTGAGAATCACTGTCACATATAAAAGCGCAGCCAGAGAGTACTGTAATAAGAAGCAAACCCATGGCATAAAATGATATAAAATGTATTAAAGAACTATGCATAAAATGACATTAGCTTAAATAATATCTTGTTCTTGCATTAAGCCATGAAATTAAATTGGCCCACACTCACACCATAATTTGTTAAATACTGCCAAATTTCTTCATCTTATCAGGTGTACTATTTAATGATTTAGAACATAGGTTTTGGGGTCAGACCACCCAAGTTCAAATACTGACTCTTGCACTTGCTGAGTGGTCTTAATCGGATTCTCACTTGTCTGTCTCACCATGAAATGTTACTACCATTCTTAAAGAGGATTAAATGGGGTGAGCGGTCTGATTTCTTTCCTTGCATTTAAGTTTCATCTATGTTGTTGCATGAGTTAAGTTTATTATGGATGTACCACAGTTTATCCATTCCTCTACTGAAGGACCTCTTACTCCTCCAGTTTTTAGTGATTATGAATAAAGCTGTTATAAAAATTCCCATATATTTACTAATAAACCCTTGTGTAAATACCTAAGAGGGAAACTGCTGGGTGATATGGCATGTCTATGTTTCACTTAAAAAAAAAAACAAACCTGGCAAATTGTATTCCCAAAGTGGCTGTATAGTTTTGCATTTCTACCAGCAGAGATTAAGTTTCTGTGGTTCTGCATCTTTGTCAACATTTGTTATTGTCAGCTTTCTTGTACCTTAGCCATTTTACCAGACTGTGCAGCGGTGGTATCTCCTTGTGGTATAAATCTATTTTACAGACTGTGTTGCTCATCTTTGAATTCAACTGCTATGCAAAATTTTAATTAGAAAACTTCACTTTAAAACTAAGATCTCCAGGGGCGCCTGGGTGGCTCAGTCATTAAGCGTCTGCCTTCGGCTCGGGTCATGATCCCGGGGTCCTGGGATCGAGCCCTGCATCGGGCTCCCTGCTTGGGAGCCTGCTTCTCCCTCTCCCACTCCCCCTGCTTGTGTTCCCTCTCTCGCTCTCTGTCAAATAAATAAAATCTTTTAAAAAAAAAAACAAACACTAAGATCTCCAGATATCTATTTATAAAAGTTTAGACTGTAAATTTCAGATCATGTAAGCCCTTTTCCTTCAAATTAAAAAAAAACAAAAAACAACCTATTCCTGCTTCTCAGTATAAAAGTAGATAAATACATAGCAAACATTACTAGTAGCTCCGTGACCCAGAGAGGATCACCAGCGTCTTCTGCACACCAGTGTATACATCCACGGGCTCAGACTATAACCCATCTAAAGATCCAAAGTTTAAAGCAGGAATGAGTCAGGTATGTTTGAGGAACAGAAAGAAAGCTGAGTACGAAGGAAGGATGATAGTAAGCAAGGTGGCTGTAACAGGAGATGAAATTAGAGGAACAGGTCAGTTCATTTATAGCAGGGTACTTCAATGTTGGTGTGTGTGGAAATTGCCAGGAGGCCTCGTTAAACAGACCGCAGCACACCACCTTCAGAGTTTCTGGTCCAGCAAGGCCTGAGAATCTGCATTTCTAACAATTTTCCAGATGCTGCTGATGTTGCTGATCCAGGGTCCCACCCTGAGAACCATTCTTGGGCATGCTACACTATGATGAGGAGTCTGATTTTTATTCCAAATAAAAGAGAAGACACTGGAAGATTTTAAGGGCGGAATGATGTGATTTGTTTTGAATTTTAAATAGATCATAGTGGCTGAAGTGTGAAAGCTAGATCAGAGGGGACAAGATGATAAATGGCAAAGTAGTAAAGCAAACTATCACCAGCAAGGAAGGATGGTGTCCTGAATTAGGGCAGAGGAGATATTAAGGTGTGGATATATTCGGAATAAATTTAGGGAAAGCTGACAGAACTTGCAAATAGATAGGAGTATTATGTATCAACGTCACTGGCTTGAAAACTGCCTCTCTGAAAGACTTTATGGGGGTGCTAATCATTAAGTTCTATTTTAGAAATATTTAGTTTGAGATAACTGTTAAATGCAACTAGAAATACCAAGTATGCAGGCTGGATATGCAATTTGAAGCTCCAAGAAAGAAAAATAAAAAATTGGAAGTCATTAACACATAAATCATAATTATAATCACGGAACCTACTCAGATCATTAGTATAGTTCAATGGATCTCTAAGTAGGGTGATGTTGCACAGCTCCATTTAGCAATGTCTGGAGACATTTTTGATCATCTTGATTTAAGACTGGGTGAACTACTGGCATCTGACAGAGGCTACGGATGCTGCTAACTAAAGTGTACAGAAAACTCCTAACAAAGCATTTTCCTGCTCAAAATATCAATAGTGCTGGGGTTCAGAAACTCTTGTACAGAAAGAAAAGTGGTCTTATATGAAGGGAGCAAAGGAGTATGAGGCCTTTCTCAGACATACAACTGACAGGAAAACATACCACTTACATACCCAATTTAAAACCTGCTTAGGGGCGCCTGGGTGGCTCAGTCGTTAAGCGTCTGCCTCCTGCTCAGGTCACGATCCCAGGGTCCTGGGATCGAGCCCCGCATCGGGCTCCCTGTTCCACGGGAAGCCTGCTTCTCCCTCTCCCACTTCCCCTGCTTGTGTTCCCTCTCTGTGTCTCTCTCTGTCAAATAAATAAATATTAAAAAAAATAAAACCTGCTCAAATATATATATGGCCAGTGGAGAAATGAATTAAAAATATCTAAAGAATTACATTATAGCTTTAGACTTAAAATGGCTGCTATTAGACAGTACCAAATAGTTATAAAGCAAATAGGGTAAAATTAACGTAATAATAGTTTAAATGAAAAGTACTGATTCATCAATCCATAAGACCGAATGTAATCTCCAGGCTCTTCTGTGAGATTACGCTACCTCCACACTTTTGTTGAATGAATCAGTGCACAAATACGTAAGCACATGAATGAATGGTATGGCTTAGCTCGTAAGTCTTAACGAATACATTTAATAAGGAAACAGAGGACGAAATTGGGAATGTGATTGCTGACTCTCAATTTCTGGAGTGTGGGTACAGATTCACAAAATCCCTAGAAATGGAAAAACTCTAAAGGAGACAGAAGAGAAGGATTTGAAATGAATAGAAATCACAACTTTGGAGAAAAAAAATTCCAATATACCCAGTGATCCCAGTATCCTTCAAAATCTAGCACCACACAAGCTGTCAATCATCACCAGAAATTTTCAAGGAAGATTTTGGAAGGCTTTAATCTCTGGAAAATACCTATCAATTCAGTCTTCAGGTCTGGGTAAGAGAGATCCATGTTACAGAAGATAACTTTATAGCCTACTCACTGAAGCCCATCTACTTTATAAATCAGACTGCAGATAATCTTTCACACAGAGAGGTGTTAAGATCACAAATCTACCCTAATCTTAATGCTTTTACCTGCCAGAAGAGGCTGAGTATAGTGGAGAGACACTAGCATTAGAGGATAAATATATTCCAGGTATGAGGTGAGTACAGGATAAAAAATTCAATGTTAAAAGATGTGTGAAAAAGAGCTTCTCACAGGGAAAGCAGGAGAGGTAAGAGAGAAGTAGCCTTAGATATTCTAATCAGTCTAATCATAATGGACCTAAACAGATGACTTCAAATATCAAGATGCTTTTAACTCATGGACAGAAATGTTTAAACGAGAATTACTTCTCACCAAGAAGGACAAGTTTGCCTGTACCATTCACATCCACTGAGCAGTACATGTGTAAGGAAAACGGGTCCCTACGATCTTATATACGCAACCTTTACATACCCAGAGCCCATCACACTACTTTCTAAGTCATTGACAACTTTGTTTAAAAAACTGGAGCTGTAATCTGGGACTGTGGAAAATTACAAATAAATTATTTTACGTAGTTTATGAACAGAAAGTTCACACGCTACGTACTGGTCTACTTTAACTGTGAATCGAAAGAAGTAAAAATGTGTGACCTTGAACACACAGGGCTGAGTACAACTCACCCTTCCCAGTTCTTTATCTTCAAGGGCCAGGACCCCAGTGCTTTCCGTGAAGAGTTTTACTTTGACCACAGGCCGAGGATGGGTCGTGGTGAAATCACCTTGAGTTCCCCATCTGCAATAAAGTCACAAAGATTTTCTTTAAAATGCAGCATTAATTTTTTTTCCAGACAGATGTATCTCCTTAGAAGGCCCATTAAGCAATACAGAATCTTTTGTGGCTCAATGAGATTTTTATCTTTGCTTTTGTTTCTGACAGATGGCACAGTCAAGGAGAAAAATAACAATAAGTTTTACAGCTTATAATAATTCCAAAGCTGTTCCAAAAATTAGCACATTAGAGTATAAAAGACAGTGTGCAATGAGAATTTAGGTTAAGGTAAAGCATTATATATGTAGTCACTGAAATCTATTATTTATTCAAATACAAATTATAACCCCATTATTATGGATGCCTAGAGAGAAATCGCTAAAAGTTTCTTTATATAAAAGACAGTTTCATGGAAAACTTTTTTTGCATGCTGAAGACTTTACCCTATCACTTCTTGGAAAGTCTTTACCAGATATTTTCTATTTTAAAAAGTGGAGGTAATTATCTCAAGTCTATTACTTTATATGATTTTTAAAAGCTCCTATCAAAAGGAAAGAAATAAGCACTGTAAAAATATGAACGTGTTGCAGTTAATTTCCCAACACACTCTCCTAGGAATGGAGTAAGTCTGTCGACATCTGGCTTTTCAAATCATCATAACAAAATAACATTTTTCTTGGCTTATCTTTTAATTAGTGGCATCTCAGCTTTACCACACACCAATTCATCCTAGCGTATTTACAAACTCAACTGGCGCACACCTGGTATTAAAAAATCTTATCAATATTTCTCATAACTCTGAAATCGCAGACACGAGATGCAGCATAGCAGGAAGAAAATGCCATTGAGAAAAACACACAAAAGTGAGATTAAACAAAATAAGGATCCCTGCTACAAGTAAATCGCCATATAAAAATACAGATTTTCTTATATTGTTTTAAAAAAACAAATTTACCCTTTTAAAGGCATTATCTGAACTTTGTTTTATAAACCATATTCAGAAAGCTTGGGAAATACAAAAAAATGGAGGAAAGTCTAATAAAAATTGAATAACTGACGTCTTCCTCTGCAACCACAGCAGTGATAACACCGTAATATGTGTACAGTAAAGCAGAGACCACTTCAGTGACCGCGGAAACTCGTATCCAGACGCCATTTGTTCTCCGAAATTAAAGTCATATGCCAGAGGGAAAGGACAGATTCAATTAGGATGGAAAAGCAGCTTAATTTTTATTTTAGACTTCTAGAAAGGGGTTAGCAAAGAATTTTTGCCATTTCATAGAATTAAGATGGCCTGAGATAAAGTAGAGCTCAACTAAGACTAAAAATGAAAAGGGATTCAGAACCAAAATAAGGGAGAAACATTCTCAATTTTGTGTGTGGGATCTTCAGCCTTGAGTGGTCAAGGCCATCCAGACGACAATTCTGGAGTAGATTCCCAGGACATATTCGTCTTTATTTGGTGTCATGTGATTAAATGTGGAAAACTAATCCTTCGAGACATTTTCTTTACAATTGAAATCAAAGATTTGTAGTAGCCATGTAGACACAGCCTAACAGGTTTATATAGAATTTGTTCATCTTTTAAACTAATTCTCCTCATAAAAATTTGTTATTTTTTTCCTCTAATGTCAAAATCCCCCAAAAGTACTTATCCTGTTTTATACGATTGTTTGTAATTCCCCATCTATAGCAATATGCCGTTCTCCAAAGAGAAATATACTGACGACCACGTTAACCATCACTGGGGGACTTGATGAGTTTCATCTGTTAACCCCATCCCTCCCGGCCACTTTACGTGAAGGGAAATGCGTGCTCGCTTTGGCAGCACATATATTAAAATTGGAACAATACAGACAAGATTAGCATGGCCCTGTGCAAGGATGATACGTGAAGGGAAAGGCGCTGCCAATTCTGTTAGAATAAGACAAATAAACAACAATGCATATGTAAAGAATTGTGCTCACTCATGATCCTGGGAACTCCCAGAAAACTGCCTTTTACCTCAGATCCTTCATAAACACACATCTTCAACAACTATTCTTCGAGGGCTCAGGACAGGCCACCCCAGTATATGGCATTTTGGCACATTATCTTGAATTAAAGTTACTTAAGTGCAACAAGGATACTCTGACTCCTCCATTGTGCCCCTGAAAGCAGGAAATACATCTCCCACATGAAAGATACCTTCTCTGGTCACCCGTAGTAGAAAATATCCTTATTACCAGAAATAGGGAATTTAGGGCCAAGGAGACTGCATAAACAAACCTCATTACTTCTTTACTAACTCACCATCCCCAGAGCTCAAACTTCTCTGTCAATTCTTCAAAAATTTATTGTTTGTCTAAGAAATATAAAAGCTGCCCTCTTGGTCACTTCTTTGAGTCTCATATTTCATATATACACAAATTAAATTTGTTTTTCTCCTGTTAATCTGCCTTATGTCAATTATTAGACCAGCCAAAGAAACTAGAAGTAAAAGTTTTCCACCCCTACATCTCTAAATCTTTATTCACTAGACATCTCTCATCTACTCACTAAAAACATTTTATTATGTAAATCGTGTATTAAGTGTCCAAAAATGAGATACAGTTTAAAGAATAAAAATCAGCATTCCCACCATTCAGATTAAGAGGGAGAATATACCAGTATATCAGAAGAGTCCTCTTTGTGCCCTACCCTGGTCACATCTTCCTCTCACCCCAAGCCCACACTACCACCAGAGTAGCTAGGATTCTGGGTTCTATATTAATAATTGTCTTAAGTTTCTTTTTAAAGGGAGCATTTTACCTCTAGAGGTGATCATTGCTCCAGGTATCTTATAGTTGGTCTTTCATGGGAAAGGAAATTCTCTTCCTAGTTCATCAGATACCCACAAATAAATCAGAGTATGTGTTTTATACACATATATCAGATATGTGATATATATTATGGTATATCAGTTATGTCCTGGATTTTCTATCACAGATGCAGGTACATTTTATGGATGGTCATAGATATATCATAAATATCATATATATCAGATATAGATCATAGATCCTACCTATCTGTAATCCAGAAATGAATGCTCTATTAAAATTTTTCCTGTACCTACTGAGATGATTAGTAATTGTGGTGGTTTAGCATTTTCTTGCTTTTCAAAGATAAACCTATTTCCTTAAAAAAAAAAAACAGATTTAGAATGCTGTAGTTTGGCATTTTATATCAATATTCATGATTGAGACTAGCCTGGAGATTTCCTTTTCTTTTTCTTGTAGATTTATATTCTTGCATTGTCCTGTTTTTGTTATGCTAGCCTTTTTGATGAGTTGAACAGTGTCACATTTTTATTATCTGGAAGATTCTGTAAAAAAGAAAATGAGAATGATCTGTTCTTGGAGTTTATCCATTAAGTTGTTTGGGTCCAATGTTTCTTTGTGGGAAGATATTTGCTACTGATTCTATTTCTTCACTGGTTATAGTTATAAAACTACTCCAATTTTCTATTTGAACCGATTTTGATATATTACTAGAAAAAGTTATTTCATCTAAGTTTTTCAAAAGTATTTGCACAAAGTTGTAAAATACCTGTCTTTTGCATCTATATAGTTACATATTTTTTTCATTCCTAATATTTTTTCCATTTTTAACTTTGACATAGGTTTGTCTTATTATTCTTTTCAAAGTACTATTGCTTGACTTTGATGATCTCCTCTGTTACATGCTTGTTTTCTATTTCATTAAACTCTGCTTTTTTATTTCACCATAATTTATCCGTGTTAATTCTGCTGTTGTTTTACATTTTTAACTTGAAAGCATGGCTCATTAATTTTAAGCCTTTCTTTTGTTCTAAGCATTCAAGCTTAGCATTGTAAGCATTTCAAGTTATAAATTTCCCTTAACCACTTTAAGTACAGTGTCCCACAAATTTACATTATTTTTGTTAGTATTTAGCTGTTTACAGGTGTGTTTCTAGAGTTTATAAATGAAGTTTTACTTTTTCCAAGTAAGTCCTATGCTTATTACATTGGGTTAAATAATAGAACTTGCAAGATACTCATCTCCTGAAATAACTGAAACTAGCTTTTATATATTCCAAAATATGTAGGCCTATATGTGTGTCTGTGTGTATGTGTTTATGTGGGTCTTTAACTCTTCCATGAGTATGTGGAAATAAAAAGTATTCTCCATTGTGGGTACCATGTTGTATATGTGGCCATTAGGTCAAGCTTGTTAACTGTGCTATTTAAATCTCTTTTATCATTACTGATCTTTTGATATCCTTTATATAGCAAGGTAAAAGTATTATCTGCCATCAAGATAAGAGATTTTGACAACTTCCTTTCATATTTTTGTCAACTTTTGGTATTCTACTTGGAGATATAAAAATATTTAATAGTAACCATGGCCTTTGAATATGCACTATCTATCTTTTATCATCTGAAGGCCATGATTATTTTTCTACCATTAGACTTGTGTAAAATTAGAGAATACTATGCTAGGAATGGTAATATGGTACAAAACATGCTTAGAGAAGTCACACAAGGAACCTAATCAACATATTCCAAGTAAAGCCAGTAATTTATTAGAAAATAAAGAGCTAGATGAAGTTAATAGGAAGACATTAGTAATTTAGAATTTGGAAAGCAATCCAGGATATCCATTCCGAAAACTTATGCCAATAAAGGCAGGCTCCAGGACTATCACAGGGCCCAGTAGGCAATCCACAAGAATTTGTCTACTTAACAAGGTCTGGGACCTCCTGAGTCAAGGGCAAGGAATACTAATGGCCAGCTCCTGTGAAAGGAGAGATAATTAAATAAAAAACATGCTTTCAGGCAGGGAGAAGCAAAGGCACAAGGATACCGGCAAATCCTAACTGTAAAAGCCAAAGGACTAAGCTTTTATGATATTTGACAAAAATGTGCAATTTTAAAGGGGTGCATAAATATAAATATAGTGGTACTTAACAGTCCTTATAAACCCCGACATTCCAGAATACAAAATGCACCCCCTTGATAATTTCTCTTATAAAAACTAAAAGAAAGATATATACAGTTAGAAAATACTTATGAATTCTACAATAAATGAATTAAAAACAAAAGTCCTCCCTCCCACCCTACCCCCCAAAAAGGCAAGGAAGGAGGGAAGAAGTAATAGGTGAATATTTTCAATATTCACCAAGATATTTCCTTGTTTTCTACCTAATTGGCATGTTTAAACACTCTCAGGAATTAATACCAGTTATTATCTTCCCACTATTTTCTCTGTATTATGTGATAAAAGAATACATTACCCTTGCTGTCAATTTGCTTTGACTCAAAATACATTGCCTTTTTCTACTTCTATGAATGTATTATTTATGAGGATTCAGACTTCCAATGTAAATCTTCAAAAGATAAAATATGTACAAAGCACCTTTATGAGGACAGCAGGACTTCCTGGCTCTGAAAACAGAGTAGTTCACATACCGACTGAAATAAGTGACATTAATTATGTATTTGCTATTAAATTAAGTATACTGGAAATTCGTACCATGAGCCAAAATATATGTACATGTCTATTCATCCATTGAGGCTATTTCTAAGAATTTGCCCTAACGAAATAATCATAAATACTGGAAAGACTATAAGCAGGAACATATTCACTATAGCATTTTGCATAAAAGCAAAAGCAAGCAACTGAAATATCTAATATGAAGGGAAGATCATGTAAATTATGTGGCATACAATGGAATATTTTGCTGCTACTTAAAATGATGGCTATGAAGGTGATATAAGGCTAGCTGTGATGTAAAGTGGTGGTGGGGGAAGGACACAAAACAATCTGGGCCTCTTCTTTCAAAAAACTTACTGAGTACTTTAAATTTGCCAGACAATACTCTAGTGTCAGCAACCAAAGTCTCTATTCTCTTGGAACTTATATTCTAATAGATGATAGACATCAAATAATTTGAATATATACTGTAACATATATCCCTCTGAACCTTGCCTTGCATTCCTGACATGCTTCTAAGAGTATCTATAGAACTAGATTCAAACCGTGACCTAAAAGGATTCTCAAAAATTACTAGCGTATTTGTTTCAAAGTATGTTGAAAATCATTAACAGTGCAACAGTTATCAAAAATCATCCAAATCCCTTGATTCAAAATTGTTATTGTGACCCTATAATGCATACATGATGACAGAAGCTAAAACTTACAAATAGGCTCAACCTACATTCCTTATCTCTCCATCCTTTTATCCAACTATGTGACAGGCATATAGGGAAAGGGCAGGCATTAAAAAAATAGTAATAAAAAATCAAGACAACAGATCCTGTCCTAGATGAGCTCAGACTGGTAGGGAAGACAGACATATAAACTCATAAATATAATGAATCCAATCATACAGAATTGAACAGGGTTCTAAACTGCACTTTTAAAAATTACTTCTAAGACTGAGCATTTTCTCTTTATTAGTCATCGGAATTTCTTTTATGACTTGGCTCTTTTATTAAATAGTTGTCCATTTATATATTACATTAGGCTTTCTCTCTAGTAGGCTTTCTTTTGATTTGAAAAAACCTCTAAAGATAAAGACATGTGCTGTTTCGATACCATATATGGCAAATATTGTCACAGCTGGTTATTTTCTATTTAACTCTTTTCATGGCTTTTTTAAATGTATAGTTTAAAATTATTAGATAACCATGTTCTAGCACTTTTATTTATAGTTCCTGATTTTGACATCCTGCTTAAAGTCTTTACTTAACCAAAGATTATATAAATATTAACTTTATTTCTTCAACATGTTTCTACTGTTTAAACCTTCAAGTTGTCTAAAATTTAATAGTGATGTTAAATGGCATTTTACCTTAATTTTTCATCTACCCTGATCTCATTTAGTTTAGAAGTCAAATATATTTATGGTATTATTATAAAAACTGGGGTTTGATGTTGAACTTTGTCCTAAAGATCGATCTCCTGAGCTGTGCTATACTGTTTGAATTCTTGTGGCTTTATGAGATATTAGGATACCAATTAGAACAAGAAGCAAACAGACATTTCCAACTTAGTATATTTCTATTCAATAAAAAGGGAGTGCTCTCCATTTATTAAAATCTATCCTAATATTTTTTGATAAAGTCTTAAGTTTTTCCTACTATGTAGTTCCTACACATTCTGTGTTAAAGTCATTTCATAGTATTTTGTATTTCGGAATTCTAAAGAATCTGTGTCCTTTATATTGTCTGAAAATTGCTGGTATACAAGAAAGTTATAAACTCTTTTTACAAATAACAGTTTTGCCTTATTTTCAGTCTAGTGATTTTTTTTTTTTTAAGATTTTATTTATTTATTTGACAGAAAGAGACAGAGCAAGAGAGGGAACACAAGCAGGGGGAGTGGGAGAGGGAGAAGCAGGCCTCCCGCTGAGCAAGGAGCCCGAAGTGGGGCTCGATCCCGGGACCCTGGGATCATGACCAGAGCCGAAGGCAGATGCCCAACCACTGAGCCACCCAGGTGCCCCTATTGATTGCTTTTAAATGATGTTTTCCTTACCAAATTACCATTAATTCTATTACAAAAATTGAGTTATTAAAATAATTAACAATAATCTGTAATTCCAAATACATCATTTATTTTAGAAGAGAAAACATGAAATAAGGATCTAACTAGAGGGGCGCCTGAGTGGCCCAGTCGGTTAAGCGTCCGACTCGGTTTGGCTCAGGTTGTGATCTCAGGATGGGAGACCGAGCCCCTTGTCTAGCTCTGTGTTCAGCGGGAAGTCTGCTTGGTATTCTGTCTCTCTCTCTCCCTGTGCACCCCCTGCTTGTGCTCTCTTTCTCTCAAATAAATAAATCTTAAAAAAAAAAAAAAAAAAAAAGATCTAACTACAGGGAAAGAAATAAAATTCTTAAAATAACTGCAGCATGAAAAATATTAACAATCCAACACAGATTATCATTTTCATAGCAGGCATTTTAAGATTAAAATGATGTAACACTTATCTAAGGATATTTGCCTCAATAAAGTTTAGGCTAACTTAAATATTCAAGCATCAGATATTTGGTCAAACTCTTCCCAAGGTTTCTGCAATCAATTTCATATAGGTCTGAGGTCTCTTTCTGCTGTCCTACAGGAGATTTGTCCCCCAAACTGATTTAGATTCACGTAATTCATGATAAACCGTCAGGATTGCTTTGAATTACTTTTAATTACTCATATTTGGTGACAAGGTAGATGAACACTCTTCACAAGCTCTGGAAGAGGGACCAAGAAGGAAAAGCAAGGCTTGAGAATGGGATGCAGTGAGCTGATCAGAAAGGCCTGATGCTATGTATCCTCAGGAGTGTCGAACAGTATCATGTGCAGCTCTATGCAGGGGGGCTTTAGTAGCCTTTAATTGCATAAGAAAAGCTGTATCCCTTGCCTATATCTGTTGGCATCTTTCTGTCATTGTCCTGCTCACAACAGCCAGGAATGCACTAAAACTATTCTGAAACAGATGTGTATGTAAGACAGGTACATTCGACTTGTGAAATATACAATGTAAATGCGAGATGTCACTATTATAAATATACAGGGCTATCTCTTCTTAATTGAATAACTTAAAATTGAGAAGTTTAAAAAGAATTACTAAGAGTCTGTTATGTAAGTAAAAATTAAACACAACATTGAAAGTGTTCTAAAAATAATATTAAGCACTGAACAAATTCTTTTAAATTCAGCATTTCTTATTAATATGAACAATTAAGACAGTTTTATGGAAAGCTCTTTTAAAGCAGAAGACACTTTTGGAAGAGCAGCTTTTGATATTTAAAAAGTTCAACATTTCTATGTCATTTCCCAGGGCCCAACTGTATCAGTTTATCAATTACTGATGGACTTAAGCCAAAGAAAAAGGAAAGAACGGTGAAGATAACTACACATTTCTACGGAAATGTGGACAGCTGGTGGCATCATTTACCATGGTCAAAACTACAAGAGGTGAAGGGACTTATTTGAAAACTCAAGTGTCTGATTCCAGTAAGTTGCTGGAAATTCAGGTCTGCACTTTAGCTACAAGCCTGCAAATAAAGATACAGATTTGAGAGTTATTCACAGAGGTGATAATAGAAACTACAAGAATGAATGTACGTATGAAGGGTGTCCATTAAAAACTCCATGATGGTAGGAATTTGTATCTTACAAATCCAGGCATATATATGTATCTCTATCCATGTGTGTATGTGTGTACCTAAGCACAGTTTTTTAAATTTATTTTTAAATAAATGGGATATTCAAATTGCTCTATAACTTGTGCTTTTACAGAACACTACATATTGATCTTATCAATACATGGACTTTACACAATTTTAAGACAGAAAAGCATTCCCCTCCCCCCCTTGTATGGCTGTGCCAGAATTTGTTCGATCACTCTTCTCCTGATGGACCTTAAGGTTGTTTCCAATTTTAACTACTACAAAGGCACCTGGGTGGCTAGGTCCGTTAAGTGTCCAACTCTTGATTTCAGTCCAGGTCATGATCTCAGGGTCGTGAGATCAAGCCCTGTGTCTGGCTCTGCACTGGGCATGGAGCCTGCTTGGGATTCTCACCCTCCCTCTTGCTTTCTGCCCTGCCCCCACCCCCAACTCACACACGTGTGTGCTCTCACGTGCTCTCTTTAAAAAAAAAAAAGACAACCAAGGACAGAATTCTAAGACAGCCCAAGATTTTAAACTATTCTTAAATATAAAAGAATATACAAAGTCATTTTAAAAGTTGATTCATAAGAAATATATCTATGTAAATAAAATGCAGCACAAAGAACCCTGTTCTACTAAATGTCCAAATTTTAAAATTATTCATTGTAATATAAAATCCAAGTTTGTTAGGATTTCAAAATTTTATTGTAAAAAAAGTCCTTCACTTTCAATTTTAATAGTCTGTAGGACAGATTTTAAACTTCTTTTAAAAATACACTGAGTATTCTTCTGCATGTGGCTGTCCAATTTTCCCAACACCATTTGTTGAAGAGACTTTTTTCCATTGGACATTCTTTCCTGCTTTGTCAAAGATTAGTTGACCATAAAGTTGAGGGTCCATTTCTGGGCTGTCTATTCTGTTCCATTGATCTATGTGTCTGTTTGCAAAAGAATGAAACTGGACCATTTCCTTGCACCACACACAAAAGTAGACTCAAAATGGTTGAAAGACCTAAAGGTGAGACAGGAGTCCATCAAAATCCTAAAGGAGAACACAGGCAGCAACCTCTTTGACCTCAGCCGCAGCAGCTTCTTCCTAGAAACATCACCAAAGGCAAGGGAAGCAAGGGCAAAAATGACCTATTGGGACTTCATCAAGATAAAAAGGTTTTGCACAGCAAAAGAAACAGTCAACAAAACCAAAAGACAACCGACAGAATGGGAGAAGATATTTGCAAATGACATATCAGATAAAGGGCTAGTATCCAAAATCTGTATCAACACCCAAAGAACAAAGAATCCAATCAAGAAATGGGCAGAAGACATGAACAGACATTTTTCCAAAGAAGACATCCAAATGGCCAACAGACACATGAAAAAGTGCTCAACATCGCTCGGCATCAGGGAAATCCAAATCAAAACCTCAATGAGATACCACCTCACACCAGTCAGAATGGCTAAAATTAACAAGTCAGGAAACGACAGATGTTGGCGGGGATGTGGAGAAAGGAGAACCTTCCTACACTGTTAGTGGGAATGCAAGCTGGTGCAGCCACTCTGGAAAACAGTATGGAGGTTCCTCAAAAAGTTGAAAATAGAGCTACCCTACAACCCAGCAATTGCATTACTGGGTATTTACCCCAAAGATACAAATGTAGTGATCCGAAGGGGTATGTGCACCCTGATGTTTATAGCAGCAATGTCCACCATAGCCAAACTATGGAAAGAGCCAAGATGTCCATTGACAGATGAATGGATAAAGAAGATGTGGTATATATATACACACAAACACACACACACAGTGGAATATTATGCAGCCATCAAAAGGAATGAAATCTTGCCATTTGCAATGACGTGGATGGAACTGGAGGGTATTATGCTGAGCAAAATAAGTCAATCAGAGAAAGACATGTATCATATGATCTCACTGATATGAGGAATTCTTAATCTCAGGAAACAAACTGAGGGTTGCTGGAGTGGTGGGGGTGGGAGGGATGGGGTGGCTGGGTGACAGACATTGGGGAGGGTACGTGCTATGGTGAGCACTGTGAATTGTTTAAGACTGTTGAATCACAGACTTGTACCTCTGAAACAAATAATACATTATATGTTTAAAAAAAAAAGAAGAAGAAGAAGAAGATAGTAGGAAGGGAAAAATGAAGGGGGGCGGATTTCGGAGGTGGAGACGAACCATGAGAGACCATGGACTCTGAGAAACAAACTGAGGTTCTAGAGGGGAGGGGGTAGGGGGATGGGTTAGCCTGGTGATGGGTATTAAAGAGGGCACGTACTGAATGGAGCACTGGGTGTTATACACAAACAATGAATCATGGAACACTATATCAAAACTAATGAAGTATGGTGATTAACATAACATTAAAAACAAAACAAAACAAAAACAAAATTCTGCTTAAATTTCCAGCCTATCTATTCTGCACTGTGAATTGTGGATCAAGACTATAACATCAACTCTTACCTTAATATTCAGCCTGCTGGCTTGCCCTACAGATTTCAGACTTGCCAACATCCATAATCACATGAACAAGTTCTTTAAAAAATCTCTCTCTCTCCATATATATAGAGTTTTTAATTGAATATATTTAGATCTAGGGGAGCTTGGGTGGCTCAGTCAGTTAAGTGTCTGCCTTCGGCTCAGGTCGTGATCCTGGGGTCTTGGTGGGATGGAGTGCTGCATCAAGCTCCCTGCTTGGCAGGGAGTCTGCTTCTCCCTCTGCCCTTCATGCCACTCGTACTTTCTCTCTCCCACTGTCTCTTTTTCAAATAAATAAATAATCTTTTTTTTTTTAAAGAGAATATATTTAGATCTACATGCATCTGTCTCTCTGGATAACCCTAATGTAGACTAAATTTACAAAATATATTAAATGAACAAACTTTTTTTTTTAAGATTTTATTTTTTTTTAGAGAGAGAGAGAGCACAACAGGTGGGGGGAGGGGCAGAGGGAGAGGGAGTGCAGAGCCTAATTTGGGGCTTGATCCTAGGACCCTGAGATCATAACCTGAGCTGAAATCAAGAGTTGGATACTTGACCAACTGAGCCACCCATGTGCCCCATGAATTATTTTTTAAATAAATATTTTATCTAAAGAAAATGTCATTCTCAAAGAATGTGTCTTTAAACTTCCACTGTTTGAAATGTAATGGTTGATTTCCATAAGCATTCACAATCTGTAACAAATTTTATTAATTGTAATTTCTAACAGTGACCCTATGTACAAATCCTACTCTGTCTCCCATGTCATAAATAATATGAAATTTCAAAAAAAATACATTATTATTAAAACAAATTTCCTATACATTTATTGAAATTAGTTTAAGTTGGGTGATCAACAGTGTTTATAAAAACTGCTTTACTTATTGCTATTACTGTTGTTGACATACCGTAAACATATTTGAAATTTCAATTTGATATCAAATTTGAACCACGTAGAGGTCAGTAATATACCCAAGGCAATATAGCTATGCCAATGAACAAAATCATGGCATGGCTTTCTAGGTCATGAAGATAACATTTACCTGACAAATTACATTGTTATTTAGGTCCAAGTATTCTATTCTATTCTTTCAACAAAACCAAAGGAATTATTCTGTACAGCTATACAACGATAGCCACCCTTAATGACATTAACTACACAAATATAACCTTGTTCTAAATAGTTTCATGTAAAGATGGGGGGAAGTCAGATTCAAAGAAAAAATCAGAACCAGGACCAGAGCCCTTGCCCACAGCAGAGTATAGTGATGGAGAGACAGCTAACCAGGGCAGACCCCAGACACAGATTCTGGACTCAAAGACCAATTCCACCATGCACAGGGAGCCTGGGCGATCAACTTTACCATAACATCATACTAGTTTCCTCATCAAACTGAGGAGGTGTAAATGAAGGCAATTAAGTTAACACCCATAAGGGCACAGCACCCGTCATACAGAAAGTGCACATGGAATGACTATGGTTATTAGTATCCATAGTAGTACTACTTTAGCTTTACTGCACAAGCAAAATGATACGTACCTGAAAAAAAAGGGAGAGTTTGGAACATTAAAGTTTAATCAACTTCATAAAAAGGCAACACTAAAATCCAGACAATGTAAGAAACTACAAAGAGAGAGGCTTCCACTAATAGCAAAACATGACAAAAAAGAGGAGAGAGAGAGGAAGAGAGAGGGGGTGCTGAGGCAGCCTCAGGAGATATCCGGTCAAGCAACCCTCGCAAACTAAGCAGTCACTGCGGGCACTTGCTGCCCCTGGTTCCTAGGAGATCTCTCCCCGTGTTATTCAGGAAAAGAAATCCCTGCTTGCAGATTTCTGATGGCCAGGGACTAAGTTTTGAGATAGGGAGAGAGGGAGAAAAGGAGGGAGGATTAGAAAGAGACCAACCTGGGATAAGGAGAGTTATAACCTGAGTGTTACTCTAAATTTTAAGTATTTTGCACATTACCTTAATCTTCCTTTAAAAAATAATTCAGTCTAAAATGCTGACATGATGCAAATTTTAAGAGAACGACTAGAAAATATCCTTTACAATTAAACTAATAAGTTTTATCACTAGACTTTTGGGATGATCTTTCAAAAATGCTACATTGAAACTTTTGATTAGGATGGAAAGGCAATACAAAGTTATCTCTTCAACATGGCAAAAGAAGAAATCCTGGGATGATATTTTGCACTTGAAGGCAAAAAAATATTTGGGGATGGCTTGAGGTGGGTACTGATCACTTTCATAGTAAGAGAAAAAATCCCAGGGGCTTCACCTTCATTCTTTCTTATTGTGTCTTAGACATTTCCGTTTCCCTTCAAAGAGACAGCTCCCATTTTGCTGCTCTGAAGATTGCTAAAGCTTCAAGAATAACAGGATAAAATTTTCCTCTAAAGTCTGTATTTCATTTATGAAGTATTCATGCCATTAAACCTCCATATCCGGAGTAATCATATTATACTTATACCATTTTCTTCTGGGAAAGTCTAGCAAGCATGTTAGCACAAAATCAGGTTTCAGAAAAAAAAGAAGATATAATCCCTCACAAGCATTTTCCTTTCTCTCCTTCATAATGTGGTAGTTCAAAGATATTAGCTTGAAGCATCTAATTTTAAAGAGTACCATTTGTCATATCTTGCATTACGATTTTACTTGGTCAAGGCAGTACAATAAAGTGTAACTTTTTATAAGATGGAAACCAAGATTTTAAAGCACTTATAGAAATATAAAATAACTGATATAAGCCACATTAATTTAACTTTAAAGCATGAAGTGTGTTATACAATAGTTCTCTAGAAAGAGGTTCAAATAATAAAATGCACTGGTGCAGAAATGAGCATAACTATACTGAATAAACCAATAATTAATCACCTACACATACTTATCAATGTATGTTCATACTGGGGTTATAACCTCAACCTTTAAGTAATTTGAGAACATCAGCCTGGTTTGTTCCCGTTTTTGTTTTGTTTTGTTTTTAACACAAAAGTAAAATGTGATTGTGTTATATGAACTAAAAAACAAAAAAACCTTTCAACTGTGAAAGAATTCATTATCCTTCAAAGATAAAATGCACTACAGAAATTTAAAATACAGGGTTTCAAACTATTATAATTATCACTAATCAGTACAGCATATTGTTACTAGTAAATTGGAAAATCCATCTGTAACTAGTATTTGTTTTACCAGATATATTCCAATGATTAATCTCTAATTTGATAG
Organism: Halichoerus grypus; assembly: GCF_964656455.1. NCBI lineage: Eukaryota > Metazoa > Chordata > Mammalia > Carnivora > Phocidae > Halichoerus > Halichoerus grypus. Next base: position 78,830,760 of record NC_135723.1, read on the forward strand.
AACTTTAAGGCGGGTTAATGCTCTTGGAGGCCAGAGGTACGGTGTGAAAATGCTTTCTTCTCTATTTGCCTAAATTGAAGACCTTGAAATTGCCAAGGTACAATAATGTCAGTGCATCTATTTTTAATGGCTTACATTTAAAAGCAAATGCTCCTCCAATGTTTCCAGCTTCTCCCAAGGTAAAAGACTCTTGGTCCTTAAAGCAGTAACATGGGGGCGCGTTAGAGAGAATACCAGACTGAACTATCTATCCTGGTTTACTTCATTTCTCCTAGGAATGGTCCTCCTGAGGATCTCCCTGCAGATAAAACTTTCTCTTTCCTAAATGACAGTTTCTTTGGGCGAAATAAAAAGACTTTTCAACCTCACAGGAGGAGCTTGGGAGGAAAGAGGTTTCTGAATTACACAAATATCTGAGATTTCCAGAGGGTAGAATTCCTTGAGATCATTCCTGAGGGGGTTGAGAAGATTGCAGAAAGCAGGAGGTGCTCAAAAAAGGCACAAGGCAGGCAGATGCTACAGTATGCAAAACAAGGTGGTGGCTGAAACCAGCCCCTGGAGCACCAGCCCCTGGAGCACCAGCGGAGCGGGGACCGGGCAAACAGCCTCAGGAGATACCCGGTCAAGCAACCCTCGCAAACTAAGCAGTCACTGCGGGCACTTGCTGCCCCTGGTTCCTAGGAGATCTCTCCCCGTGTTATTCAGGAAAAGAAATCCCTGCTTGCAGACTTCTGATGGCCAGGGACTAAGTTTTGAGATAACCCTAGAACATAAACGCAACACAGACATGCTTATTTTAAAACTTAAGAATACTCACACTGATATTCTGGAAAATAATTTTGGGACTTATGAGTTAAAAGAAGAATAAAACCTGTAAGCGTTTTAAAGAACTGGAAACTGCTGCCTTGATCTGGGTTTCTCCAACATTTACGTCACTGGCACTTGAAGGAGCCTTTAAATAAGGATGCTTTCTGTATTTCTTTTTTTTTTTTTTTTAAGATTTTATTTATTTATTTATTTGAGAGAGAGAGTGAGAGAGAGAAAGAGCACAAGAGGGGGTAGGGTTAGAGGGAGAAGCAGACTCCCCGCCGAGCAGGGAGCCCGATGTGGGACTCGATCCCGGGACTCCAGGATCATGACCTGAGCCGAAGGCAGTCGCTTAACCAACTGAGCCACCCAGGCGCCCCAGGATGCTTTCTGTATTTCTTGTCCTCACTTGTGAAACCTCTGGGATGGATCTATAATAAGCACTTAGTATGTGCCCATCATGGAGCTGAATGTGAGGAATACAAAGATGAAGGAACACAGACTCCAGCCCCTAAGGACTTAGGCTTATAGGGAAAAGGAGAAGCAGGAAATGCAATAAATACTATCATGCTGAGGAAAGCTGAAGAGTGACCTTCATTTTAAGATGGAAGACTCCCTGTATTACTTCTCTACCTTTAGGATCTGTCTTAGCAGCTACAGCTGTCTATTTACAGCTGTGTAAGCAGTTCATCCCTCACTGCAGCCACCACTGTGGCTCTGGGTATGACCAGCATATGTTACAATACTCAAGAGACAGACTCTTAACTAACTCTTAACTCTTAACTTAAACTGATGGTTACCAGAGGAGAGGTGGGTGGGAGGGGTGAGTTAAACAGGTGATGGGGATGATGGGGATTAAGGAGTACTCTTGTTATGATCAATACCGGGTGATGTATGGAAGTGCTGGATCACTATATCGTACACCTGATAGGACTGCATAGGATTATATTCATTTCCCTCAAAGCAGTTACCCAGTTTGTAATGATATGTTCCTAGGTGCTTAGCTATGAATGCCTGTCTCCCCTGCTTTAGACGACAAGTGCCATTGGCCATAGCTATGTCTGATTTTAGTCATCATTTCAACCCCAGGACCTGTGCAGCACTTAGCAGAGCTCAAAATGATTTAATAAATGACACCATATACTTTATTCTAACCAGTCCTCAAAGGACTATGAGAAGAGCTACAGTATTTGGATGACCAAGTTTTCTTGACAAGTATACTTTACTATGTTAAATACAGGAGGGGAACCGGATCAGATGAGGAACTGTGCTTCTTCAATCTGCCATGTGGGACGACTGCACAAGTTCCCTGTACATTAGCTCTAGATCAGACTGTCAGTGATACACACAAACATATGCAACATTTTTCATATTTATACATGAATAGTTTTTATGGATAATGCAACCAACTCAACGGAAGGAATGGGGGATACTGTTAAATAAGAGCAATCACCTGAATCTGAAAGCCACTTCCGTATCTTCAAATATGACATCGCATTTAACTAATATCATCTGTGGTTTTAGCATATTTATAGTGGTTAATATTCTAAAGCAGGGAATATCATCATATGAGAACTGTCACAGCTGATAAACACATGGATACATTTTAAGTGTGTTTACCTGAGACTACTATTCATTTCTTACCCAACCTGTCTCAGCAAACAGTGAAAAAGTAGAACTTTCTTAAGGCAAAACTTGTTAATGAGTAACAGGTGTGTCTTAATAATTTATTCATTAAGCATCTATTTTTGAGCACTTAAATTTTTTGTTAAGCTTTGCAGTGATTGCATAAAACTATTTTGTGTTTTTTTCAGTTGTTTGGGTACACTTTTTTTATCCTACCATCATTGCACCTGTGTCCAGCCGGCTTAAGTAGAGAATTATTGCAGAATACTCCACAAGAATTAAATGCTACTGCTTAAGTAGTAACCACAATTTTCTCTATGAGGTAGATCTCTGATCTTTTTATCCACCAAAGTCTTCCCTGGCATAAAAAATGAAATACTGAGGCAAAGACTATTTGTACACATTGCAAAACTAAATACTAACTTCACGTGAGAAAGGTAGCTTACTTCTAATTTCCCTTTTCATACCTCACAAAGTTAATGAAATATGTCTGATAGGTTTATAATGTCAGAAGAATCACTACATTTAACTGTGGCTTTTTATTCCAGTTCAATCAGGGAAGATACATTTGTCATGTTTTTCAATGGAAGCATACAGAACTTGTGACAAAGCCAGACTTGGCATCTTAACATTTCTTTTAAAAAAGGGAATAATTCGTTTTTAGAAGACAAAATATTATCTGGGTCCTTCGACCTCCCAAATCCTGTGTTTACAAAATAGAGTTTAGATGCCTGATTAGATATTTAATTATTTTGGAATTACAACTTCCTTTTTCTTAATTACCTATATGTATATATTTTTAGCTGTCGCTTGTTAATACTTACATATGCGAAATAAGTAAGCAATGTGGGTGGAAAATTTTTAAGTGAAAACAAGCACAGTTGTGTATTTGGTTAAATAAAAATATCCTACCTTTGTTACAAAGATATTTTTGAAAAATACCTTTTAAAAAATTAGATTATTATAATAACTTGAAGGAATGTTAAAGTTCCAGCTTACATTTAAAGGGTGTTTTCCCCTAGAAACTGCATGTGATTTATAGAGGAGATTTTAATATACACGGTTTCTGTCACTGTACAAATGTTCTGGATGTATAAGATGGGGTATCAGTGTTAGATTATTTGCAATTTGGGAAGGAAGCTGTGGGGACAATGTACAATGTCACTTAGCAGATTGTATTTAACTGCATGGTGGGTGGAAATTAGGGTGACAACTGGCTCCCAGCTGCTAGTAAGTCCAGACTCATGTTTAACTTTCTTATGCATGAACACTAGAAGACTAGTCAGCATGTATCTACAGTTTCATATGCATGTCTAGTTTTTGTTAATCAGTATTTTCCCTATAGACTAATTAATCTCAGTGATGCTTAACAGATTCAAGAGAACACTGTTGTCAGTTATTAAAGGTCAAATGCTTCATCAGAGGTCAGTCACAGAGCCACTGAGGATGCGATGCTGAACAAGACCGGGCTTCTGCCTTCAAGGAGCTCCCGGCTTTTGAGCAGCAATGAATAAAGGAAACTACAACACACAGAGCCTGGGGGACAGAGTACACACAGTGTTGAGGAAGCCCACTGGGGAAAGTGAGGGCAGGGGCTCAGGAAGGCTTCAGAGAGGAGAGCACCCTAAACCCTACCCTAGGGGACACAGGTAGGGGCAAAAGGCAGGCAGGCCACGTACAAGGACAGATACTGGTTCTCCCCACAAACAGTACCTCCTCCTCCTCAGGGCATTTAAATATGTGTATGGGCAGAGGCTATGGGAGCTAAATTACCTAGGATGTGGGGGACAGTTCCACGGATGAAATCTGCTCCCATAAAAATGCAGTATTACGTTCCTGCTTCAAAATACTGTAGCTGGCCAAATGCAAGAGGGGGGATGGAGAAGTGGAGGTCAGGTAAACGCAGAGTCAGTCAAAGGGAAGGCAAAGGGAAGTCACTAAAAAATGTTGAGGGCATTGACATCACCTGATCTGTTTTAGAAATCGGAATGCAGGGGGGGCAAGCAGGGAGGCAGGGAGACCGAGCAGAGGCTCATGAAATGAAGTTAGCAAAGGCTGAACCAAGCTGCTGACCACGAAGACATGGGAAGGGGAACTGTTCTGTTGGGCACTGAGGAGGCACAGCCGACAGGATTTAGATACAAGGACCGGAAAGAGGAGGAAAGTTGAATGCCCAAGTTTCTGGCTTGGGCACCTGTGCAGATGGAGGTACCACACTGGGGTGATACACAGGGGGAGTGTTCAAGGTAAAAAGTAAGTGTTTCTATTTTGCATGCGTTCAATTTCAGGGTCTGTAAGATACCCAAGTGAAGATGTCCAGACAGAAGGCTATGCTAATCCAGTATCAATCTGGATAATTAAAAAGGGATTCTAGGGGCGCCTGGGTGGCTCAGTCGTTAAGCATCTGCCTTCGGCTCAGGTCATAATCCCAGGATCCTGGGATCAAGCCCCGCATCGGGCTCCCTGCTCAGCGGGAAGCCTGCTTCTACCTCTCCCACTTCCCCTGCTTGTGCTCCCTCTCTCGCTATGTCTCTCTCTGTCAAATAAATAAATAAAATCTTAAAAAAAAAAAAAAAAGGGATTCTGTCCATTGTAGAATTACTTTCAGTAACAGCCTTCTGAATCTGAAAGCTATTTTTCTTTGTATTCTATCATAAGGGTTGGCCCACTGTAGAAGTTTCTTTCAGAAGGAATAATGCCACATACAATATGAATTACTAACATATTAAAGTAATACAGAATAAATTGTATCTGTCTCCTATCTCCTAAAAGAGAGTGATTATATTCTACTGTGAAGTTCTTGCTCATCCACGCCATATGGAGGAATATTTCTAGATTGGATTAATTATCCTTCTGGTAATATATCTTAATTTACGTAAGAAGTGCTATAAAAACTGAATAATTGTGATCAATTTCTAAGAAAGCGGTGTTTGAGTATTACATCTTTGCACTGGTTTTAAGAAAAGAATAATTATAAAATGGATGTACACTTTTCGTCCAAGCCATCCCCAGGCTACATGATGGCAAAACTACTAGGCGAACAACAGAAAGTAGCTAAGTAAACGAATTAGCCTCTTTGTGAACAGAAAGAGCAACCCCACGGAGTCAGAGCAACAAAGCCAAGCTCAGCTTGGTGTAAACAAGCTTATGCTTTTTAAAGATCCCACCAACTGAGGGACAACAGCAAAGGTCACTGGCTAGGTTGGGGACCTTCTCTGAAAAACTAAGCCACCAAACATTCACGGATATGCCCAAAAAAATATTAGTGATGAAATTTTAATGAAATCACCAATCTGTCTGATTATGGGAGAAACAGGTCCATCTGTCAGTAAGTCTCATCACAAAAGTGACTAATTGCATTAAGTCCACAAACCTGTTCTGAGCCCTTCCACAAATAGTTCTGCAATTTTAATGAGTTTGCCGCAAAAATCGAGTCGCTTAGTCTAAGCCATTTATAATTCTAGTCCCCACTGTAAGTAGGATGTGTGCTTAAGAAAGGAGTTCATGTAAATACTGAAATCCACCAAAATATAGCTATGACATGAAGGTGTCTGGAGGTGAACTTAAAAAATGTACATCTGTTGTGGTCCTATTTCCCATGAGCCTTATTTCCTAAATAACAAGTCTCTCTCCTAGAAGTTAGTTCTGCAGCCTTCACCTGGAATCCAGTATTGCACAGAAAGCAGGAGAATGGAGTGATCTGAAACACTGGCCCCTATGGAAAATAAGTAAATGGATGTAAATGTTTTGAATTCTTCAAGGAAATCTACTGAAAAAGTTGTTCAATGTTGATGTGAATATTGACCTTCAGCTACTGATTTTAACAAAAACACAAGATGCCACTTTACGAACATAGTTTTAAATGTGGAAGATGATAGGTTAAGCTGCTATATCCCTAAAATTGTATTTGCAATACGTACATTCACATTCTTCCTAGACATTTACCTTATTTAAATGTGGAGTAATACAGGGTATGAAAATAAAAATGCAGAAGACTTTGCCTCTACCATTCTGGTAGAGCCATGTAAAATTTGTGGTCTTTTCACATGCAAATATTAAAATTTTTGAAGAGTCTTATGAGAATTTGCCAAATTTGATATGATCCAAATGTTGCCATCTGCCAACAAAGCTATATTATGGCAAAAAGAGGAAAATTAAACATAAGAACACTGTCAGAATTTCAAAAACTTGCTCCAGGTAAAATTTTGCTATTTTATAGAAGCCAAAAGATATGGTATCTTTGCCAAACAAATCCATCTTGCATTTTATATAATAAGGAAATCTGAGCCAAGATAACAAAAGTGTTCTTGTCTAAAAATTGACTAATACTTCGCTTTTATTTCTTTTGCCAAATTACCATCACTGTGGTTTCTTTGGTGGTCTTTTGTCAATGAAGCCTCTCCAAGAACAATTTAAAAATAGGCTTTGTCTCCCAAACTTTTAAAACTCTATTTAAAATGATGTTAATGTCATTATACTTGCAGCAATATTTCTAGAGCCTATAGTTTTAATTTGGAAGATGTTAAAGTATAAAAAAATAAGGCCACCAAAATCCCCCCTTAAGTTTATAGAAGACTTACTCTTTTCTTAAAACAAAAGAAAACTTAAGAAAAAGCACTGTCCTATCTTCCAGGTAATAGGGTTCCTATACTTAAAGGGTTCTTCAAGTTTTACGGAGTAGGAACAACTACCGTAAGTCTCATTCTGCCAAAGTCAAAGTCAATTGATAATTGACAATACTATAGATGTATTCAATGTGTCCCTTTTCTTCTAAACAGGAAGGCTTAAAAATTATTTTTTTTAAATTATATAAATTTAAAAATAATCAACTCATTAGTAAATTAGAAACAAAAAAATCTTAAAATAGGAAAGTCACGGTCATGATACATTAATAAAAGTGCCTTGGTAGGGGAAAGAAACGTCATTTCTGTAATTGGAGCAGAAATTTCCTAAACCAAACTGTCCAACCTTTAGCTAGATAGGATAGGAGAGAGAAGACTCCAAATCAGAAACAAAAGAGACCTTACAACTCATGCCACATAAATAAAATCATGTAAGAGACTGTTCTGAACAATTAATGCCAATAAATGGAATAACCTAGAAGAAATGGATAAATTCTTAGAAACATACAAGACTGATGAAGAAATAAAAAAAATCTTATCACCCCTGTAACTAGCAAGGTGATTGAATGAGTACTCAAAAACCTGCCAACAAAGAAAAGCCCAAGATCAGATGGCTTCACTGGTAAATTAAATCACAATTTTTAGAAAGAATTAAGTACTAATCACTTCTCAAACTCTTCCAAAAAACTGAAGAGAACACTTTCCTTTTATTTTCCATTTTTCAAGAGTGAGAGCATGTGAGCAGGAGGGGGGCGGGGGAAGGGCAGAGGGAGAAGGGGAGAGAGAATCTTAAGCAGACTCCCTACTCAGTGCGGGGCTCTGTCTCATGACCCTGAGATCATGACCTGAGTGGAAATCAAGAGTCAGACGCTTAACCAACTGAGCCACCCAGGCGCCCCTGAAGAGGACACTTTCAAACTCATTTTAAAAGGCCAGCATTATCCAGATACCAAAGCCAGACAAAGACATAGTAAGAAAAATTACAGGCCAATATCCTTGGCATATATAGATACAAAAGTCCTCTACAAAATATCAGCAAAACAAAATAATTAAAAGGATCGTACACCATGACTAAGTGAGTTTATTCCTGGGATGCAAAAATGGTTCAACATATGAAAATCAATGGCATACACCGTAGTAACAGAATGAACAATACAAATCACATGATCATCACAACAGAGAGCATTTAACAAAATTCGACATCCTTCATGATAAAAATCTCTGAAAAAATTATGTATAAAAGAAATTTAACTCAATAAAATATTGGCCATATATGACAAGCCTACAGCTAACATCATACTCGATGGTGAAAAGCAGAAAACTTTCCTTCTAAGATCAGAAACAAGGCAAGGATGCCCTCTCTTAGCACTTTATTCAGTGTAGTACTGGAAGTACTAGCCAGAGCAATTATGGAAAAAAAAAAAGAATTTAAAAAGCATACAAATTAGAATGGAAGAAGTAAAATTATCTGTTTGCAGATATTATTTTGTATGTAGAAAACACTACAGATTCCACCAAAAAATTGTTAAAACTCTGTAACAAATTTAATAAATTTGCAGGATACAAAATGAATATGCAAAAATCAATTGCATTCCTGTACGCTAACAATGAATTATCCACAGAGGAAATTGGAAAAAAAAATCCCATTAACAATAGCATCAAAAAGAATATTAATTTAGGAATAGACTTAACCAAGGTGGTAAAGACTAATAGAATGAAAAGTACATAAAATTGATGAAAAAACTTAAGAATTTAAGAATAATTAAATAGAAAGATACCCCATGTTCATGATTGGAAAATTTATTATTGCTCAAACTGTTCATACTGCCCGAAGCAAACTACAAATTCAATGTAATTCCTATCAAAATTCCAGCATTTACAAAAATTAAAAAAATCCTAAAAATCAAATGGAATCACTACAGACTGAACAGCCAAAGCAATTTTGAGAAAGTATCACACTTCTTGATTTCAAAATACATTACAAAGCTATAGTAATTAAAACAATATGATACTGGGGCGCCTGGGTGGCTCAGTCGTTAAGCGTCTGCCTTCAGCTCAGGTTGTGATCCCAGGGTCCTGGGATCGAGCCCTGCATTGGGCTCCCTTCTCTGCAGGAAACCTGCTTTCCCCTCTCCCACTCCCCCTGCTTGTGTTCCCTCTCTCACTGTGTCTCTGTCAAATAAATAAATAAAATTAAAACAAACAAAAACAGTATGATACTGGTTTAAAAACAGACATACATGTTGTAATGTAAGGTATGGTGATTAACATAATAATAAAAAAAGAAGAAAAACAGACATATAGACCAATAAAACAGAGTGCCCTGAAATACCCACATATCTACAATCAATCGATCTTTAACAAGAGTGCCAAGAATACACAATGGGAAAAAGGTAGTCTCTTCAACAAGTAATGCTGGGGAAACAGAATATTCACATGCAAAAGAATGAAACTGGACCCTTATTTTAACACCATGCACAAAAATCAACTCAAAATAATGATTTAAATGTTAGATCTGAATCTACAGTTTTATAGAAGAAAACATAAGGGTAAAGTTTCAGGACATTGGTCTAGGTAATGATTTCTTAGATATGATGCTAAAACCACAAGCCACAAAGCAAAAATAGGAAAGTAGGATGACATCAAAAAAGCTTCTTCACAATGTCCACAATAGCCAAACTATGGAAAGAGCCTAGATGTCCATCAACAGATGAATGGATAAAGAAGATGTGGTGTATACACACACACACACACACACACACACACACACACACACACACACAATGGAGTATTATGCAGCCATCAAAAAAATGAAATCTTGCCATTTGCCATGACATGGCTGGAACTAGAAGGTATTATGCGAAGCGAAATAAGTCAATCAGTGAAAGACAAGTATCCTATGATCTCTCTCATATGAGGAATTTCAGAAACAAGACAGAGGATCATAGGGGAAGGGAGGGAAAAATGAAACAAGACGAAACCAGAGAGGGAGACAAACCATAAGAGGCTCTTAATCTCAGGAAACAAACTGATGGTTGCTGGAGTGGTGGGGGGTGGGAGGGATGGGGTGGCTGGGTGATGGACACTGGGGAGGGTATGTGCTATGGTGAGCACTGTGAATTGTGTAAGACTGATGAATCACAGACCTGTACCCCTGAAACAAATAATACATTATATGTTAATAGGAAAAAAAAAAAAAAAAAGAAAAGCAAACTTTCTGTCAAAATATACTTGGGAGTAGAATGCAAAAAAAAAATAGTAAAAATAAATTGAGAAACAAAAAAAAAGCTTCTGCCCAGCAGAGGAAACAATCAACAGAATGAAAATGCAACCTATGAAATGTGAGAAAATATATGCAAATCTTATTATCTGATATTAATAATTTTGGTTAATATCCAAAGCATATAGCAAATACAACTCAATATTAAAAAAAAAAAAAAAAAAACCAGACAAAAAAAAAATTAGAAAATGGGTGAAGGACTTATACAGACATTTCTCCAAAAGATATATAAATGGCCAAAGGCACATGAAAAGATGCTCAACATCTGTAATCATCAGGGAAATGCAAGTCAAAACCACGATGAGAGACTACCTCACACCTCTTAGGATGGCTATTAATCTAAAAAACAAAAGATAACAAGCAATGGCCAGGATATGGAGAAAATGAAACCCTCATAACAGTGTTAGTGGAAATGTAAAATGGTGCATTCAGTATGGACGACAGTATGGAGGTTCATCAAAAAATTAAAAAAAATAGAACTACTACACAATCCAGCACAATCCTCTTCTGGGTATATACCTAAATAATTGAAATCACGATCTCAAAGATATATTAGTACTCCCAAGCTCGTTGCAGCATTGTTTACACTATTTAAGATATGGAACAACCGAAACGCATTATCAGTGGATGAATGGATAAAGAAGGTGTATAAAATCACTCCATCTTAAACAAGAATGAAATCCTGCCACATGTGACAAGAGGGATGAACCCTGAAGGCATTATACTATGTATAATTAGCTAGTCACAAAAGGACAAATAGAGCTGAATGGTGGTTGCCAGGACTTGGGGGGGGGGCGGGGAGGAGAGGGAATTGAGGAGGTGCTGCTCAAAAGAAGTAAAAAGTTTCTGGGGCGCCTGGGTGGTTCGGCTGGTTGAGCATCTGACTTGTGGTTTCAGCTCAGGTCATGATCTCAGGTTCATGAGATGGAGCACCGTGTTGGGCTCCTCGCTCAGCGGAGCTTTCCCACTGCCCGCCCCCGCCACATGCATGTGCATCCTCTCACTCTCAAATCAATCTTTAAATAAGTAAAAAGTTTCAGTTATAGGAGATGAATAAATTCTACAGATCTAGTGAAAATCATTTTGCTTATAGTAAAAAATACCGTATTGTGCACTTAAAATTTATTAAGAGGGGAGATCCTATGCTGTGTCCTTACCGCAATAATGAATAAATCTCACTTGAGAAGGATGTCAGTCTTCATCTAACTACTGCAATTGTATTTCATACAGTTACCAAGCTGAAAAAAAATCTATATAATAATGTGTATATACATAAATATACATGCTATATTATCCCCAAATGAGGAGTCATTAGAATGAATATAAAAATTTAAAACATTATAATACATTGTATTAATATTTCACTATGTGTAAGTAAAAAAATGCTTTAATAAAAAAAGACTGTGCCGAGATCAATCTGTGTGCAAAACCTTCACCCAGCTCAACTGGTCTTGGAAGCCAAAGGAAGCACCCTGCTCTGATGTACAGAGGCATGGTGGAGTATGGCCCTTCTGACCGCTACTTAGTTGCATCTCCAGGTCACTGAGGACCATTTAAACACTCTAATTTACAGAAACAACCTCCTGTCTTCCCTTCTCACCACTGAGGGCCCACAAAGGATTCCAAGACAGATTGCCCCATATCTCACACAATCCCAGTAATATAGGGTTGCACTGAATTTAGGCTTATCCTTTCTTTTGCTGATCCACACGTCACCTGTAGTGGGAGTCCCCAGCTGCATTTCAATTCCGCAGCTCCTGTACAAGTCACAGTTGAGTGCCCTGCACATAATGTAGTGACACGGTGCCAACATGGAAGACATGGCTGCAAGGTTACTGTCAACAACTACAGAATGCTCTGATGCCCAGTGCTAGCAATCCTTTGACAGCTGCATTTTACCAGAGCAGATATAAATCTTCAATGACATCAACTGAGAAACAAAACCAATGCTGATAGGAAATATACGACAACCAAAGAATGCTGTCCCTTCATAACTGACACTAGGCCACAATTCATGCTGAAAACTGTCTACATGTGATTGAAACTAACTCTCAAATCTTTAAAAAAATGGTTATGGGGTTCTTACCAAAAAAATATTACATGACAATAAAAACACCCCAGCCAAAAATCTCAGGCAGGGCTCTGGAGACAAAAGCCTATTTCACTTCATAAAATAAATTTCTTTCATGTTGTCAAGAGCACTCAATCCTTCATCAAATGTGAGCCCCCTTCCGCTAATTCTCTGGACTTTAAAAACAGGATGCTAAGAGAACATGTACACATTTTAAAGAAAGAAACATTAAAAAAATTCACTGACAAACATACAAAACAAAAGCTAAAAGAAAAAAATAGCATATGGAGAGAGGTAAAAGCAGAACACTGTTGAGTGTTCCCACACACATTATCTCAATTCACAATACAATCCTCGATACCAACCATATTGCCCCATACTGAAAGACAATCAACTAGCCATGATAACATGGGTTCATCAAAAAATTATCACACCTATAACTACCATCGGTAGCAAAGCTGGGATTTATATTCCAGTCTGTCTCATTCTTTTCCTTAAAACCATGTTGTCCTGATAGATGCCCACTATAATCACTCTGAAATTACCATTTTAAAATCTCAAAATCTGAATTCTGTAAAAACTCTACCTCCTTAACTCTTCCAATATAGGTCTTTCTATGTCTAATGATTACAAATTCTGGTCATTTCTGAAACTTATTTCCCACTTCACATTAAATACTATTCAATTAGATTTCCTAAAATGTCTTTTCTACTTCTTGATATCATCATCATCATCATTCTTCATTCATTGATTGTTCCAAGGATCCTGGCAAATCCTTTGTACGTGCTACCCCAGCTCTCTCCTCACAGCAGTTTTCCAAGCAGTTATCATTGCACACATGTCTCAAGAGAAGACTGGCCCTATGTCGCACCCTTAGGCACTGCTCTGGTCTGGGTGAAGATCTGTAGCAGCCACAGTGGAGGTGGGGCCCAGGGACCTCTCCTAGACTGCCAAGCTGAATTCTTGATAGAAGGATAGGAGAGGCTAAGAATAAGGGCATTCTTTTGACCATATGAGTTAAGTAGTTTGCATCTGAAGCATAGCAACAGTAATATCTTCTGACCTCAGGACTGAGTCTGACTCTAATACATGGCATGCTTGAAAACCTACATATACTCTTCATACATTTTCAAGTTCACATCTAGAAATTTTAATTTTAAATGTTAAGGGCTGCAAAGGGTCTAATTCCTGGTACGCTGTAACCAATGATATTTAACAGAAAACTGTGATGTCATTCTTACACCCCTATGTTTATAGCAGCAATGTCCACAATAGCCTAACTATGGAAAGAGCCTAGATGTCCATCAACAGATAAATGGATAAAGAAGATGTGGTATATATATACGATGGAATATTACGCAGCCATCAAAAAATGAAATCTTGGGACGCCTGGGTGGCTCAGTCAGTTAAGCGTCTGCCTTCAGCTCAGGTCATGATCCCAGGGTCCTGGGATTGAGCCCCGCATCGGGCTCCCTGCCCAGCGGGAAACCTGCTTCTCCCTCTCCCACTCCCCCAGCTTCTGTTCCCTCTCTCACTGTCCCTCTCTGTCAAATGAGTAAATAAAATCTTTAAAAAAAAATGAAATCTTGCTATTTGCAATGATGTGGATGGAACTAGAGGGTATTATGCTAAGCGAAATAAGTCAATCAGAGAAAGACAAGTATCCTATGATCTCTCTGATATGAGGAATTTGAGAAACAAGACAGAGGATCATAGGGGAAGGGAGGGAAAAATGAAACAAGATGGAACCAGAGAGGGAGACAAACCATAAGAGACTATTAATCTCATGAAACAAACTGAGGGTTGCTGGAGTGGATGGGGTGGGAGGGATGGGGTGGCTGGGTGATGGACACTGGGGAGGGTATGTGCTATGGTGAGTGCTGTGAATTGTGTAAGACAGATGAATCACAGGGGCACCTGGGTGGCTCAGTCGGTTAAGCATCCACCTTTGGCTCGGGTCATGATCCCAGGGTCCTGGGATCGAGCCCTGCATCAGGCTCCCTGCTCCGTGGGAAGCCTGCTTCTCCCTCTCCCACTCCTCCTGCTTGTGTTCCCTCTCTCGCTTATCTCCCTGTCAAATAAATAAATAAAATCTTTAAAAAAAAAAAAAAAGACTGACGAACCACAGACCTGTACCCCTGAAACAAATAATACATTATATGTTAATAAAAAAAAAATATAAAAAAACTGTGATGTCATTCTTAAGAGGATTCAATAGACTCTATCATAGCAAGATAATCCCACCACCATCCATTTTAAAAACACCTGTATAACTCTTCTTTAACAGAAATTTGAGGGGTGCCTGGGTGGCTCAGTCAGTTAAGAGTCCAACTCTTGATTTTGGCTCAGGTCATGAGATCAAGCCCTGTGTCTGGCCTTTGTGCTTAGCAGCGAGTCTGCTTGAGGATTCTCTCTCTCTCTTTCTTCCTCTCCCTCGGCCCCTCTCCCCTGCTCACACTCTAAAATAAATACATCTTTAAAAAAAAAAAAAGAAATTTGACATTATTTCATTTATCTTGAGATTCTACTTTGATTCCATTTCCCCCCCCCAGAAACTTCGTTTTATTCTACTATATTTTAATACCTGAGTATGTTTTATTGAGGACCCTATCATAATTATCTGTACCAAATTTATATATAAGTTTTAATTTCTCTGATAATGCTCTGTAAAGAAAATATATATTAATACGTATAATGTTGTATCTATAAAGATACCTATCTATATGAGATACCTATCTATATAAAAATACATATTTATCTCTTTCAGGAATATACTCAATATAAAAGTCACATAACTAACATCACACTCAACAGTGGAAAACACAAAGCTTTTCATCTAAGATCAGGAACAAGGCAAAAGTGCTCATTCTTGCCACTTACATTCAATATAATATGGAAGTCCTAGCCAGAGCAATTAAGCAGTGGAAGAGAGGAAGGGAGGAAGGAAGGAAGAAATAAGGGAGGGAGAAATAAGGGAAGGAAGAAGGAAGAAAGGAGGGGAGGGGAGGGAGAAAGGAAAAGAAGGGAAGAAAGGAAGGAGAGAAAGAAAGACAGGCACAAAGAGAAAAAGACCGAAAGAGGCATGCAAACCAGAAAGGAAGAAATAAAACTGGCTCTGTAGAAGACATGATCTTACATATAGAAAACCCTAAGGACTCCACCCCCCCCCCCAAAAAAAAAAAACCCTTTAAAAGTAATGAATAAATTCAGTAAAGACGCAGGATATAAAAATCAACATACAAAAATCACTTGCATTTCTATACACTAACAATAAACTATCCATAACGGCATTAAAAAACAGTCCCATTTATAATACCAACAAGAAGAATAAAATATGTAGGAATAAATTTAACCAAAAAGGTGAATGATCTGAACACTGAGAACTATAAGATGTTAATGAAAAGCACTGCCAAAAATACAAACTGGAAGATATCCCGTGTTCGTGATTCAGAAGATTATTGTTAAAATGTCTCTTCTACCCAAAGTGGTCTAAAAGAATCAATACAATCCCTATCAAAATTCCCATGGCAGTTCTCAAAGAAATGGAAAAAGAATTCTAAAATTAGTTTGGAACCACAAAAACCGCTGAACAGCTAAAGCAATCTTGAGAAAGAAGAACTAAACTGAAGGCATCACACTTCCTGATTTCAAACAATATTACAAAGCTATAGTAATCAAAACAATATGGTACGGCCATGAAAAAGGACACAGACCAAGGGAACAAAAAACACAGCCCAGAAACAAACCCATGCATGTGTGTTCAACTGATTTTCATCAAAGGCACCAAGAATGTACAATGGGGCAAGGATGGGGTCTCTCTCATAAATGGCACTGGGAAAACTGAACATCCATATGTGAAAGACTAAAACTGGATCCTTATCTTACACAAAAAAACTCAAAATGGATTAAAGACTTAAACATGATTCCTGAGACCATAAAATACAGAAAAAAGCACCCTGTGTTGGCAAGGATTTTTTGGATTACACCAAAAACACAGGCAACAAAAGGAAAAATCAAACTAAAAAGCTTTTGCACAGCCAAGAAAATAATCAACAAAGTGAAAAAGCAACTTCTGGAATATTTGCAAAGCATACATCTGATAAAGGATTACTATCTAAAATATACAAGGAATTCCTACAACTCAATAGCAAAAATCAAATAACCCTATTAAAAATGGGTAAATTAACTGAACATTCTTCCAAAGAAAACCTATAAATGGCCAATAAGTATATGAAGAGATGCTCAACATCATTCATCATCAGGGAAAGGCAAATCAAAACCACGAGATATTACCTCACATCTGTTAGGATGGCTATTATCAGAAAGTCAAAAGATAAGTATTGGTGAGGATGTGAAAAACATTTGCATTTTAGTGAGAACATAAATTGGTACAACCATTATGGAAAACAGTGTGGCGTCTCCTCAAAAAATAAAAAATAGAACTACCATATGATCCATCAATTGCACTCCTGAGTATATATCTAAAGGAAATAAAAGCATTATCTTGAAGAGATATCTGCATTCCTATGTTCACTACAGTATTCTTCACAGTAGCTAAAATATGGAAACAACTTGAGTACTCATCAATAATAGAATGGCTAAAGAAAATGTGGTATATACACACAATGGAGTATCACGCAGCCTTAAAAGAGAAGAAAGTCCTGTCATTTGCAACAACATGTATGAACCTGGGGGGTATTATGTCAAGTGAAATAAGCCATATGCAGAAAGACAAATACTGCATGGTCTAGCTTATGTATGGAATCTAAAAAAAAAAAAAGAAAGTCAAACTCATAGTAACAGCATGAGAATGGTAGTTATCAGAAGCTGTAGGGTGGAAGAAATGGGGAGATACTAATCAAAGGGTACAAGGTGTCATATATGAGTAAATTCTCAAGAACTAATTACAATATGGTGACTATAGTCATACAGTTTGTAATGTATTATATACTTAAAATTTGCTAAAAGAGTATAAGTAGATCTCAATCTCATCACATATACACAAAAGGTAACTATGGGATGTGAAAGACAGGTTAATTAGTTTGATTGTGATAATCATTTCATAACACATACCAAAGCATGTTTTAAATCTTAAATATATACAGTTATTTGTCAAAAACCAAATCAAAAACTAGGAAATAAAATTCCTTCTGTATTTAGTTTTTATTATAATTACTA
Organism: Halichoerus grypus; assembly: GCF_964656455.1. Lineage (NCBI taxonomy): Eukaryota > Metazoa > Chordata > Mammalia > Carnivora > Phocidae > Halichoerus > Halichoerus grypus. Next base: position 78,848,344 of record NC_135723.1, read on the forward strand.
ATAGTATTCAAATGACCCAAAAATAAATATGACAAGTGATTCATAGTAAATATAAAAAAATTTTTTTGATATGCATCTCTTATTGAAATGGACAGCGCTTTTTTTCCCCTCCAATTAGTTAATGTGTCTAAAAGGTGACTACTACTTAATTCTAGATTGAGTTCATCAACAATCCCAATTGATCAATTGCTAGGATTTTGTTTTCCTATTATAGGTACAAAAAATAAGTAAACATTATTATAGCAATTTCCATCAACTTGCTTAATTATTCTCTACTGAAATGTCACCAAATACAGTGATTGATAAGCAAAAATTATTTTTCAATCATTTAGCAGTTGAAAACACATCCTTCCTCTTTATTGAAAGCAAAGAAGTATAAGCCACCTAATTTACAGAAGGATTTATGACATCAATTGTCCATCACTTTCTCAAAACTAACACATCACAAACTTTCCTTTTGAATGGTGACCTGGAGGTTTTTGCACTCTAGGACAAGAATCATGGTAAGACTCAAGTTGGTTGAGAGATGTGCCTTTCCTTTGCAAAGTCAAAGAAGAGAGCCTGTGAAAAGGGAGTTGAGAAAGAACTTGCATATAGCAGGTTCTTTTCTAGAAAGAAGAGCTTTAGGAATGAGTACTTACGAACTAAGGAATCATATATTGATTCTTTTAAAAATATACTTGTCCCTGTGTCTCCCTGGGGAAGTGGTCTTGTTTACCCAGAAGGTCCTCCATCTCAGGAAAGCCAGGGTAAGCAAGAGTGGGAAGTGATCCTGAATTCTAGTTGCCACTCAGCACACACAAGCAGAAGAACTGGCTCTTTAGAGCATGTTTTCCAAGGAATTTCTAGAAAAATGGAAGCTTGGGATGGGAAAACAAGGACTGGATATTCTGCTGATTATAAGCAGTGCTGGCTCAGGTGTTATACCATGAAACCTACTGGGAGACTATATTTTTCACACTCTAATGGGTAAACATGTAGATTACTAAGCACTATTTGTCCATATTCCCGCAGCTGGTGCTAGTCAGAAACCAGGAGGTATAATACACAGTCCCTGTCTTCAAGGAGCTTCTACCACATTGGAGCCATCTGCTAAGGATATTAAATGCAAGCAGGAAGAGGCTATGTGGGTAATATTATTAAGTCAGTAGCTCAGGGAAAAGGAAGAGGGCACCTACAGGATGCATCATTCTAGGACGGAGTAGTGTGATGTCCCAAGCTCCTGGCAGCAGGGGGAGCCGCACTAGAGCAAAGCTCGATGTGGACGTGCGCCGTAACAGAAGGCATTTGCTAACTGAGAGGACTGCAAAGAGCCCCTACACACAGAAACATGGTGCCCCTTCACCTTCTCCCCTCCTTCCAACCTCAACCCTACCCAAAAGTGGTAGAATAAGTACACGAACAGACAAAAGGAGGAGAGTGAACAGAACAGACGACAGCACCTTTTCCCCTCCTGCAGGTTTCTGGATGAGCTAGAAGAAAAGGAACAAGTTTTGAAAAGGCTTAAGTTTTTATTTAAACCTGTCGGAAAACTGTAATACCTGAACATGTTACTTAATGCCTAACAACGACCGGAAGAGCCATGGTTTCTGCCAAGACGTCTTCAAAGCATACGGAAGGTGAATCCTGGAGCATGTCTGAGAGTAACATAGGGATAAAAATTAAGTTATTGCTACTCATGCTCCGCCAAATTCAACCCATTCAATACACTGGTTACATAAATCGAATGGAATAATAATGAAAACAACTACAAAATGTTGCTCTGAAAAAAAGTCACAGATTATAAAGGGAAGTTATTTACAAGCTGTAAATCTGTCACAGAGATGTTGATAATCATAATTATATAAAGTTTCTCCCAAGCCCTTTCACTGTTCATTTTCCATTTTAGCTCACTAGGGCTCTTCAGCCAGCATCTGGAACCTTAATCTATCATATTTTCCCTTTAATTCAGATGTCACTAATTACAAGGATCCCCAAATTAGCTTCCTTTACTTCCAAATAAATTCTCAATGAATGTAATTTCTGTATTTGGCCAATGTTTACCTCTTTAGGCTACATTTTTGTTCTGTACCAGTAGCATCAGCTTAGAGAAATGTTACTTCTGGTGAATTCATTTATATAAGACGAAGCAATCTCATGTTTTTAAAGATGGAAATGAGAAAAGATGAAACTTACACCGTTCAACTGTTTACCTTTAGGTTCATTAAAAACAGGCACTCTTTTTGATAGATTTAAAAATGTAGTATATTTGATCTCTGGTCTGCAAGAGTAGCAGGCTAATGAAAACTAACTCAGAAATTACTAAAATGAAAGCTAATATGCTTTTATAAAAAGCATGGCTAGCTTCTTTTAGTTTATATGCAGCCCGTATTTAATCTCTCAAACACCTGTCTCAGCACCTTGTCACTGTGATAAACCTTCCATTTGTAGCTGCACTATTCTCTCCATAGTTTGATAGATTATTACAATTCTGAATCAGAATTTAGAGTTTCCAGAAACGGGTACTGGAGCCTGTATTTCCCATCATTTTCATGAAGTTGAAGAATGTTCTGTCCTCGTATCTGTAAATATATCTCTCTAGTGATACAACTCATCAGTTTTTCTTATTGCTCCTTACTTTTCTATTTTATTACTTTCAGAGGGTGTGGAGCAGAGACCAATTAACCTTCAAATATCTTTAATAAAATAGCTCTATGGCATCAAAGAGATACAGTATGGTAACAACAAAACAAACCCTCCCCAAAACAGTGCTGCTTCCCTTTATATCTTTTTTTTTTTTTTTTTTTACTGTGGTAAGAACATATGAGACCTGCCCTCTTAAATGTTTAAGTGTACAGTACAGTACTGTTCACTGCAAGCCTAATATTGCACAGCCCGTCTCTAGAATTATTCATCTTGCATAACAGAAACTTCATATGCCTTGAAGAGCAACTCCCCATTTCCCCTTCCTCCCAGTTCCTGGTTTGTTTTTACCAATAATTTCTTTGCTTTTATCTCCCTGGTACCAAGATCTATCTTTGCCCTGCATAGGATATTATTAGCTCTTGTGTTTTAAGGCACTCAAAGGATGGTCATTATTTGTAGGCACGATGTTATCAAGAGATTTGTGATGACTACATGAGCCTTCCCACATCAGTCTGTCATTCTTATGCTCCCTTCCCTTTCAGGTGGTATCATTAAGGATATGGACTAAAAATCAAGTAACAAAATGTCTGGAAATGGTAAAAAGCTATACACGTGTAGCAACAGTGTTTCTGTACCTCTATTTACAGAGAACAAAACCTTTCCTGGCTCACTGAGAGACTATGAAACAATGACTTAAAAATTCGTGGATAGTTTCCTCCCTAACGGAAATACAGTTTACCTACATTCCCTTCCCTCTGTTAAAAAATAAAAACTTTAATAGAATTAACTCATTACTACTCCTTATAAATCAAACTTGTCTATAAACACACTTTTATTAGATCTCAGATTCTATATTCTAAGTTATGTACCAACCTCACATGCTGTTTCCACCTAATTGCTGGCAGGAAAGATGAACTACAGGAATGAAAGAGGCAGTGGCTAGAAATCTTGATTAAATTTATTGGAAATATGGACTAAATAAGGCGCTTTAATTAGTATCAGACAGAAGGATGAATTGATCTCCAATACCACACGAACTGTTGAAGCTATAAAATTTAGAAAACGTGTCTGAGGCATGATTCACTATAATGATGGAGATGAATCTCTTTCCTGTTGTGCACGATGAGTTCAAGATAAAAGTAACCACACTGCTGAAAAGCTATAGTTGGTTAGCATTCAGAAGACATTTCTAAGGTAAACTGCCCCTGGGATACAATGGTAAATATAAATCATTTAATTCATTTTACAGTTAACTCAGTGTTCATGAGGAAAGAGAAAAGCTATTTTAGCCAAATTTCCTTGTGGTAAGAATAAAAAAAGTACTGGAGGATTATGGTAATATTTTCTAACTTGTAAGCATGTTAATTCATTTAAATTATCCAGTCAGATGTTCCCTATTATCAGAATCGCTTTATGAAAACATCATAAATTAAATGAGACACCTTATGAAAATCTACTTGTGAAAGAAGTTATTGTTAAAACAACTGATACAAAAGTTAATTCATTTGATTGACCAAATATTTAAGTATCAATAAATTTTGCAGAAATTATGCTAAATGAAAAAAGCCAGATACTAAAGACTACAGAGTGCATGATTTCATTTATATGAAATGTCCAGAAAAAAATAAAACTGTAGCACTAGCCAGTAGATGAGCGGCCTCCTGGAACTGGCAGCTGCAAGACTGCAAACGGACACGAGAGCCTCTCTCAAGAGATGTGTTTTAAAATTGAATTGATAGCAGCACAAGCTGATAGTGGTACAAGTGCATAAATTTACTGAAAATCATCTACTTGACAATGGAAGAATTTTATGCTGTATAAATTATACCTCAATAAAGTTTTTTAAAAAGATTCTGTAAAAAATAACATGGTATTCTAATTCTTAGGGCATTTGCACCCCCTCAAGATTTCATGGACTACCACTGTCCTAGTGTTTATGCCCCCCACTTCCAAATTCACATGTTGAGGCACAAATCCTCAGTGTGATGGTATTGGGAGTTAGGGCCCTTGGGAGGGAATCAAGTTCGAATGAGGTCATGGAGGTGGTGGTCTGTCTCTCCACTCTGTGAGGGCACAGGGAGAACTTAGCCCCGTGTAAAGCGGGAAGAGGTCCCTCACCAAGAACCCGACTCTGCTGGTGCCCTGATCTCGGACTTCTATCTCCAAAATTGTACAAAATAAATGTTTGCTGTTTAAACCACCCAATCTATGGTGTTTTTATTGTAGTAGCCCAAACTGAAAAGTGGGGTGCTGCTGTAACAAATACCTAAAAATGTGGAAGCAGCTGTGGAACTGGGTAATAATGGCTAGAGGCTGGAAGAATTTTGAGATGCTAGGAAGAGCCAGTATTACAATGAAGGGACTCTAAAGGAAATTCTGGCAAAGGTTCAGTAAGAAAAGAGAGCTACAGAGGAAGCTTCCATCTTTTCAGAGAATACATAATATTTACAAACACAATGTTGGTAAAAATATGGATGGTAAAGGCTATTTTGATGAGGTCTCAGTGGAAAGGAGGAACATGTTACTGCAAACTGCAAAAAAGATTATCTTTGTTATCAGTGGCAAAGAACCTGGCTGAATTGTGTTCATGTTCTAGTGTTTTGTGAAATGTAGAACTTCCATGCAATGAAACTGGAGAATGACCTGAGGAAATTTCTAAGTAAAGTATTGAAGGAGCAGCTTGGTTGCTCTTGACTGCTTACAGTAAAATGCTATAAGAGAAAATGAATTAAAGACAACAGTTATGTAAAAAGTTACCAGACCATAAAGATTTTAAAGATTCTCAGTCTGTCCATAATGAGAAAGCATGTTCAGAAGAGAACACTAAAGGTGTGGTAGACCAGCCATTTGATAAGGAGGTAAGTGTAGGTATGAACCACAAACCTAATCAACCATCTCAGGAGGAACACTGTTGGTTAAAACTGAAGGGGATGGAAAGAAATGAAGGAAGACAAACTCCTTAGACCCTACAAAACTGGACCAGAGATTCAGCTATGAACACATTCTAGTCTTCAAGACAAGGGAGGAACGACTCCAAAGGTGATTCAGAGATCATTAGGACTGCCAATCCCAGCACAGGCCTTTAGTGCAACAAGCCTGCAAGGGTTTGGAGGAGTTGGCAGGGCATGGATAGGACTATCTCCACCTCAGTTTCAAAGGCTCAGACCCCTGCCTAGCAGGGCCTTGTGGATGGGGCCACTGCCTTGGTTTCAACATGACAGATGGCAGCCATCAGAAGCTGCAGGGGGAAAAACATCCATCCAGCAGAGTCATACGGGTGTTATCACTGCCTTAGTGGGTCCAGAAGGCAAAGCATGGAACCAAAGAAGAGTACTCTTGAGCCTTAATGTCTAAAGGAGTTTATCTTGCTAGGTTTTAGATTTACTTGGGACTTGTCACCCACTCTATTCCTCATTTCTCTGTTTCTGAACTGGAATATCTATTCTGTGCCTCTCCCACCATTGTTGTCATGAAGCATATAACTTACCTGGTTTCACAGGTTCACAGCTGGAGAGGAACTTTGCCTCAAAATGAATCATAATTCATTTTACCCATATCTGATGTAGATAATATTTAGATGAGACTTTGGATTTTAGATTCCAGAACTGATGCTAGAATGAGGTAAATACTGGGGCTGTTGGGATAGAATTAACCTATTTTGCAGGTGAAGACATGAATTTTGAGAGGCCTGAATGTGCACCCCCAAAAGTTCAGATGTTGAAGCTGTAATCCCTAATGTGATAATGTCTTGAGGTGGGGCTCTGAGAGGTGGATGTGGATGAGGTCATGGGGATGGAGCCCCCATGATGGAACTGGTACCCCTATAAGAGGATGAAGAGATGCAAGAGCTCTCTCTCCACCATCTGAGGACCTGGCAAGGAGGTGGCCCCAGAAAGAGGGCCCTCCCTAAAAACCTGACTGACCATGCTGGCACCTTGATCTCACACTTCCAGCGTCCACAACTGTGAGAAATAATGTTTGTTGTTTAAGCCACCCAGTATTAAAACTGTGTTTCTGTTACAGCAGCCTGAACTAAGTAAGAAACGTAAAAAAAAATAATATAATTGCCATAAAAGAGCTTCCCAACCAGTGAGTGGTGACATACTATTGTGTTCCCAATGGGTTTCAGGAGTGACTTCTAATATCTCAGTCACTGGGGTGGCATGATAGGATCTGAGTCTTTTATTCTCTTGCTACTAAGAAACTTCTTCCACTGACTATTTACTATACAAATAACACATTTTCCCGATCCAAGTCTCCTTGCTGAAGTGAAAACGTAGAGAACATATTGATATTTATGGGATGCTGCTCATGCAGTGCTTAGAAGGAAATTTATAGCTGTAAATGCCTGTATTAAGAAAAGCTCAACTCAAAAACATAATTTTCCACCTTAAGACATTAGAAAAAGAAGAGCAAACTAAACCGAAAGGAAAAAAGGGAAGGAAATGAAGAAGATTAGAGTGGAAATCAATGAAACAAAAGTTGGTTTTTTTGTTTTGTTTTTAAGATTTTATTCATTTATTTGACAGAGAGACGCAGCAAGAGAGGGAACACAAGCAGGGGAGTGGGAGAGGGAGAAGCAGGCTTCCCATTGAGCAGGGAGCCCAATGCGGGGCTCGATCCCAGGACCCTGGGATCATGACCTGAGCCGAAGGCAGACACTTAACGACCAAGCCACCAGGCACCCCAAAAGTTGGGTTTTTTAAAAATAAAAATTTTTTTAGCCTGATGGACTAAGAAAAAGGAGATTCAAATACTAGAATTTATTGAATTCATTTTAGAAATGAAAGAAGGAATATTTTATGGAAATAAAACATATTATAAATGAATACTATAAACAAGTGTATGCCAATAAATTAGGTAACTTGAATGAAATGGACAAATTACTCTAAATACACCAAATACCAAAACTGACAAGAAGAAATAGACAGACACTCTAGATAGATCTACAACAAAGAGATTAAATTAGTAATGGAGAACTACCTACAAAGAAAAGTCCAGCCCCAGATGGCTTCACTGGTAAATTCTACCAAACATTTAAGGAATTAATACCAATTGTTCATACTTTTCAAAAAAAGGGAGACCACTTCCAAACTCATTCTATGAGGCCAATATAAAATCAGAGAGGTCTCAAAAAAAAAAAAAAAAAGATATTATAGACCACTATTTTTTTTTTTTAAAGATTTTATTTATTTGACAGAGAGAGAGAGAGAGACAGTGAGAGAGGGAACACAAGCAGGGGGAGTGGGAGAGGGAGAAGCAGGCTTCCCGCTGAGCAGGGAGCCCGATGCGGGGCTCGATCCCAGGACCCTGGAATCATGACCTGAGCCGAAGGCAGACGCTTAACGACTGAGACACCCAGGCGCCCCTAGACCACTGTTTCTTAAAGAGATGCAAAAGTCCTTAACAAAACACTGGAGAACTGAATGCTGTAACAAAAAGAATTATACATCAGGACCAGGTGCAAATTATGCCAGGAATACAAGGTTGGCTTGACACCTAAAAATTAAATAATGTAATGCACCTTCAATAGGATAAAAGCAAAACCCATTTGATCATCTCAACAGAGGTAGAGAAAGCATTTGACAAAATCCAACACTTTTTCATGATGAAAACACTAACAAAGCTATGAAAAGTAACTTCCTCAAATTGGTAACAGGCATCTATAAAAAATCCAGAGCTAGCATTATACTTAATCATGAAAAATACATGCTTTCCTACTAAAATCAAGAAGAATGCAAGGATGTCTACTCCTGACACTTCTACCCAACACTGCAGTGGAGGAACTGGTCAGGGCAATTAGGCAATCAATCAATCAATCAATCAATCAATAAATGGCATCCAGATCAGGCAGAAAGAAATACAATCATGACTACTTGCAGATGACATGATCTTATATAAAAAGAAATCTAAGAAATCTAATAAAAAAAACAACCATTAGAATTAACAAGTTCAGCAAGGGTGCAGCATGCAAGATCAATATTTTAAAAATTATTTTTATATACTTACAATAAATAATCCAAAATAACTTAAGAAAACAATAAAATACTGGGAATAAATTTAACCGAAGTGCAAAACTTACACTTTGAAAACTACAAACTATTATTAAAAGAAACAAAGGTCTAAATAACTAAAAAGACACTCTACGTTCATGAATAGGAAGAAAACATTGTTAATTAAGATGGCAGTACTCTCCAAATTGATCAGATTCAGTACAATTGCTATGAGAATCCCAGCTAGAGATATTTGCAAAACCTTTGTAGAAACTGGCAAATTTATCCTAAACGTCATACAGACATTCAGAATAGCCAAAATAATATTGAAAAAGAACATAGCTGGAAGACACATACTCGTGATTTTAAAATGTCACACAAGGCCAAAAAAATTAAAAATAAAACCCACTTCATACAAGGCAATGGTAAGCCAAATAATGTGGTACTAGCCTAAGGGCATCAATGTAATACAACTCAGAGTCCAGAAACAAACCCATATATCTATGGTAAATTGATTTTCAAAAGAGTACCAAGAATATTTAATGTGAAAGGAAATAGTTTCTTCAACTTAAGAACTGGACAACTGAATTGTTACATGCAAATAAAGGAAGTCGAACCCTTACATCCTACCACAAATAAAAATCAACTTAAAAGTGGATTAATGAGTGCACCTGGGTCGCTTAGTAGGTTATGCAGCCGACTCTTAGTTTCTGCTCAGGTCATGATCTCGTGGGGTTCCACACTCAGTGTGGAGTCTGCTTGAGATTCTCCCTCTCCCTCCTTCTCTGCCCCTCTCCCTGCTTGTGCACACGCACGTGCACTCTCTTTCTCGAAATAAATAAATCTTTAAAATGGAATAATGATCTAAATGTAAGAGGTAAAACATGAAAGTCTTAGGAGAAAACATGGGGCTAAATTTTTGTGACCTTGGATTGAGCACTAGATTCTTAGACACAGCTCCAAAAGCATAAGCAACAACAACGAAATAGATAAATTGAATATCAAAAGACAGTATCAAGAAAACAAAAAGATAATCTACACAATGTGAGAAAACATTTGCAAATCATATATAAGAATCTAACATCTAGAATATACAAATAGCTCTTACAACTTAAAAGACAACTCAATAAAAAAGGAGCAAAAGACTTAAATAGACATTCCTCTAGAGATATACAAATAGCTAATACAACATATGAAAATATGCTCAACATGATTAGTCACGAGTGAAGTGCAAATCAAATCACAATGAGATATCACATCACCCCTGCTAGAATGACTGTGCATAGGGCAAATAATAAGTATTGGTGAGAATGTGAAGAAACTGAAACTCTCATGCATTGTCAGTGGGAAAATAAAATGGTGCTATCACTGTGGGAAGCAGGTCGGTAGATCCTCAAAAATCTAAACATGCAATTATTATATGGTCCAGCGATTCCACTCATATGTATATACCTAAAACAACTGAAAACAGGGACTCACACAGATATTAGTACAACTTTAGTTGCAGCATTCACAGTAGCCACAAGGTGGAAACAACCCAAGTGTCCTCAATCTAAATGAATGGATAAACAAAATGTGGTATCTCCATGCACTAGACTATGATCTGGTCATAAAAAGAAATGAGGGCGCCTGGGTGGCTCAGTTGGTTAGGCGACTGCCTTTGGCTCAGGTCACGATCCTGGAGTCCCTGGATCGAATCCCGCATCGGGCTCCCTGCTCGGCAGGGAGTCTGCTTCTCCCTCTGACCCTCCCCCCTCTCATGTGCTCTCTCTCATTCTCTCTCAAATAAATAAATAAAATCTTTAAAAAAAAAAAAAATGAAATTCTGATACATGCCAGAAGATGGAGGAAGCAGAAAACATTATATTAAGGGAAAGAAACCAGTCACAAAAGAGCACATACTAGATGATTCTATTTATTTGAAATGCCCAGAATAGGCAAATCCATAGAGACAGAAAGTCACTTAGCAGTCGGTCAGGATGGAGGTAATCGGAGGTTGATGCACAGGGTTTCCTTACACAGGGGACAGTGTTTCTTCTGAGGTGATGAATATGTTCTAGAATTGCTGATGGTTGCACAACTCTGTGAATATACTAATACAGACTAATATAACTGACCTTTAAAACAAAAAACAAACCTCTCCCTTGAATCCATATGCCCTGCCAAAAATAGCCCCAGTCAATTTCCTTCTATCTCACAGCCTCCTCCTAGATCTAAAGAATCTTTTAAAAGAGTTGTTTGGGGCACCTGGGTGGCTCAGTCGTTAAGCGTCTGCCTTCAGCTCAGGTCATGATCCCAGGGTCCTGGGATTGAGCCCCACATCGGGCTCCCTGCTCCGAGGGAAGCCTGCTTCTCCCTCTCCCACTCCCCCTGCTTGTGTTCCTCTCTCGCTGTGTCTCTGTCAAATAAATAAATAAAATCTTTAAAAAAAAAAAGAGTTTTTTATTCTCATTATTGTCACTTTATTGTCACACTGTAACTCAACTCTATTTGCCTGCAGGAGTAAATACTATACCCGTCAATATTTACTGTGACTAAGTCATAAAAATAAGTGCAAGCAACTGAATAAATTCTCACAGCCTACTGGGTACTAGAAGGTCAAACAGGACAAGATATCTACCCTTTTCTCAAGGGGGAAATACAAGGTGAACAGATAAGAAGCACATTAGTCTAAAGATTAAAATGAGCCAGAGAATATCTGCTTCATATTGGGTTATCTAAAAGATGTGTTCTCAGCAAGTGAGGTTTAAGATTTTTTTAAAGTAGGCTCCATGCCCAGCATGGAGCCCAATGCAGGAGTTTGAACTTCACAACCCCAAGATCAAGACCTGTGCTGAAATCATAGTTATTATTTATTTCAAGGTAGAGTTTAGTGATTCATCAGTTGCATATAACAACCAGTGCTCATTACATCAAGTGCCCTCCTTAATACCCATCACCCAATTACCCCGTCTCACCCACCCATGTCCCCTCCAGCAACCCTCAGTTTGTTCCCTATAGTTAAGAGTCTCTTATGGTTTGCCTCTGTTTTTATTTTTATTTTTCCTTCCTTTCCCCTATGTTCATCTGTTTTGTTTCTTAAATTCCACATGAGTGAAATCATATGCTATTTGTCTTTCTCTGATTTCACTTAGCATAATACACTCTAGTCCCAGCCACGTCATTGCAAATGGCAAGATTTCATTCTTTTGATGGCTGAGTAGTATTCCACTGTATATATACACACATCTTTATCCATTCATCTGCCAATGGAAATCTGGGCTCTTTCCATATTTTGGCAGTTGTGAACATTGCTGCTATAAACATCGGGGTGCATGTCCCCCTTCAAATCACTATGTTTGTATTCTTTGGATAAATACCTTACCTAGTGGTGCAATTGCTGGGTCATAGGACAGCTCTATTTTTAACTTTTTGAAGAACCTCCATACTGTTTTCAGAGTGGCTGCACCAGCTTGCATTCCCACAAGCAGTGTTAGAGGGTTCCCCTTTTTATGCATCCTCACCAACATCTATTGTTTCCTGAGCTAATTTTAGCATTCTGACCAGTGTGGGGTGGTATCTCATTGTGGTTTTGATTTGTATTTCCCTGATGATGAGTGATGAGCATTTTTTCATGTGTCTCTTAGTCATTTGTAGGTCTTCTTTGGAGAAATGTCTAATACCAAGGATCCAGACATATAAACGGGAAGGCAGGCAGCGGGAAAAGCAAGTGTAATGATATGTTTGAGGAATTACATGAAGTCCAGTAACTGACCAGAGGCTAGGTGAGGTCCCAGAGGTAATGAGAGGCTGGTTAGCGGTAGACCTTTAAGACTTTTTATAAGGCAGGGTGAGAAGTTGCAACTTGCTTCTTCTCCATCTCATTATACTCTGTGCACATCTGTCCTATTACACTTGTATCTGTGTCCCCACCTTACACTTGTGCCTGCCCTAAGGAAAATGAAAGTTTTTGTTCACCTCTATCTAACAACTGCCAACCAGGATCTGATCAGACATTTCCTGAATGAACAGGTCACATCATCATGCTGTGATAAGACAAAAATCCTAAGTCCTAAGGAAGGAAAAAACATCTAAGGGCAGTGTACAAATGAAAGCCAGGAAATTTTCACTCAAATTCCTCAGCCTAGCCTGGTTATTTCTACCAGAGACTGTGATGTTTCCCAAGTTTCAATCAGTTAAAAAGAACATCTTCCAAACTTAATTAAACTCATTCCCAGACTTTGAAACCGAAAACTGCCAGCAAAGAACAGTTTTAGCTCCTGATTACTGTGCGGTTGTCATTAATTGGTTCTCTAACTCAAGCCTATTCCCTAAGTATTCTAAGACACTGTGCAAAATTGTATCCACCTCAACATCATCAGTGTTATATAGTCATTAGTAATACGTGGAAATGGAAAAGCTATTAGGTTATAGTTTTTTTTGTCTAGAAACTGAAATAGGATCTAGCACCACCTTTTAAATAATACATGATTACACATGCTTTCCTTTTAAATGGTTTATAAACACTGACTGGCCAAATAACTAGCTTCTCCTTTGCAGGTTAGATTTTCTGTTTGTACTACACAGGGATTCTGCTACAGTTCTAATTATAGCATCCTTATCTAGAAAGGCACACAATGATTCTGAACAGTTGAAACAAAGCTAACCAAGAACCCTTTTGGAGTAGAAAACCACACAATGCTGCAAATAAATAAACCATGTTTCTTTGGAAGGGGAAATTTTTTTTTCAGCTGGCTTACTGTGGCCTTGAGGCTTCAGCCTGGTCTGTCTGAAGTTTTTCTCCTCCTTCCACTTCCATTGTACAGTAAACAATTCGATTGGGAGCAACGGACTTCAAACCTTGCACTTCCATTATGACAATCTAAAGATAAAAAAAAATTTTTAAATGATACATCAAGTTGGTAGCCTTTAACAAGACACAGAGATAGCAGCATTGATTACAAGTAGAATGACCAACTGATAAAATTATCTGGTAACACCAATGGTATTTTATCTTCCTTAGAATCCACCTGTATTCATGGAAGGTATAGTAAGTAACATTCTAAGGAAGTCTAGTATTGAAGAAATATCTCCTGCAGCTTATTAAAGTAAGCTTAAGATCTCTAAATATAAGCCTGACTGAGTTAAGTGAGGTATAAACTCAGATCCTTAAAACATGATGGCAAGTCTGCATGAGGTAAAGTGGAATTACCCATGAAAATTCAGTGAATGTGCTAAAAGCAGTACAGGGTGAGTTCCACATAAAGTGAAATACTATTTATGAGCGGTGCACATCATCATCATCCCAATTTGTGGTTATCAGTATGTGACATCATCAGGTCTTTCTATATTCACTTATTTTAGAGGACTATTAATATTTATAAAAGAATATTCATTATAGAAAATGTATATCTCATTACGAAGTATGGAAAATATAACTTGCCGATGACTATCTTACTACTAACTTGGCAAGGAAAAAAAGGACTTTTCCACTAAAGGTATGTGCTAATTTAATGCAGCACACTGGGAATGGGTAGAAAGACTGATACTGTATTATGCATCTATAACTCCTAGAAAAAAGAGAAACAAATATTTTTCAAGTGGGCTTTTTAATGTTCATATAAAAGGCTACTGATTTTAAAATATTGTAACCTAACATTTTCACTGGGTGTACACATAAAATATAAATATTACTGAGTATTTTTGCTATAGTTTTTTTTTCAATCAAAACTCGCATCCTGAAGTTTCCTAAGTTCTTGAAGCTCATAAAATATATTCAATGGCATTTTTATAACATGCACATTTATGTCTTTATTGATCTCATGTTTTATTTGTACAAACAAGATTAACAGCATTCATGCCATGTATCCACTATCCACTAAAATATTCACTAAAAACATCATGTATTGATCATTTAATACATTATTAAAGTCATTCCACTTTTCATTGAGTTGTGATATGAATCTTGAGGCAAAAGTTCTCAAAGAAACCATCTTAAAAAAAACTATTCTTCCTTTCACTCTTCAGCACAACAGAAGGGTTATGTTCATAAATATAAATGCCTTTTTTTTCCCTTGAAAATAATGGGAAACTAATCACTAAAAAAGAAGGTCAAACTCAGAACCATTTTCCTTTCTCAACCAAGACTTTTGTCATTTTATCACACAGAAATTCATACCAACACATGAATAAAAATAAGGGCATAACAGAAAACAGACTAAGAACTGATAGAGACCAGTAACACCTTTCCTAGCTGCTGTAAGACATTCAAGGAAGTTAGAACAAAGCACTTCATCTTGTTGATGGAAAGGAGGCATATATTCTTAATAAATCAACGTCGTTGTTAATCATTTTGAAACTCATTAGATCCTTATACAAATAAAACTAAGTAGAAGCTGAGACAAATGAACTATGTAACTGTATCAATCAAAAACCGATTCCACAGGGACTTACCAACATGACCGAAATGGCTTCTTAATAAAATTTTTGGAAGGTCACTTAAAATACAGGAAGCAAGAGAATTGTGTACACATAATGTAGAAATCTTTTAGTTCATATTTGGAAATATGCTTATTTGCCCTGCATCTCTTTCTCAAGCGTGTTCAACAGAGTGCAAGAGAGAAGAAAGGAAGCACCTGCTTAGCACTATGTCTGTCACCTCTCCTACAAGCTACTGTAAACAGGACCTCCCGAAACACACAACTTGTGAAACCATTTCCCGCTCCACAAAACAGTACTCCCATCTGTGCCGGGAATGTTTTCTTCGGCAGAACAGCCACTTTCAAAAGAAGTAACTTCTGTTCTGAGTCCATACATATAAATAAAACAACACAATTCTACAGATCTGATTTCCAAAAGGAATAAAAAAAAAAATGCAGCTGGTCTCAATCTTTAATGATAAAGACAGCCACGAATTCCATGGACCATCAACTGACCTAATTTCAGGTAACTGTTTCGACCAGTTCCCCACAAAACTTGGTAACAGAACCATGGAAAATGAATATAGTCTCAATTCCATCCCCATTTCCCCAATCTCTCTGTGACTGATATAATAAAGATAATATATACAGAATTATTCTAGAGGCAAAAAGAAGGCAGTCATGTACAAAATATAAAGCTTGGTAACATGCTTCTGAATAATGCACTGTCCAGAGAGTTATGTGGCGCTGAGTCACGAGCAGGTTTGAGAAAATAAAGCTGAGCAGTATTTGGGGACCATATACTACCAGATAAAGAAGCCATCACAGGGTCTGCCAACCTAATACCAATGAAAACTGTGAAAATCATCTGTACTCATACCAGTGACACCATTTATCTTCCAACATGCAGACTCAACTTCGTAGATTAACCTGGGCTGTCTTCCCCTTACTCAATATTTAACATACCACGGGATGGTTTACGGTTTTGTGGGTTAGCTTCGCTCTTGCTTTATTATTGTCTCTGAAGGTTTCAGGAATGAAGCGATCTAAAAGTAATCTTGTTGTGGCTAACTGCTGCCTTTTTCTTTTCTTTTTTTTTTTTTTAACTGCTTCTTTTTGATACCATCAAAGTCCCCAATTCAATCAGTATTTATCAAGTCAACTGTGTGCCAGGTAGTGTTTTAGGCTCTTGTGATACCTCAAGGAAAACAAGACCTTAACTTCCTGTAGCTTACATTTTAGTAGAATCAGGCAAATAATGAATAATAAAAATAACTGAGGGGGTGCCTGGGTGGCTCAGTCGTTTCGCGTCTGCCTTCGGCTCAGGTCATGATCTCAGGGTCCTGGGATCGAGCCCCACATCGGGCTCCCTGCTCAGCGGGGAGCCTGCTTCTCCCTCTCCTACTCCCCCTGCTTGTGTTCCTGCTCTCGCTATCTCTCTCTCTGTCAAATAAATAAAATCTTAAAAAAAAAATAAAATAAAATAAAATAATAATAAAAATAACTGAATTATACGTTAGGTGGTAAGAGCTGTGACAAAAATTCAGGTTGGCAAGAGAACAGGGTGTGGGGAGAGAAGAGAGCAGTCAGTAGCAATTTTAAAGAGGTGATAAAATTTAAACAGTTTTTCAAATCTGCACTTATTCTCTAGACTCAGCCTTTAGTTCGTAGAAAAAACTTTTCCCACTGGACCAATTCTAAGCCTGACTGACAAAATGGGAGACCCTTAAACTGGAATAACTGTTTGCCTTTCAGAACTTTCTTAGGCTAAGTAGCAAGGCTTGGATAATGGGCCAGGGATAATTATGGAGTTTAGTTAGGCTGAGGTCAGAGGCCCTGGGGACAGAGGGGGACCTCGTCTATTCTCTCAGGTATCCACAGGTAAGCACTATGTTGTGTGCACTGAATGTGACTTCATTTTGTTGTTGGACACAAAACTCCTATTTATAATACTGGAAGTGTATCATAGAAAACACCTCTATTATGCTATGGAAGGAAAATATCTGCCTTATATAGACATAGTAATAGAGAACTATCAAAACAATTTTATAAATAGGCAAGCTTCTCAGACCATGCAAAATGAAGTTTTAACTCATTTTCTCTAACACCATTTTATTGTTAACTGAGCAACCCTGTTTAATATACTGGCAATAAAGTACAGAATAAATCATAGTTTCACACAGACACTAACTCACGAGGATAATTTTGTTTTCAAACAGGAAAAGAGTTCATAAAAGCCAATTATTTACAATTGTGTTTAAAAACTTTTAAACAATACAGAAAAGAGAAGGTGTTTTGAACAGTTTCCAGTTCTGCATGGTAGGTTTCTACATTACAAAAATAATTTGCTTTACAAATTATAACTAATTTTATTTTGCACAAAGCCTTAAAAAAAAAAAACCTTGGCACTTTATATCTTGGTCAGTAGGAAAACAGACTTCTACATGTAAGATACTGTGTAGTTTCCCATTAAATATCTCTTTAAGATACCGAAGAGATTGAGAAGAAACCCGGTAATGGCAAGAGATTGAGAAGAAACCCAGAGTAATGGCAAAATCATTAGGTAATCCCAGAATGGAGTCTCGGGTCAGAAGAAAACCTATTTCTAACTCTGATAGTAAATTTAATCTATTAACCTACAAAGAAATCATTAGCATGGAAGTTAAGAAAGAGAGGCAGTTGGCTTATCCTCAAGCCTGAATTTATCTTAGGGTTGAATAAGTGGAATAAAGAACAAAAGCACACATTGGCTTTTTCTGCCACAAACTAAGCAAGCCAAAAGAAAGAAGTATCAAGAAATTTAAAATGGTACCTCCTAAGACTCCATCAGTCAATCCAGAAACTTCAATAGCACTAGTGGGCACCAGCAAAGAGAGAATTTAACAATGCAAGGAAGGAATAACAAGCTTTAATTTTTGAGAGCGCTATAAATTTAAGCTTGATATAGCAAGTATACATATTTGTGTCATGTATAAATGCATAAACATATACATGGATTAGCCCAAATACACAGATTAGCAATGAAAAAATGTAATAAAAAAAAATCAACAGGTGGCTGTGGTAAGAGTCTTCATCAATATCTGGTTTCCGGTGAATTGTATAAAAAGCATAAAACTCTGAAGTCTCAGGGAACACTATTTTAAATGCATGACATTTGTTCCTGTCCTTTATACTATGTACTGTATCTATAATGAAACTGGACATCCTGGAAAGGAAGAATTCTCTACTTATCATCTATATGCACCCAATATTATGTTTCAAAGCTGGCTGGTGTGATCTGATTCTAGAAAAATACCATAGGTGAGGTAGGTTAAAAACAAAGCTAACCAAAAGCTTGAAAGTAATTCCCAAATTACAGAGAATTCAATTATGTGTTTAAATCCTATTTCCACTCAAGTGTGCTTCAGTGCTCACTTTATCAATAAACTTACACCAGGCTAGTTGGCACAAAGACGAATTTTTTCAAAACTTATTATTTTATTATTTAGTCCTAAAACTGCTATTACATTTAAAGAATAATTTGTATTAATTTGCATTCACAACCTGATTGTCTAGCAATTGAGGAATAATGTAACTTCTTCAAAATATATCACACTGCTTTCAATTCAAAAAGCTACCACGAAGGTCAGCAGAAATTATTTTGCAGCTTCATTTCTGCTGTCAGAGGCGAGCATGGGATAAAGTCACCTACCTCTAAGGTGAACGACAGCACCACATCGGACTTTGACAGCTGAATCTCATTCTCATCGCCTATGTCCAAAAATGCAGAATTCTGTGAACGTTTTAATTTTTGTAATTTAAATTCTGGACCACCTTTCGAAACTGGAAGACTTTCCAAATTGGCCATTAGCAAATTCACTGAAGACCGCAACTCTTCTATATACATATTCTCCATTTCTTTTGCTATAAATTTGGGGAAATTTCTTTCCTTGAAAATAATTTAAAAAAAAAACGTTACAAAAGTCATATTTCAATTTTATCATAGAAGATTATATGATGTATATCTTTGACTGTCTTAGAAATTATGACACTCAATATATATGCACCTACCCAATACTTTAGTCTCCAGGTTTTAAAATCATCAGGCTTTGGCAACTTTGATTATGTCTAAGAGTACCTTACATCCCTTATTCAGAATCATTATGGTACAAAATGAATAACATTTTCACATTAACTATTTTTGATAAGACCTGCTTAAGGAAAAACTGAAAACCTACATGAAAGAAAATTTAGTGTCTAGATAAATCTTAATTAGTCACTGTTAACTTTGAATTGCTTGGGGTAAACTGGTTGGTAAGAAAAACATTCAGAATACACTGCTTTGCCTGTTAGGAAACAAACAACTTAAACATTTTTCTTACCAAAATGTATAGTAAGAGGATATCCTTTTTATAAGCATTCAAATTAAAAAATACATAACAGCAATATGATATTTCTAGAATTTTCATATCACAAATGTGACCAGATCCCTTATGACCATAATTTCAGTTTTTTAGTAAAGGTTTAGAAAATTTTAAATTTAAAGCAAAAGGCCAACTTATGAATAAAGCTGTATATAAAAAAGAATAACAATATCAATTTAGAAGATTCATTTTCTTTCTGAATTACATGAGCATTGCCATTTGATCCTTAGATCGCTGTAATCAGATTTTGGTTTCTTTCAACTCGATGAAAAGGACATTCCCAATACTGGTATTTAGACAGATACTGACAGATATGCCAAACTGCCCTTACAGATGATTATACCCATTTATATTCCTACCAACAGCAAAAGGAGGCCTTCTCACACTGTTGGCTCTTTCGTAATCTTTGAAAACCTGGCATTAGCTCTTCCCTTAAAGAGAGTTTATAGCTTTATGATATGACGTATGATGTAATGTGTTGACTACCATACAAAACTGGCTGGGAATGAAAGCCTAAAGCAACCACCATGCAAATGACTGCTTAATGCTCCAGAAAAATTAGTGCCTTTCTCAGAGTTTCCCTTGGCATCATTCCAAGTATAACCTAAGAAATCCCCATCTCTGGGATGACTGGAACCCGTCCAGAATGCTCTCATCAACCTGCACCTAACCTGTGACTCACCTGCACCAGTTTTTTCATGGGATGGAAAGCAACATCTGGTGCCACTTCACAAATCAGTCCCAGAGTCTCAGGCCACCTGTTTCTCTTTTCCCCAAACATAACCGTCACATATTTCTTTTAACATAATTTACATATAATCAATACTAAAATTGCATATTTATTATCACATAGTAATTAAGTATCCACATTCATAATTAACTTTCTTAAGGAAGACTCTTAGGTATCCTTTTAACATTCCTCTAGAGTGTGAAGCAACATTCCAAAAAAGTTTGCAACCTCAGGAAAAACACATAACTCTTCAGTTACAGAATACCTTGGTTTCCTTTGGAGAAAAAAAAGTAATGTTTTGGAATGGTTTCTCAATGCATGTAAAAGAAAAAAACACAAGCAAAATAAGCCATAAAAAGATTTTTATATTTACGCACTGCCTTTATTTTTTAATTTAAATTCAATTAGCCAACGTATGGTATATCTTTAGTTTTTGATATAATGTTCAATGATTCATTTAGTTGTGTATAACACCCAGTGTATGCACTGACTTTTTTTTTTAAGATTTTATTTATTTATTTGAGAGAGAGAGAGAGCGAGAGAGGGAACACAAGCAGGGGGAGTGGGAGAGGGAGAAACAGGCTTCCCGCGGAGCAGGGAGCCCAATGCGCGGCTCGATCCCAGGACCCTGGGATCATGACCTGAGCCGAAGGCAGACGCCTAACGACTGAGCCATCCAGGCGCCCCTGCACTGACTTTAAAAGCTGTTATGAAAAGTATCCAAAACCCAGAAATGAGGCAAAAAGGTGAGGGGGCAGGTCCTTTCAATGTCCTATGGGGGCAAAGGGCATCCAAGGGTCATCTGAGGAAATATACTTCGTTTGACTTACTGTTTATTGATTCAAAGTCCCAACAGTGAAGTTACATGTTAACTTACAGAATTTTGTCTGGAAAAGATGCAAATAATGTGTGTCTGCTGAGTAAGATAATCCAATGGTTATAGTTTAAAACCTCACTGGAAATTGACCACTTTTAGATCTAATCCAGGAATCTTGTTTTAACCTTGCCTAAAAACACCTAGTTTTGATATGCTCTTTGGATTAGTTTTAACATGTAACTAGTTTGCTCACTCATTATGCACTGAATGAAATCTTTATTGTGTGTTTATATTTGTAGAAGTCATAATTTTGCCTTTTTAAAAATTTTACTTTAGCAAAGCAAAAAAAAAGATCACGTTTGAAAGTTTGGATGCACCAATTTTTTTTTCAAAATTGTAAGGTGTTATTTTATGGAAAACTTAGCATTAGCACATAAAAAACCAAATTCTTATTTAGCTTTAGTTAAAAACACATCATTCGCAATCATTTTTCAAGGAGACTGGCAGGAATCACCAAAATTGATGGTCTAATCAGCATTTTCCAACTTTTCAAGAAATAGACTATACCCAATTTTTTTCCTCTCTGGGGGAAAAGACAGACAACTCTGCTTTAAAGCTCTGAGGTTTATTAATAGTATTTCATCAACTTTACTTAGCCTGCTTATGTTGCCTCTTCCTTGGAAACAAAAATCAACTGTACTTCAGGCAACTATATATGTTAAATTTAATCTTTTAAATTAGAACAGACTCAGAAATAGGGTTATTCTTTAGTTTAACTGTGAGTTGTTCTTATAAACCATGGTTTAAATGTTCTAACTTACTCACTCATTAGCGGCCCTAACACATTATATACATGAAAATGCTTGTTCCATAAAAAAAATTCTCAGTATTCAAATTTAGTCCCTTTTAAGTGCTTCTAACCTTCCACTAGATGAAACCTGGACCAGACTGGTAGGTGGAAGATGGGGACAGCTGTCAGATTCTAGAAATACTCTGAAGGCAAATGCAAATGGATTTCCTAATAAATTTGTCATGAGGCACAAGAAAAGGGAGTCAGAGAGATGATTCCAAGGGTTTTTTTTTTCGTGTAACTGACAAGACAGTACTACCAAGAACTGGCCTAGCCTGACCAGTTAACTGGAAATTTTAAGCACCCTACACTCCTGATTCCACCTTGTCTTTATTTTCTAAACAGCAACTGAGCACCTTCCATAATTCAGTTATATGGAACATTCCTTGCTTATTGTCAGCTCTCCCAAAGGCAAGCTCCACCAGGGCATGGCAGGGATATTTTTGTCTGGTTTTATCCCAAGACAACTACACATTTGTCTGGATGTATCCCAAGGGCCTACAACATTGCCAGGTTATTTTAGTAGGTGTTCAATAAACATTTATTCATTGAATTTATGGATAGAAAAATTCAGGCTCCAAAAAGTTAAATAAACTTGCCCAATGTTCTATATCAAAGGAAACAGCAATCATGGATTTGCCTACAGGTTTTTCTGGCCCAGTCCACATTTTTCCTACTACTTCCTATAATTATGCCTTGGCTAAAGTATTAAAGTCAATACTTCTAGGGTGCCTGGGTGGCTCACTTGGTTAAGCGTCTGCCTTCGGCTCAGGTCATAATCTCAGGGTCCTGGGATCGAGTCCCGCATCGGGCTCTCTGCTCTGCGGAGAGCCTGTTTCTCCCTCTCCCCCTGCTCTTCTCTCTCTCTCTGTCAAATAAATAAATAGAATCTTAAAAAAAAAAAAAATAAAGTCAATACTTCTATCCTTTAAAACAGATTTCTGCCCTGGGGTTTTGTTGTTATTATACTGTGCTGTGAAGTATGATAGGAGGCGTTACTGATTACCAAGGATTATTAATGGACCACACTTCTGGATTTATCAGACTGAAGAGACAGCTGGGGGCCCAAGAGAGCAAAGTCAAAGACCAGGGTTTGAAGCCAGCCTCCACGTTATTTGTTATGTAATCTTGAAGTCCGTAATCTTCCCTAAATCT
The DNA here is from genome assembly GCF_964656455.1 of Halichoerus grypus. Lineage (NCBI taxonomy): Eukaryota > Metazoa > Chordata > Mammalia > Carnivora > Phocidae > Halichoerus > Halichoerus grypus. The sequence goes on from NC_135723.1 coordinate 78,871,315, forward strand.
CAATCTCCTAGTCTATACAATAGACTCATTGTATCCTCTGTCCTTAGGGGTTCATAGGATTAGTGTAGAAATATAATGCAACAAGGTCAGTAAATTATAATTAGCTTTATGAATTTTTTATGAAGATGGCTTACACTTGGTGAAACTGAATTAGAAAGCAATTAAACATGTTTTATCTCCTATGTCAATATATTCACCAAAAGGCATGTTATTTTTGGTGGCTTTTTTCCCCTTCCAATTCCATTGGCTTCACTTCCTTCTCCACACTTTTTTAAACGTACCAATGTTTGTGATGACATCATTGGGGTGCCGACAAAGAGAAGTCTATGTGCATCACTCACCCTTTCCTCTCAAGTCCAAAGGTGATAAACCCACATTTTCCTCCCAGGCATGAACTTGAGACAACCAAGACTCTCCCTCCTGTTTCACAACCCTCCAGAAATTCATCTAAACTTTACTCTAAAGCATCACATCCTCAGCCAGGCCCTTAGAGAAGCAAATCCAACTCATTACAATATGCACAGTCTCAGTGTATCTGTATCTATATACACCTAGGCAATCTACAAATGTGGGTCACAGATCCAGAGTCCTGCCCCACAGGGTCTGCAACATCTCTCTGGAGTCTCTCCCAGTCTCAGGTCTTCAAGAAAAGCAAACGACTTTCCAGCCAGTTTTCCAATTCAGCTAAGGGTTTTGGGGAAAATGTTGTCCTCTCTAAAGCTTCCAATAGCCTTAACCTACTTGACTTTCATCCTATAAATTTGACATCTGAATCTCTACAAGGATGTAGTGCCTCCTCAGATATCCTGAGGATAGTAACATGGCATGTTGCCCTTTTAACCACTGTTCTTTGTGTGAATGTAACTCTTTAGCCCCTAATTCATAGCACTCTATGTCTTCATTCATCTGGAAATTCCTCTTCATCTATCTCTGGCTTGGTTCTCACAACTTACTGTCATCTCTGCTACCCAAATTTCTCTTAATTTTCTCAACTTTCCTGTTTATCTCCAATTTCTCAACAATTTCCCTACTTTTTAATATACTTTTAGATAACACAGTATTAGCATTCTGAAAACTTACACATCATTCATAAATGCATTTTTCTTTGCAAAAACAAAAATATTTCAATTGTTAAAATCAGCATGGGCTGTATCTTCTTCTCAAAGGCTGGAAAAGTTCACTATCATGATTTGGGAGGTGGTTAACATGGGCCATGTACACATACATTCACTGAGCTGTAAACTAAATATTTGTATACTTTACACATTATACCTAAAATTTAAAGAAATGAAGAAAATTCCCTCAATAGAGAGGATTCTTCAGAAAGATGGAGGGAGGTAAAGGAAGAGTGTACCTCCAAATATTCAAAGTTTTGATTAGCAGAAGGGAAAAGAGGAAAAAAAAAATCATACCTCAGATTAATAGCACTATAACTTCAAGTCTATTGGGAAAGCCAATTTTCTTTTACCACTAATTTATGCATCAATTTACTAAAGAATGATGCAAATAATGAAGTTCCATGTACTCTAAAAAATATTAAGCATTAAGAAGAAATTAATGGTTTTGTTTAAAACTTATTCCTGTTACATAGAAACACAGTGACTATATGAATAAATTATATTGAACACTATCTGTGAGAGTCTTTTACTAGAAACTTCCAGTTAGATTTTTCATCCATTCAAATATTAGTTGACTCCACTATGTGCCAAGCACCATGTTGGATATCTTGGAATACGTGATTTTGCAGAGACAATGTTTTACTCCCTAATTAGGTTATATTTAGCACAATATTAAAATTCTTCTAAATGTGGCCATTTGAGAAATTCAGGCATTGCTTTCAGAATAATCTACAAAAGTTATTGAGTTTAAACATGTTCTATGTGTAAGGAAGGATATGTAAAATAGATAATATGCTCCATTTAGATAATACGCACTCAGATATTTGGGCTTAAGAAGCATGCACAAAGAGAAGAAAATGATAAAATTATACTATCTATGCAGAACTTTTTCAGCTCGCAGAAATAGGAGTAAAAAGAAATGCTGTACACTATGTCAAAGTTAATAATTTACCTTTGCCATTTTCTCTGCCAACTGCAAACGGCCATCAAGTTCCCTTCTGATCTGGGCTGCTTGTTCATCTGCATTGTCCAGCTTTAAAATAGAAATTACACATACGTGATTACTTAATGACAGTGACCTACAGATTAAAGTAAAGACTTAAGGACTCAATTTTTGTTTTTAATAAATTCTCTCAGCTACCTATTGACAACACAGAATGGCAGTCCAATTAAATTTCTTGGGCACTTTTCATTTTGGTTTTGTTCACAAAAAAAGTTATTAAATTGCTAAGGGTAATAGCTCAGTTTATCAAAAATCTAATTATAATAATTCCTTGTCCAATGTCCACAACAACTCTAAAACCAGGAAGTCCTTGTTTCCTTGAAATTACATTAAATTGTCTTTAAGCTTATTCCGTCCATCCTTCTGTCTTTGTGAAGGTCAGCCCTAAGTAGTTCCAGATAGATAAATATCTTGTTTTGTTCTTTCAAATTTCCAGAGTGGTGAGATTCTGAATAATGTTTTACTTCTTTTTCCTTTCAAAAAATATTCCCTTTATTTTTATAACAAGTTTGTGTATTAGTGCTAAACTATAAAAGTACCATTTGATTAACTGATAGAACTTCCTACCATTTAAATCTTCATATTCTCCTCACTCTAGTATCAACAGCCTCATGCTGCCAAGAAACCCTTCCACTCTCTTACAGATTGGCACCACATTAGAATTCCATTCTCTTCTGCTAAATTTGATTGAAAGCAAGAGAACCATGCTATCATCATTTTTAAAGATATTTACATGGAAAATTACTTTCACTTATCCAGTGAAATCATCTTTCTTAATATAATTTCTTTTAACTTTTCCTTATGATTCCCTTCCCCCCAATTATTGATAATCAATTTCCTTTATTAGTTCATTATAAAAACTGCTATATTGAGGAGGTCCTATGAGCCATACACAGTGTGGGATGCACTGGGTGGACTACAAATGTTTCTCTTGACTTTAATTCCTTTCCCTTTGTTACTTCCATCATAAAGAAACCCGGGCCACACAATACAACTGTAGTATAATAAAGGTGCATCTGAAGACTGGATTAGTATTGAGTACAACATTAAACCACCCAGGAGAATACAGATTAACTTTTCTATTTCCTGAAGAACTTCAAACTGACCAGATTACAAGCAGCCTTAAAAAAAAAAATGCCGGAAAAAGATGAGTAGGGGCAAGGCAGGTTGACAGGATGGTGGTGTCAGGACATATATAAAGAGTCAAGAAATGGGGAAGATGTTCTAGTAAAAGAGCACCAGGAGTTTGGAGGTGAGATGAATACTTGTAGAAATGATAGATATTGGGGGGCGGGGGAAGGTACATGGGAGATGGGGCTAGAGAGAGGCCAGCTACTTCATAAACTACTCTTCACAGCCACAATAGGGCATCTAGAGTTGGTTCCTACAACAACGGGAATTCTTTGAGAGATTTTAAACAGGATTTTGGAAAGATCACTTTGTCTCCAGCACAAACAACAGGTTAGAGGGACATAGGAAGTCTGATATTTATTCATTAGAAAAACAGATCTGGGGTTACCTTCCTAAAAAAAAAAAAAAAAAAAAATGTTTCCAGGTTGATTAAAAAAAATCAAATTCATTTAAAATCAAGTTTAAAAACAGCCAAGATTTTTAAGATTTTATTCATTTATTTGAGAGAGCGAGAGCGTGCATGCACGAGCAGGGGGAGGCACAGAGAGAGAGGGAGAAGCAGGCTTCCTGCTGAGCAGGGAGCCCAACACAGGGCTCAATCCCAGGACACTGGGATAATGACCTGAGCAGAAGGCAGACACTTAACCGACTGAGCCACCCAGGTGCCCTTAGCCAAAATTTTCTTAAACTAAATCACCGGTAAATAATTTTCTATGTCATCTCAAGAACAAACACAAGTTAATTAATAGGACGCAAAGTCAAAGAAACAAAAGTTTCTCTTTACTGTGTTCAAAGTCAAAATGATTTACATTAAAAACTAACAAAATTGTTAAAGAATGTGGGGCATATCTGTTCCAGGTGACTGAAATCAAAGTCCTAAAAGCAAAAATTATGTGTAAGAACCTATAACTACAATACTTCATTTACACTAAATGTGTAAATGATCTCATCTTTGCTTAAATGCTGATAAATATCTTTCCATAGAAAAATTAAAATGGTTACATGCATGTAAGGAGTTCTAATTCCACTAAGAAATAGTACTTCACATCTGAAAACAGAAGGTCGTAGTTCTTCAAACTTCACAAAACACTAACATCTTCAAATATTATATCTTCATATTAACAGCTCTTAATTTTAAGTGAAGTTATTTGACTCACTTCTGGATTTTGCAAGTATTTTCTTTGTAAGAGACATTTTCTACTACTTCTGAAAAATATTAATACCCTAACTGTATTTCTCTGAAAAAAATGTAGGCAGAGAAAAGCAGAACATTGCTGTACCAAGTAACATTTGAATAGCCTTCTCTTAACATTTGAATAGCCTTCTCTTAATTAAATTTTCAGAGATTACTAACTTTGGTGACTGCTGGTACCATTTTGTGAAACAAGAATTGCATACTTCCAAACATGTAAAAAAAAAAAAAAAAAAGCTAATAAAGACAATTTTTTTAATATCCTTGTGTAATGTAACGCTAGATAGAATTGAAGGAGGTAAATCAGTTGGTTAACTTTTTTTTTTTTTTTTTACATGTAAGAATGTTAATGTCCCATGTTTTGGGGGTTTTTGTTAGAGATTTATTATTTTAGAGAGAGAGCATGCGTTCACAAGCAGGAGGGGGAGAAGAAGAGGGAGAGAGAATCTCATGCAGACTCTGCTGAGCACAGAGCCAGACTTGGGGCTCAATCTCATGACCCTGAGGTCATGACCTAAGCTGAAACCAAGGGTGGATGCTTAACCAATTATGCCACCCAGGCACCCCTTGTTTTCTTGAGTGTTTGTTACTTTTTTAAAAATTAATTGAAAGCTTATATAATTATGTTTTCTTAAAAGTTGACTTCTCAATTGAAATTAGTTTCACATGCAGTTATAAGAAATAGATACACCCATTATACACTGCCTAGTTTCCTCCAATGGAAGCATCTTACAAAACTGTACTATTATATCACAACCAGGATACTGACTTTGATATAATCATCCATCTTATCCAGAGTTTCTCAGTTTTATGCTTACCATTTGTATTAATCTATTATTTATCTTATTTATCTAAATTCATATATTCACCACTACAGTCAAAACACTGAAGAATATTTTTTAAGATTTGAGAGTGCGTGCATGTGCACACACACGTGAGCATGTGTGAGTGAGGGGAGGGACAGAGGGAGAGAATCCTCAATCAGACTCCCCACTGAGCACAGAGCCTGACATGGGGCCACAAGACCATGACCCAAGCCTAATCCAAGAGTGGGATGCCCAACCGACTGAGCCACCCAGGTACCCCAAAACACTGCAGACTTTTAACACCATATGTTGCTCTTTTATAACCACACCAACCTCCTCCAGCCAATCCCGTTGGTTAGATTTAATAATGTACTGCTTTTCAAAATGTTTAAAAATAAATTCTAATAAGGCAAATGGATTTTCTTTTAATTTCCATTATGAAACTGGAGAGGTTAACATTTGTAAGTATTGGATGGGGGCCTTGGACCTCTTAATCCACACATTCACCACCTGGGTGCTTTCCTCAAAGCACATGGTCACAAACAGCATGTATCTATAGCTCCAACCCTTCAGAAGAGTTTGATTTACATTTCCAACTGCTTATTTACCATTTCAATTTGCATGAAGACTAACAAGCCCAAAATGCAATCTTGACTTCCAGCTCCCCATACCAATCACTCCTTTGATGAATAATGCCATGTCATATAAATAGCACATCTATTCACCCAGTTGCACAAGCCCAAAACCTAGGTGTCATCTTTGGCCTTTCTTTTCCCTCACAGCCCACATCCAATCCAATCTAGAGTCATGTAGAGTGAAACCTAGATCACATTATTTAAGCAGACCGCAATTCAGGTACTCTGAGTTCTTGGCTAGGACTCTACTTTTTTTTATGGTAGAGGGTCTTCCTGGCCACTTCAAGTAGATCTCCTTTCACCAAAGCAGTTGTACATATGGTTATGGTGCAAGTAATGCTTTTTCTTTTCTGAACCCTCCAGAGAACTTGGGTTTTTACACCACCTCCTCCATCTCCCCCTCCACAAAATCAATCAATCAATCAATCAAGCCTAGATGGTTCACAGATGTGGGACATCAGATTTTAAAATGCTGGATAGCACCTCTGTCTCTAGTGCCTGATTTGGGGTATGAGATAAAGAAAATGGAGATATGTGGACTCTGGAGTCCATGGTAGGGCCCAGACGCAAGCCTCATTCTATGAGGACAACCTCATTTTCTTTAAATTCTTGATTTGAACACATTGTGACAATAGATTACTTACCTCACAGATGTCCTTCCCTGGCACAGAGCATGCCCAAATGTATCTTTATTCTCCGCAATGCCCCTAGTATCTAGTGTACAGAGCATTTTCTTTTTTTTTTTTTTAAAGATTTTTATTTACTTATTTATTTGAGAGAGAGAATGAGAGAGAGAGAGAGCACATGAGAGGGGTTAGGGTCAGAAGGAGAAGCAGACTCCCTGCTGAGCAGGAAGCCTGATGCGGGACTTGATCCCGGGACTCCAAGATCATGACCTGAGCCGAAGGCAGTTGCTTAACCAACTGAGCCACCCAGGCGCCCTGTACAGAGCATTTTCAATTATCAGTTGAAAATGATCAATTTCAATTAACACTTCAAAATCAATTACTACTTCAATTATCAAGATATTTTTCTGGACTGGCAAATATTTAGCATAGGAAATGTACTTTTATTTTCCTCCTGTTCATTACATAGGAAGTACTGTTTCCACATTCAGAATCCTCTGTCACAGAATATTTTTCACATCTTTTTTTGGTAAGACTTTATTTATTTGTCAGAGAGACAGAGAGAGAGAGAACAAAGCAGATTCCCCACTGAGTAGGGAGCCCAATGCAGGACTCTATCCCAGGACCCTGGGATCATGACCTGAGCTGAAGGCAGATGCTTAACCGACTGAGACACCCAGGCATCCCTATTTTTCACGTCTTTTAAAAAGAGTCAATCAGTGGTCAGGACCATAACAGATACCCAAATGTATCTTTGTTCTCTGCAATGTCTCTAGTATCTATCATACAAAGCACTTTCAATTATCAGTTGAAAATTAACAATTTCAGTAACCACTTCAAAATCATTAATTGCCATATTAAAAAATCAATGACCACTTCAATGATGAAAATATTTCACTAGCTTGACAAATCTTTAATACAGAAACATATATATTTTTTCCTCCTGTTCTTTACATGGGGCTTGTGGTTTCCACATTTAAAATTCTCTAGGCTAGGGAGTTCTTAACCTGGACCTTTGGGAATCTGAATCACTCAAGTTGTGAGCAAATTCTGTAGAGTTATGCATTTTTTTTTCCCTTGGGGAATGGTCTGAATTTCATAACTCAAAAGGGTGGCAACTCCCTAACTCAAAAGAGGTAAAGAACCATGCTGTGGGGAAATCTTTCTAGAAGCCTCTATCCATTTCTTCTAGAAGAGGCTGTCTTTTTAAAACATAAACCATGGAAGACGGTCACCCTCAGACCTACACATCAACAACCTTACTCTTTACAGAGATTTGTTAAAGCTTCATAAAGGGACACTAAGACACATGCTCTCAACAGCGTTGGCAATGGTCCAGTCATCTTGCTATTCACCCTTTCTTACACCTGCCGTACAGCAACCACGATGTAGCTACAAAAGTGAGGGCCTTCCAGGAGCTCACACTTTATATCAAAAATAGTGAAAATAGTACACAGAACAGAATATAATTGCCAAAAGAAAGCTACTGATCGGTACCATAAGAATTCAGTGATGGAAGAGATGTGTTTCCCGGTTGATTAGCAACACGATGGATTTGCAAAGAGGGAAATACTAAAAAATGGACTTTGAGAAGTAGAGAAAATGCTGACCTGATGCAGCAGCCTATTGGTCTTGACTTGCAAATCTCCAACCCTAGACTTTCCTTGCCACATTCCCCACATTCCCCTCATGTCATTGGAAACAAGCTCCAAGAGACCGCAGGGATCAGCAAACCTCCCTTTGCAGAAGGCCTCAGGAGGACCCAAAGCCCAACTCTCCTACAGTTATGAAAATTTTAAACAGCATAAAAATAACTTTACCAAGTTTCACCCAACACCTCCATTTTATAACTTGTGATATCTTTTATCCAATGCTCTAAAAACTACAAATATCAAATATTTGAATTCATTAAATTTGTTCATATCTTTAAAAAAAATCATTTATAAAAAGCACTTTTCATAGCACTGTTTAGCATCATTACCCTCTCTCAATATATTTTCTAGAACCAGGATAACTGTATTAACATTGTCATTCACTAAAAAAAGGAATTAATAGCTATTTTTCCATAATGACACCTTAGTACATGCCGACCCTACTCAATTATGTCCTCCTTTTTCCCACTGAAGAAATCAGTTTTTTCTCTGACTTCACACTCCAATTATGGCATACTTCTTTTCAAACAAATTATATTCTGTTATTTTCTTGTAATATTCACCTTTATCCTTCAGTATGAAAAACACAAGTACACTAGGATTTGTTATATAAACTTAGTGTTTTCCCTGTTCATATGCTGGTCCACTGTATTTATATCATACATAAATCTGATCATTTACAGATAATGTATCATGAGAAGTAACTGGCACAAACCTAACACTGATTCCAAAAGAACACTCCAACCAACACTTTATCATAGTTTTCTAGTAGCCCAGTGTTTATTTGACAGTAACAAATACATATGGATTTTCAACAGAACCTAAAATCACTGATCAAAAGCTTTAAGTATTAAATTAATCTACTGGGGCACCTGGGTGGCTCAGTCGTTAAGCGTCTGCCTTCGGCTCAGGTCATGATCCCAGGGTCCTGGGTTCGAGCCCCGCATCGGGCTCCCTGCTCGGCGGGAAGCCTGCTTCTCCCTCTCCCACTCCCCCTGCTTGTGTTCCCTCTCTCGCTGTGTCTCTCTCTGTCAAATAAATGGATGGAATCTTAAAAAAAAAAAAAAAATAACTATAATAAATTAATCTACTTCACCAATAAGTTGTGTTAACTCTATTATTATTTGAACCAAAATTTATCATAAAAATAGAGCCTAACTCTACCCTACTGATTATTTCTGCTCTGTTTTCTATGCTGCCTCCCCACCCCCCATACTGCAAACACACACGTAGGTCCTTGGCTGTTCTAGACATCAGAATATCTCCAGTTATTTCTCAAAACAATGTCGTAAGTCAGTATATACCACTGGCCTTTCTCCTGAGTTCCAGCTTCCCAACTGAAGGCAAGGCCTTTCCTTTTAGGCACCCACAAAGCCCTCACACTAAAAGTAAACCTGTTTTTTTATCATCCACTCTTCATCATGGCTCCCTATTTCTACATATCATTCCCACTACCCTTGATCAGGCTATAATCTCAGAGAAGGGAAGGAGGCAAGGAAAAAGAAAGGAGATGAGGGATTAAATGAATAAGTGAACATGAATAAAGAGAATGATACTCGAACACCTTAGCCTAGTATCCTGGTCCTCCCAAATTTTATCCCATTCTCTTTTCAATTTCTTGGATAATTCCACTATCTATACAAATTAGTTTGTTCAATGTTTACCAAAGATGTTACATTTTCCCAGTCATGCATTTTGCTTGTGTTTCTTCTGCCTGGGACATTCTTAACCTACCTTCATTGTTTTAATCAATCTCCAAATCTGAGATTACCTAATCAATCATTTAATAATAAAGCAGGTACTGATGACCTATCTTTCATAGCTTCCTCTTATTGTTGAACTTCAGACATTTAAGACCTCTACCTCAAATTGCAATGTAGGTCCCTTGTCAGCTCATCCTACCCTATCAAGAGGAGTAAAACAAATCCTTCTTGAATGGTGGAACTCACATAACTGTTCTCAATTTTAATGCAAATATAAAGAATAATTACAAGGCTCTTGGACCCTAACATCCCCTCCAAGCTGATCTTCTGCGAGTCAATCTCCCTCAAAAACAAAAACCCCATCTCTCCCTTTTTCCTGATCACTGAAATGAACCAACAACACGGTAACAAACTTTTTGTAATTTCATGCAACAAAAAGTATGTAATAAGAAAATGACGTTATTCCCATACCCTCAAGAGAAACACATTGCATATATGATGTTATGTATGATTCAGGTAACATTATGTCTGCTAGATGCAAAGCATTTAAAAAAAATTCCCTTATATCAATCTGATCTTCCAGATTATATATTAAAAAAACTTGACTCAGAAATAGCAGTTCTGCCATGGTCCTTGTAGAATAATTCTAAGAATCTTAAAAATGCATTTTACAGAAGGACATACTTACCTCAGCATAATAAACCAGCCCACAGCTAACATCAGACTTAATGGTGAAAGGTTAAAAGCTTTTTCTCTAATATCAGGAGTAACACAAAGGTGCCCACCCTCAGCACTCCTATTCAAGATAATACTAGAAGTCCTAGCTAAAGCAACCAGGCAAGAAAAACAAATAAAAGGTATCAGAACTGCAGAGAAGTAAATTGGTCTCTATCTGTAGAGAATATGGTTTCATGTACAGAAAATCTTAAAGACTCAACCAAAAAACCTGTTATATCTAATCAACGAATTCAGTAGTTGCAGGATACAAAATTAACCTACAAAAACTAGTGGCATTTCTGTATACTAACAATGAATTTTCTGGGAAAAAAATACCATTAACAATAGCATAAAAAACAATAAAATACTTAGGCATAAATTTTACTAAGGAGGTGAAAGATCTCTACTCTGAAAACTCCAAGACACTGATAGATAAATCGAAGAAAACATATATAAGTGGAAAGGTATCCTGTGTTCATTGACTGGAAGACCCTATCAAATTCCAATGGCATTTCTTTTTTACAGAAGAAAAAACACACCTGAAATTTATACAGAACCACAAAAGACCCCAAAAAGCCAAAGAAGTCTTGAGAAATAACAAAGCAGGCACCATCACACTTTCCGATTTCAAGATATACTATAGAACTATAGAACTATAGTCATCAAAAATAGTATGGTACTAACATAAAAACACACATACAAATTGAACAGATTTGAGGACCCCAAAATTTGAGAACCCAAGTATGTACAGTCAACTAATATTTGACTAGGGAGCCCAAAATACTCAATGGAGAAAAGACAATCTCTTTAATAAATGCTGCTGGGATAATTAGATATTCACATGTAAGAGAATGAAACTGGACCCATGCCCTACACCCCCCAGAAAATTTAACTCAAGATGGATTAAAGACTTAAATAGAAGACCTGAAACCATAAAAATCCTAGAAGAAAACACAGGAAATAAAAGCTCCTTGACCTGGGTCTTGGTAATGACTTTTTTGGATATGATACCTAAAGCAAAAGCAACAAAATCAAATATAAATAAGTAGAACTATATCACACTAAAAAGCTTCTGCTCAGCAAAAGAAACCATCAACAAACTGAAAAGAAAACCTACAGAATGAAGAAATATTTTCAAAGTATACATCTGTTAAGAGGCTAATATACAAAATATATAAAGAATTCATATAAATCAAAAGCAAAAAAACCCCACAATTTAAAAAATGAACCAAGGACCTGAATAGATATTTCTCCAAAGAAGATAAATGAAAGCCAACAGGTACATGAAAAGATGCTTAACTTCACAAGTCATTAGGGAAATGCAAATTAAAACCACAAAAATATCACCTTATTCCTGTTAGAATGGTCCTCATCAAAACAAGAGATAACAAATGTTGGCATGGATGTAGAGAAAAGGAAACCTGTGTGCACTGTTGGTAGGACTATAAATTGGTGCAGTCACTACGGAAAACAGTATGGAGGATCATCAAAAAATTAAAAATGGAACCACCATATGGTCTAGCAATTCCACTTCTGGGAATATATCCAAAGGAAATGAAAACACAAATTTGGAAAGATATCTGCATCCCTATGTTCATAACAGCATTATTTATAATAGCCAAGACATGGAAACAATCTAAATGTCCATTGATGGATGGGATAAAGAAGTTGTGGAATACTATTCACCCATAAAAAAGAGGAAATCCTATCATTTGCGACAGTATGTATGGACCTTAAAGGCATTATGCTAAGTAGAATAAGGCAAAGAAAGATAAAAACTGTATGATCTCACTTTTGTGTGTAATCTAAAAAACATTTTTTTCCTAATTTAAAAAACAAAACTCATAGAAAGAGATCAGACTTGTTGTTACCAAAGGCAGGTGGGGAGGAAGTGAGGGAAAATGGAGGAGGGTGGTCAAAAAGTCCAAACTTTCAGTCATAAGATAAATAAGCACTAGGGATGTAATGTACAGCATGAGGAATATAGCTAACACTGCAGTAGAATATATGGAAAAGTTGTTAGAGTTCTCATCACAAGGAAAAAATATTTTTTCTTTATTGTATCTATACGAGAAGACGGAGGCTAGCTAAACCTATGTGGTAATCATTTCACAATGTATATAAACCAAACCATCATGCTGTACATTTTAAACTTATACAGGGATATAGGTCAATTATTTTTCAATAAAACTGGGGAGAAAAGTACACTTCCCGAACCACACTTTCATTTGAATCCTAAAAAGTAGGGAAAAGAGGAATGAGTTAATTAGATATAAAATTACCCTATGTGAACTGAACTAAACTTTATTAAATAATGGATCAAAATGTTCAAAAGCAAGAACAAAGAATTTAACCTCAAACATAAAAACCATTGGACTTCAATAGCCTGAAGACAATGCATGCATATTCTCTAAAATGGTAGATGGCAAGTTTTTTTACATCATGAAATCTTTTTTAGTATTTCCCATTTGATATTAGCATTTTATCTTCTGGACAAAAGTAATGAGCTAATAATACTTTCAAGCAACTACTTACTAACTATATTCACCTCGATAAAATAGTTGAGTACACATTCATATTAATAATTAAGTAATGCTGAAATTGAAAGACTTTAGTATTAAGTAACACAGACACTACCAGGGATATTAGAGAACTTTGTCAGAGCACATTAGAACTCCAGCCTCATCAGGACTAATAACTAAATTTATGGGGTGCCTGGGTGGCTCAGTCGTTGGGCGTCTGCCTTCGACTCAGGTCATGATCCCAGGATCCTGGGATCGAGCCCCACATTGGGCTCCCTGCTTGGCGGGAAGCCTGCTTCTCCCTCCCCCACTCCCCTTGCTTGTGCTCCTGCTCTCACTGTGTCTCTCTCTGTCAAATAAACAAATAAATAAAAAGAACTAAATTTATACAGCACTGACTACATGTAAGGACTGTCCTACATGTGCATTTAAGCCTCAGAACAACTTTATAGGACAGGTCATAACTTCATCCCACTTTAGTGATGAAAAATCTGAAGCACAGATTGCTTTAAGCAATTTTCCCAGGTCAAGGTCACACAGTTAATAAGGGACAGGGCAGTCTGACAGCAGGATTCAACTTAAATGCTTCACAACATTCCCAATGCCACACTTTCAATTTCCACTCTTTCAGTCATTCACTATCTGTGAGTACCCACAATAGGAAACACATTAAATATTATTGTAGAATTAATGGTACAAAGATTAAATATCCCATGCTCAAGCTATTAAAGTGAATTAGAATTTATTATAAATATATATAATATTATGTATATATTTTATTATATATAAATTTACATATAATACAAAGTAGAATAGGATAGGCTTTTGGGTAATGATAAGGAATTGTAAATTCCTCATTTTTTTCCCTCCTCCCCCAATATTTAAGAAAAAAGACTGGGGGTGGGAGCAGGGAATTTCTCTTGGGTGTTGAAGAATGAAGAAGGGGAATTCCAAGTGAAGAGAATAATAGGAGTCAAAATTAAAATCCAAGAAAATACAGGGAGTGATTCAGTTTACACAGAACACAAGGTATGTAAAGAACTGCTACATGGGAAAGAACATAAGCAAGTCAGGTGGGGGCCAGATGGAACAACAACGGGTATGAACCTCATTCTGTGGACAGAGAGGAGCCATGTTTTCTCTATTCGAAGTTGGGTCATGATGAGAACAGGATGGTACTCCAATAATATTAATCTGGCAAAAAAATATGTAAAGTTGGAAGGGGGAAGCAGTTAAGAAGTTACTGCCATGCTCCATCTAGGAGGTACTAAAGTCTCGAGCTATGGCAATGGCCATGGACATGAAAGAGATGATATAGTATTATGGAGAAAGCAGCAGTGCAGGTAATTGGGCTGGAAGACATAAAAGGACTGATGGTTAGGAGTCGGAAGGCTGAACACAAATAGAAGGAGAGCCACACATTTAGGATGAGGAAAAAAAAATGGCATTTTGAACCTACTGTGTCTGAGGAGTTTCAGATTCATCAGTTTGCCCTGGGCTATGGTGAGACAGAATGCAGAGGAGCTGACCTAAGTGAAAAGGGTAAAAGGCAGTGATAGTCAAAATAAGTAGAATGAGTTTTTGTTTTGTTGTTGTTTTTTTTAATCATTACAGTATTTTTCAGTGGATCTAACTCAGTGCAACAATCACAGTAGCATCTCGTTTCTCAAAAACAGGGTAGTGAACCTATCCATATTTTTCAAACACTATTGCTCTTGGTACCATACCATGTACAAAATGAGTTCACAAACCTCTGGTGAGGATTCAGAGACAGAAAGGTAAGCCTTATTAATCTGGAGATCTTCATATCAGAATCATGAAAACACTCACAAATAGAAAATGACATCATTTTAAACAGTGAACGATAATAAAGGCCTTTCTCTAAGTTTGTAACAAATAGCCAGAATCAATCACAGCCACCCATTACACAAGTAAAATCTTACTAAGATAATGATCAGTTGGCCCTGCTCTAACGTGATTAGGGTAAATGGAAATTTTTTATACTCTAAAGCAAAGAGGATTTAGGATATTATGACCTTGATAATCAGCTCAAAGCATGAAATATCACCAGGTACTCTTTTGTGAGAATGTGTCAACCTCTCTTCCTCAGCCTTTTCAAATTGTTGTTTGTTTTTTTTTTTAAAGTGGATTGTAAAAACAGAGAAGTTGGTCTAACCATCTACCAAAAGAAACAGGTGTTAAGTTTTCTGGGCCATACATTTCTAAAAGTTGAAAAGTAATAAACACTTAAGAAGAAAGTCTGATGGCATGAGCTTGGCACACAGTAAATGCCCAACAAATTTAATAAAATGATTCCAAGTACTATATAGAAGGGATTTCTTGAATATATAATGTTGTTACTCGTTGATCCCTAAAGATTTTTCTGTTAATTCTATTTTCTTACCTTCCTGGTTCTACTTTTAACTGACTCCAGGACAGTCAAGAGTGCCTTCTACCATGACACATGCAAGGGTCACTTCATTGTCATCTTCCCTGACCTCTGAGCAGCTTGTGGCGTAAACACTCTCCTTCTTTGACAGATCTTCTCTTGGCTTCCCTGACACCACACTCTGGTTTTCCTCCTACCTCACTGGCTCTGTCCCTTTTGTGCAGCCTCTAAATCCTGGTGTCCATAGGACTCTATCCTAGGCCCCTTCTCATCTTGAGCTCCAGACTCTCCTAAAATGATCTCATAGTGTCCCCTGGCTTCAAATACTAACTTTATCTAAATGATTCCCAAATCCGTATGCCAACCCTGATGACTCATTGGAATTTCAGATCTGCATACCTGACCACCACCTGCCATTTCCACATGGACATTTAGTATTTCGTTTTCAGCATGTACAAAACAGAACTCCCGATTTCTCCCCCACACTTCTCCCTCCAAAGATGTTGCTCCTTGAGAAGAGGGAATGCCATATATTGAGAGCCTAGAACAGTGCTTGACTAGAGTAGGCACTATGTTGAAAGAAAACCCTAATCACAGATGCCCCATCAGACCATGGTTAACACAGGCTGCATCATATAAACATTAACAAATGGAAAGAAAGCCATTAAAACATACTACCTTTTCTATAAAAAGAAAGGGAGAAGAATAGGCGGTATTACTCAAAGTTCTAGTAAATGGTAGGTCTTATGCTATAGACCCAAGTGGACTCCCAGTTTCTGCCTGAATTCCTAGACTTCCATCTTTGTCCCTTTCCAAGCAATCAGGTGTTCTAGTGTTTTGACTCAAGCCAAAGTTCCCAAGTTTGGGGGGAGCCCAGAAGGATTCTGAAGCACAGAATCTGAAGGGCATAAATCCAAGAGAACGTGAAAACAGACTCCTAGGGTCCAATCCAGTAGTCTAGGAACTTCACGGGCAACAGAGAAATAAAACAGGACCATACCAGGGCAAGGAGCAGGAAAAAAAAAAATAAATAAATAATAATGCTGGGTCATGCCCACAGGGTGGCAGGGTATGGAAGATACGAAATCCATTCTTTAGGCCCCAGAGAAGGATCTTTCCAGAATCCCAAACTGTTCCTGTCATGTCATTGCTTACAGCCTACCTGTGTTCCCTAGCTCATGATAAATTCCAAGCTCTTCTGGCTAGCATTTAGACCCTTAACGTTCAAGTCCTAACTCTTTAGCCTCATCTCCTGCTACTCCAGCAATACACATGACATACCTTCCTAACAGATTCCAAGCTTTTCACTCTCCTTGTGCCTTTGTAAATGTTATTTTCCACCTGTCTGTTAAATTTCTTTCCATCTTCTAAAATTCAGGAATTTGTGCCTTAGAATCTTCATTAAACTTTCATTAACACTCCAAATGAAAATTAGGTTTTCCACACTGCCAAATCACCTTTTCTTCCTGGACACATTGCTAGATGGTTTCTCAGCCTCCCCTACAGTTTGAGGTCACCATGGCATTAAGTCTTCAATGGACAGTCAGGCCAGGGATCCCCAACCTAACCGTGCATCTTCATCACCATAATGTAGAAAGAAGGCTTTTTAAAAATAGACAGTGGGTCCTATTTTCCACAGATTGTTTCACTTAGTCTGAGGTGGGGCCCAGGTGTCCAGTGGTTTTTAAAGCTCCTTGGGTCACATTAATGTGCAGCCAGGGTGAACACTAAAGAAATCTGTGCAAACTATCATCTATTAAATTAAAATACTGCCATCCACATCCTCACATCAGGCTGTATACATACCTTCAGTAACATCCTGTTTAACTATACCATTTTCTTTTTTTTTTTTTACCATTACATTTTCTTTATAGATCTGTCTCCTCACCACATGCAAATACCTTGAAAGAACCAAATCTTGTCATTTTTGCATTTTCCCTTGCTGACATTTTTAAATATCTCATTTTAATTTTGATAGAATATTTTCATGAAAAATCATGAAGAAGATATAATTACTTATACTTGAAACGGTATATCCATATGATCCTTTTTCATTAAGAGTTGAGAGCAGGTCTTGAAGTGCATTAGCAAAAATACTCCCGCCCCCCCCCCCCCCCCGGACCCCACTATTACTACTACAAAGATGCCTTGTCTCTGGGATGTCTGTTCTCTTTAAAAAATGGGGCACCTATGTGGCTCAGTCAGTTAAGCATCTGCCTTCGGCTAGGTCATGATCCTAGAGTCCTGGGATTGAGTCCCTCATCTGCTTCTCCCTCTCCCTGTTCCTCTGTGTGCGCGCGCACAGTCTCTCTAATAAATAAATCAATCTTTAAAAAAATAAAAAATGGAAAAGTTGGAATACCACCCTACTTTCTATAGGCTAGATCTGGGTAATGAAAAATCTAAAAATAAATGCAAAGAATGTCTGACGGTAGCCTATATCTGTGATCTAGTCCAATTTGTGAAAAAGTGAATTAAAACATTTTAGGAGAAATCTTACTTAGGAATATTCTTACGTAGTTCCCTTACATATAGGCCATAGGTAAAAACCAAAATAATGCATAGTCAAATGAAACAAACCTTATTGATAAAACCTATAATTTGATTTAATATATTAAAATTGTATTCACAACAATTTTAATTTTTAGAGAGGAAATTAATTCGTTATTACTAATCAGATATCCAAATTCATTTAAATGAAATCAGAGTCATCTAATTTATATCATGACACATTCATTTAAAAAACTGAACGTGGGGGTGCCTGGGTGGTTCAGTTGGTTAAACATCTGCCTTTGGCTCAGGTCATGATCTCTGGGTCCTGGGGTCAGCCATGCATCGGGCTCCGCACTCAGCGGGGAGTCTGCTGCTCCCTCTCCTGCTGCCCTCCCACTGCTCCTGCTCTGTCAAGTAAAAATTAAAAAAAAAAAAAAAAAAAAAAGTGAACATGTAGGGTGCCTGGGTGGCTCAGATGGTTAAGCGTCTGCCTTTGGTTCAGGATCCTGGGATTGAGCCCTGAGTTGGCCTCCCTGCTCAGTGGGGAGTATGCTTCCCCTTCTATCCCCATCACCACTAATGCTCTCTCTTGCACACTCTATCTCAAGTAAAATCTTAAAAAAAAAAATGAACATGTATATAAATATTATGGCCATTCCAATTATTAACTCCAGAATTTCAAAAATCAGATACTATAAAACTGACTCATTCTTAAGGTCTGAAGTTTCTTCTTGCTGTATCCTAAAACATAACTGCCATTTCATGACATTTACTTGAAGATTTTCCTCAGCATTTTGAGCTCTAAAATTACCTAGATTTGAAAAGTATAACCTCCTAATTGTCATTTCTACAGCTTTATTTTCTTATTTTGAAAATGATTTTTGTTATCAAATTTAACTGCCTCTGTAGGGTATGCTTTATTTCTGCCAAAGTAGACAAGTTATATTAAATAAAAAGTATTATCAAATCACACACCAGTTGAGACAAAAGAGGTAAAAGGCAGATAGCAATTTCCCCTGAGCATTCACATTTCTCCCTCTTCTATTTTCCTTTGACATCCTGAATGCAGATCTTCCAAGGTAAGACTCACAGTGAGAGGGGAAGAAACACAGCAACTGCCTAGATTTGCTGATTTCCTTAAAACTCTTAAACCCAAAGTGCTTAAACTCCAAAGCTAAAATTCCTAGAGAAAGGGTATCATAAACCTACTTAAAATTTTTTTTTTATTTGAGGGAGCGAGCGAGCTGTCCAGGCACGTGGCAGGGGGGAGGGGCACAGGGAGAGGGAGAACCAGACCCCCGCCCCCACTCTGAGCAGGGAGCCTGATGCAGGGATCCATCCCAGGACCCTGAGATCATGACCAAAGGCAGACACTTAACAGACTGAGCCACCCAGGTGCCCCTGAACACTACTTTTTAACCATTTGTAAATTATTCCTGCTTATCCCTTAAAATGTGCAACAGTTCTGTAGTATCACTCAGAGTTCTTACAGTCTTCAGACTATAAGAAATTAGGGTGGAGGGATATTTAGAGGAAGATTTCAGTTAAATTTCCTTGGACTCTTGGGTAAATATGGGTGGGTCACTTTTTTCAGTTAATGGAATGAGATTATGAAAGATTAATAAAGGTAGCCTTGGGCAGAAAAGATGAGGATTCAGATAGCTGTCAAATTCAGTTACTAAATCTCTTAAAATACAAATTAAGAAGTAAGAGGAGAGTTACTGTTGATATGGTACGATGTACCCCACCATGCACACTCTGGTCCTGCAGGACTGAATCGCTCTCCAGTTTGCAACACCCTTAACCTACATCTGCTAATTGTCATCTCAAACCACGGTCCCTTCTCTTCCTTATACTCCAGCAGCAACAAAGACCTGGAGTTCCCCAAGTGCCAAAGCTATTTTGGATACTTTACAACATACTCATCCCTCCTGGCAGAATACCTCTTTAGCATCTTATTCTGGTGTTTTCATGACACTCCTCCAATACTGTGTTCTTTTCAACCTCAAGAACACAGAGCCAGGATCTCACCACACCACTGTTTGCATTTACAATGGCATTTTTTTTCTTTTAAAAATAAATCTAGCAAATAAGTAGGTCTAGTCTCTGTGTTCCTATCATTCAACACACTGCTTGGCACATAATTTTTTTTTTTTTAATATTTTATTTATTTATTTGACAGAGAGATAGAGAGCACAAGTAGGCAGAGAGGCAGGCAGAGGGAGAGGGAGAAGCAGGCTCTCCGCCGAGCAAGGAGCCTGACGCGGGGCTCGATCCCAGGACCCTGGGATCACGACCCGAGCCGAAGGCAGCCGTTTAACTGTTTGAGCCACCCAGGCGCCCCACATAATTTCTTATTATATTTGTACGTGATTATGGAGACTAAGTTAACTAAATGACTTGAACATAATGTATTACACCCTTTGTCACATTTTAAAATAATCTTTAATAACCTATTTTTTGTTCAAAGGCAGCTGATTACTAGTACCACTTAAGTAGCAGCATTTTATTAAAAAATAGGTGAAAAAATTTTTAACAAGATTATAAAGTACATACCTTTAATATCAACTGTTTCTTTAAAGGTATAACTGTATTTACTTGAAATTCACTGCATTTCCTTAAAACTACTCTGAAATTAAACTTTTCATGAACAGACTTCTTCCTTCTGTCCTGTTACTTCACCGTACTTCTAGTCAAGTAAATCATGGCTAACAATATCAGATTCTTATATTGTTATGTTGCTCATTTTAGAATGAGCTCCTTCCTTTGTTACCTAATGCTTTGTTCTGTAAATATGCAGCAATACAAACACATTTCTCTCAAACCAAAGAATCCAAAGTGTGGCAGGTGGTTTTACTAGCACAAAAGCTAATCTATGAAATATCTGGATTGTTCTTATTCTTTATTTTTTGGAAACATGTAATAATTTTTCTTTCAATTATCCCTAGTTTTATAATTTGTGATATCCTCTACATTCAGGTTTTACTTTCATGCCTTAATTTTGATAATTACTAAGTTCCTGGCTCTAATCAAACATAATGTAACCACCTCTGCTTTTCTGTTTTTCCATTCCTGATGCTGATCCTACAGCTCTGGGATGAGACTGCGACCACAGGAAGCTCGGGTGGCATCAGGCTGCGGCTCTGGCGCCGCTCCCTTTACATTCCGGTTTTTCCTTTCTCAAGTACCAGGGACTGTCTGGCTGTTGCCATCCTGCACATCTTAGCAGAACAGCTCTGTATGCAGAGCTTCTGACCCTGAAGCAAGCACATATCTGAGAGATTTCCTAGGGGACCCCTATCAGCAAAAAACAAGGGGCCAGCTAAGGGTGAACAAATACAGAAGAGTTACAGTTAGTAAGTCTCCAAGCCTTTCCTGAGATGTCAGGAAAGTGGAGTAAATTTCACCGACCTATACCTGGAGCCAGGTTCCAACAGCTCAGCTAGCTTTAAGGTCCTTTCTCCACTCCCCCAGCCCCTGCTCCACTATTCCTCTTCTCCGACTATTCCTTTCCTGTAAAGGGCAGTCTACTGTCTGTGTTTTCTATCACTTTTCTTTTTAGACCTCTGTTGAAACACAATGGAAGAACAAATAAGATACATATGCCCTTGAGAAAGAAAAAAGAATCTCAGCTGTTTTCGTCCATTTTCATTATTTCATTGATTTCATAAAATGATTGTTACTCAAAATAAAGCTCTTCCTTTATTTATACAAGTATTTTTTGTAATTTTTCTCAAGTCTATCAAAGAAATAACCCTTAAGGGCTTTTCAAATCTCAGAACCAAAGGAATTGCAGTTTGAGCTCAGACCTGTAAAGAGATTCAAAGTCATCACTCCCATTCTTAAAATAAAGAGCTAAACAACCTGAAAATCAATGACTTTTCTTGGACTTGTCAGAGAACTAAGGTTGCATGGCAAACCACTAACCCAACACCTGGAGACACAATCAAAACCAGAGAGGTGTAATATTGGAAACAGAAGTCAGTGGAGGCCATAAAGAGTAGGACTACTTACTTGACAAGTAATTTGGACAAATTACTAGAAGCTCAGTGCAGAGAGTGAGAAACTCCTGGTGCTGTCATCAGAAGGGGGGGTCTATAGTAATCCCACCAAGTTCTCATTGTAGGGATCCAAGAAAGATGCCCATGTGGACTTGGCAGGAAGAAGGGAAGAAAAGCCACTGTTAAACCTCCCATATTCTTCTACCTAACAAAGGGGGATGGATTTTGCCAAAACGAAACACTGAATAATTGTCCCTGCTGGAGAGAGAAAAGGCTACCCTCTGCAGTCTTTTGCAGCCTTCTGATCTCTTCTACACCTGAGTGAAGAGGAGGCACAACTTCAAGGAAACAGACTGGATATCCTTTAAGCAAGGAAGGGAATAAGGCATATGGTGGGAAGGGAAGCCATACTCCTAGACAAGGGACAGAAACACTTGTGAAGGCTACAGCCCCGAGACCTAGGCCTACTACAAATCCGAGATGCAGTCAGACTGTACAACAGTCCCTACTCCCCAACACTCTACCACAGCACCAACACAGCTCCAGGGTAACAGCAGAGGGGCTGTAAGACTCTTTCTGAAGATGAATACTCAGGAAAGCCTCAAGTCAAAAGGACATTAGGAGAATGTGAAGCTTCTTGTACCTACAAACATTACAATAAACATTAAACACAGCCTACCTTCCAGTCAGATTAATGTAAATCCTCACACTAAAGGCAAATATACCTCAGTTCTTTAAGATTTATTTATTTATTTATTTATTTATTTATTTATTTATTTGAGAGAGAGAGAATGAGAGAGAAAGCACATGAGAGGGGGGAGGGTCAGAGGGAGAAGCAGACTCCCCGCCGAGCAGGGAGCCCGATGCAGGACTCGATCCAGGGACTCCAGGATCATGACCTGAGCCGAAGGCAGTCGCTTAACCAACTGAGCCACCCAGGCGCCCTATACCTCAGTTCTTATAATCTGATACAACAGGCCTGGCTTTCAAAAAAAACTTACAAAACATGCCAAAAGAGAAAAAGAAACACAGACTGGAGAGACAAAGCAAGCATCCCAATGGGATTTAGTGGTGACAGAGATGTTATAGTTATTAAAAAAAAAAAAAAAAAAAAGGGAGTTTAACTTAGATTAATAAATTAAGGGCTCTAATGGAAAAAGTTAAAAACATGCAAGAACAGATGGGTAATGTAAATAAGTAGATGGGAACTCCAAGAAAGACTCAAAGAGAAATGCTAGAGGTTAGTAACACTAGCACAAATGAACACAGCCTTTGATGGGCTCATCAGCAGACCTGAGGATTTTGAGGAAGAGTCAGTGAACTTGAAGAAAGGTCAACATACACTTCCCAATCTCAAATGCAAGGAGAAAAAAACAAAAACAAACATCCCATAACTGTGGGACAATATCAAATATGGGTGACACAAATATAACTGGACTACAAGGAGGAGGTGAGAATGGGACAGAAGGAAAATCTGAAGTAATCATGGCCGAGAATTTTCCGCAAACTGAATGACAGACACCAACCCACAGAAACAGAAAGTTCAGAGAATGCCAAGCAAGAGAATCATAAAGCCTATCCCTAGGCATATCATACTCAAACTCAGGAAACTAAGACAAGGAGAAAATACTGAAGTCAGAACACAGGAGCTTCAGACTTCTCATCAGAAAGCATGCAAGCAAGAAAAGCATGAATTGAAACCTTCGGAGTGTTGAAAGAGAAAAAAAGGCTAACTGAGAATCCTATATTCAGTGAAATTATCCTTTATACATGAAGGAAAAACAGACAAACAAAAACTGAGAACCTCATCACCAGTCGTCCTGCCTTGGAAGAGGTATTTAAAGAAGTTTTTCAGAAAAATAAGGAAAATGACACTTGGGTCAGAAACTTGGGTCTACACAAAGAGTATCAGGAGAAGGAATGAAGGTAAAATACAAAAATTTTTATTTTTCTTGTTTTCTTATTCTCAATATTTAAAAATTAACCATTTAAAGCAATAATAGTAACAATGCACTAGATGATAAAAACATCACGGTAATGAAGGACAGAAATATCAGTGAAATAAATGACAGATGTCACAAGGGATGGGAGGGAGGAATTGGGAATTCTCTATTCTAGGACAGCTGTACTACACTTGAAGACTTATAATGTTATTTGAATATGGACTTGAATATTTTAAAATGTAGATTGTAAACCCTAGAGCCACCACTAAACTACTCCTAACCAAGTTTAAAAAAAACAAAACAAACCCCCCCCCCCAAAAACAGGTAGCACATCAAAGGAAAATCACATAAAATTGAATCACATAAAATGCTCAATTCAAATGAGAGAAGGCAGAAATGGGTGGGGAAGGGAACAAGGGACAAATGACCAATCCAAGGAAGTGACAACCCTTAACTAAGACTGTAGAACTTCAGCCAACTATATCACTTTAAATATAAATAGTCTAAACATAGCCATTAAAAGACAGAGATGTCTGACTGGATTAAAAAGAAAAAAAAACAAAAACAAAAAACCAAGAGGCAATTCAATGCTGTCCACCAGAAACCCACTTTAAACATAAGGAATTAGATAGGTTAACAGTAAACAGAGAAAGACACCAGGCTAACTAATCAAAAGAAAGCTGGAGTAGCTGTATTAGTTTAAGACAAAGCAGACTTCAGAAAAAAAAAATAATTATCAGGGATAAAGAAGGATTTTATACAATGATAAAGGAGTTAATTACATAAAAAGACATAACACTGCTGCACTTATTTAAAAAAAAACCTGACGTCAGTGGATGTTATGACCCTGTAACACCCAGTATAAGTTTCAATGCATTTGTTATAACTCATTTTAGAGGTCCATCTGCTCTACTAGACTTCAGCATATGGAGATATGGAGAACAAATATCTTCATTTGCTCAGCTTGGTTTCCCCAACACCCAGCAAGTCAAAAACTTGAATAAATACTCAATAAATATCTACCAAATGTGTGAATCTGAATTTAACTAAGTCCTGTTCATCAATATTTAGCTGTACAAGTGAGTTACTGTTTCATTAAAAATACAAAGTCCCAGTTGCATTAATCTTTTAAAACAGAAGACTGTGGTTTTATAGTCATCTGCCACTATTATCAAATAGCTACCTGGTTTAATAATAGTGAAAACAATTATGATGAATGCATGAATTGTTCACAGGGTTAAGATGCTACATTGCTTTACTATTACCTGTCAATTTATTCATTTGAAGTGATTCACAAGTTAGTAATGCAAAGCAAATCATACACATAGAAAGCAGAAATTGAGAAGATTTGTGAAAAGATTAAAAATAAATGTATGTACATTATAGAAGTGTAACTCTAATGCACGAATTTCAAAATGCCTGAATTTTGTCTATTTAAATTGTATATTAGGGCATAGTTAAATAATTTATACCACTAACATAAACAAAATGCAAACATGAAATGAATACATTATTAGACAAATCATAGGGCCCAAAGATGAAAGATGTGGAACATGACATTTTATTCAATTTGTCCTATGTATGAGTCGAATAACAACTGAAGAGAAAGAATATTTTTTATTTGGTCATCTCTAAATTCTGTAATTCAGCAACATCTTCATTCATTTCTATCCGGCTGGGTTAAAGAAATTCTGGAAGTTTCAATTTCATAGAACTCAGAAGACCAGCATAACTATGAAAAAAATTATTTTGCACTCAGGAATACCTGCTTATTATAAATTGCCCAGCTTTTTTAGATAACAGCTGATTTTCATTTTATTATTTGGGGTATTCCCCTTATGTACCCAATAGGTGAAAATCTGATGTCCTAACATAAGGCACATGGGAACGATTACTTACAGGATAGAATGTACTGATACTCTTCTCCCTCTATCAAATAATTCTTTCAAAGTTTCTTTCAAATACCACTACTCAATTTATTAAAATTCATTTTCACTCAACTTTGCAGGCAAAGTGATTATAAAATGTACATTTTCATAGGCTTGTAAATATTTGATGTTCATTCTGAGCCAGGTGGGGGAATGGGAAATATGGACCACTTACCTGACATGCATTATAAAGGAGTTGGTGTTCTAGTTTTTTAATACCCAGAATCTGCTGAAACATCTCATAGAGTTGCTCTTTGCTCAGAATAAGTTCAGACACAGCACTTAGGGCCATTCTATTGGACTGTTTGCACATATCCTCTTCACCTCTGTAAATGGCATCATATTTAGCTATCCACGAACTAAGCACCGTCTCTTTGCTCAAGCCATCAATTTCTGGCAGACTCCGCACACGTTTTTCTATGTTTTTCTTAAACACCTCTCTGAAGTCATTAGCAGAACACCCTCCACTCTGAACCATTCTGGCCACTCGATCACTCTTCAGAAAAACCTAGGAGACACAAAAAACAGACAAAAAACCCATTTACAATCAGACAGGAACACTAACAGTCCTTGCTTTTAACAATCCAGCCAGAATTATGACACCAAGTATTCCACAATGATTCAAAATGTTTTATAACATATGGTAAATAATGACATAAAGAAGGACCCCAATCTTCTAAAATGATGAAATGTTTACAAGAGGCAGTAATGAAAGCTAAGAAATCGTATGATGAGCCAACCTGAACTACACGCACCCCCACCTGAAGGTCATGGGCATCTCTGCAACTGAATCCTTTCAGAGTTAAGAAGTTAATTGGAGATGTAAACTCAACTTCTTTATCTGTACTTTAGAGTTCTGGCTAGTTTTTCAGCAGGGAGGGGGTTCCCAATTATTTGAATGAGGATCTGAAGGTCAATAGCTGGTATCCAAGTCAGTACCCAGCATGTATAACTTAATCAAAGCTGCTCCATAGCTGGGGGATTAGGGTGCAACCGTCCCCCCATCCCGGACTTCACCAGTCCCCCAACTTCTTGCACATGTCTCAGAGCCGGTAAGAATGGATGACAGAAAAGCAAAATCTGTAAGAAATATCTAGATGTTCCCTAGTACCAGGCAATAACAAACAAAGACAACCACAGAAAGAGAGAGAGAGAGAGAGGTTCGTGAAATTGACAGGAAGAGATGAGTAATAATAAGGTCTTACTGTGCAAAACATCAGAGTTGGCCTTAGAACTCTCCTTTCTTCTAAGTTACAGACCCAAATATCAATAAATATCAGTCAAGATTCATTAAATATCTATTCCGTCATCAAGTCCTAAGAATCCTCTTCAAAGCAGGTAACACTGCTTTTATTCCTATTTTTCCTATGATGACAAAAAATTCTCCCAGAAGAGCCTGTAGGATTATTCAGTGCAGTCCCCATGAGTTAGAGCTGTTAAGCTTATGAAACAAAAATCCATGTCAACTTTTACCCCCAAAACTGACTTAGAATAATGGTACTGAGTTAGGACCCCACTACTTGGACTGGACTATCATCATGTCTGTCTGGCGTGTCGGGTAAGCAGCACTCATGTTCCGTATAAAGTGGCCTCACTGGTCCTACTGACCGTCACCTGACTCCAAACTTTTCCCCAATATTTGATTTCTCCCCTTTTAGAGTCATTCACCCAAAATGTTGTTTCCTATCTTTGCTCAATGGCCAGAGGATTCCTGACTCTCGAATATTTTGGCTAATGTACTGAAATAGGGGTTGTAAATTCTACATTGGGCAAACATTTAACACATACACACAACGTTTCCTGTCTCTTTATCAGCTGTGCCTCAGTCAGTATAGAAAAGACTTATTTTCTGTTTCTAAGCTGAAACTAATTCTTAAGAGACAGGTGTAAGAATAATGCCTTTACTTTATGCAGATGAACGAAAATATATTCCATAATGTACTTTGTCCAAGAATACCATTAACTACTTCGGGACACATTAAGGGTGATTTCATCTCCTTTGCCACCCTCATTTCATTGCACAACTCTCACTGGGTACTAGAATTCAAGATAAATCATATATACACGTATTTTTTCCTAATTCCTATGAGACTTTTATATTGTTAAATGGGAACATATGGAAGCTCAGGAATCAAAGTAGTCAATTTATCACTTTTCTGTGCCACCCTCCCAGGACCCTGCCTGTGTCAGTTAGCACAACTTCACAAAGTGTTGGAGGGAGGAAGGAAGGGGGAAGGGCTCTCTTCTTACACCTGCAGGCACGTGGCACGAACACGTGGGCAGCTTATTCCCAGCCTGAGGGTGGCTTCCTAGTGCACCACCCCCACGGGCAGATCCCCAGTGAGTTCTACAGTGCCGCACCTCAGAAGGCAGACTCCCCAGGTGTCCCATTAGTGTGGCACTTCAGTCAAGCTCTCTGCCATGCAGTAGGACACGCCACATCTTCTCCAATGAGGTCTGGATCCCAGGCTTTGAGATGTGGGGAGCAGGACCCTCTTCCAGATTTGTTCCTTCCCTGGATGCTGTGCTCCCTATATCTACTACTCCTATATTCTCCAGTTTTCCTTACCCATTGCAACCAATCTCTCACTGATTAAATTCTCCCTACTCAGTTGTGTGGTTTCTGTCTCCAGATTGCACCCCGATACAGGAATATAAGTAACATTCTTTCTATGGGAGAGTATTTAGAGTTGAGATAAACAACTTTTAAAAATTTGGTAATTGCGTACAAAGCTGGAACAGCAAGATATGTTTAATGTGCAATATAAATACCTTAATGCTGGCTTCAGAAAAAGCTTTCAATTACTTGGTATCTAATACTTTTAAGTTGGCAGGGATTTTTATTTTTTCTCAACTTCTGCCTAACTCAGTCCTCAATTCTACCAAGTAACCCAACAATGTTTTTTGAAGAAAGTTTAATAATAAGTCTTTGGAGTGTTAACTCCCCTATAAAACCCTACCTAAAACCATACTAACTCAGTCAAATTACATGTTATTTATGGATACTTACTAAGTAAACTTGTGTCAGGCCTTTTGCTAAGTATTGAGGGGACAGAAGAGTGAATGGGCCAGAGACCCTGCCCTCGAAGCTCACACAACCAGAGAGAGACAGGATAAATAATACAGTAAGAACAAGAATGGCAGCCTATTGAAGGGGAGTAAAGAAAAGTAAGTTATGAACTCCATTGTCTAGGAACAAGGTTGAGGATAAATGGGGTACAAAACAAAGACAGGGACCTGTGATTTGAATGACCTGTGGGTTGAAGGGGAAAAGGGAGAAAACACATTTTAGGAAAACAACAGAAATAAAAAGCACAGAGGCATAAACAGCATGGCCTTTTGAGGGCAATGTAAGGACTTTCATCCTGCAGGAGCATTAAATTTAAGGGTGAGGGGAGCAAAAGTTGTGCCAAGCAGACCAACAGAGACCAGATGGCAAAATGCACTGTGTGCCAAGCAAGGGATCTGAGCTCTCTCTGATAACTGAGAGTCAGTGATGGCTGGGCAACCCAGGTATTAACATGCTGAGAAACAAGAGTTACACAAAAAAACTGGTGGCAGCATCAAGGGTAGATGAAAATAAACCAGAACAGAGATTGGGATATCAGTTATCCAACAAGTACAGCAGACCAGATAAAAATAGGAAGGACCTAGGGCAAAGGTCATGGGCTAGAGAACTAGGGAGAGGCAAGAGGGAGTTAGAGAAGACAGAATTAACATACGTTGGTTATTTACAGAATGTAGAAAGGCAGGAAAATTTTGATGATTTTTTTTTTTAAACTGGGGTGCCTAGATTCCATTAATCAAAGAAGAATACAGACGAACAACATATTTGTGGGGGGGCGGGGGGGATCAGGGATTATTAGTTTTGGTAGGGGTCAGCTTTGAAGACAAAGTAAACTAAAAACAAAGAGTCAAGAACAAGACTCTAAGAAATACCTACATTTAAACAACTGGCAGAAGAGCTTGATCCAAGAGAGGCTGGTAGTGTCAGAGAAGCAGAAAGCAAAATACCATAATAGCGATCAAGAGGGGAGAGCATCTCAAGAGAAAGAGAATCAAATGCCACAAGAGAAATCAACTAAATTAAGAATAGACTGGTCTTTATCACCAGAGGTCACCTTTGACAGAGATTTCCTGGTGTGGAAGAGAGTGGGAGCCCATCTACAGGAGACGAAAGAGGACAAGTTGCCAAAATTAAGACAGCAAACATCTTTTCTTTTAGGAAGCAGGAATAAAAAAAGGGAATGAGAGAGAAGCAAGAAGCTGGACTGGGAAACTGCATTTAGGCAAGGAGGGAGACAAGTCAGGAAAGAGAGGTAGTTTAAGGTATGGATGACAAAATAATGATGATGTGGCCCTCCTGAGATTAGGATTGCAATTTCATGTGAGACCCGAAGCAGAAACAGCAGCTAAAAGCTACTCCCTGGTTCCTAATGCTGAGGTACTGTGAGATGACAAGTACATATTTATCATTTTAAGTTGCTAAATTCTGGGATAATTTGTTATACAGCAATACATAATACATTCATATACCCACACAGTTTACTCTTGCTTCATGTGGGTCTCCGTTATATCATTTTTTCCGAAAGAAGTCCCCCCCACCACACCCCCGCCTATTTGTCATTCTTACCCTTTTATCTTGCTCTAGTTTTCTTTTTAGTACATGGCAGCAGATACATATTTGTCTCCCCAAAATAGAAAGTATGTACCACCAGAGCAGACACTCAGTTTTGTATGCCTCTGAATCCAGTGTCTAATATGGAGCCTGTCCTATAATTAGAGCTGAATAAAGATTTGTTGAAGAAAGTAAGAACTATCTATAGACATTGAATTCTCTTGAAGCTAAAGAAGATTAGATAGGCATCTAGCTCCCAGATTTCCTGAGCTATGGATGCCTGTGTGAGAGGAACCAGGAGATGGATACACACTAAAAAACCGAACGTATAAGATGTGGTATGACTGAAAGGAATACACTCCGGAAGACAAGAGAGAGTTTGCATGAGGAAGGAAAAAGTAATGATCTGAAAGCAGGAGTAAGCAACAGTCCTCCTCTGATCCGAAGTATAGGAAAGGAAGGCCTACCATCATCATAAGAAGGCTGCTTTTCTCTTCCGTGCTCCCCTTTGGGATTCTGTGCTGACGAGCATCCACTTTGCACATGCTCCCAATTCTGACACCATCACAAAATGCGATCCAACAAATGATCCTCGTATCACTCAAGCTTCAGACATGGCTAATACCAATCAATAGCTCTCCTTACTTGTAAGGTTACGGTGCCAGTGGGACAAATCTCATAATGGAATGCATGACTTTTCCTATTGTTTGCTCTGCCTTCTATCTGCTTCAGTGAATGTCAGATCCTACTTCTTTTGAGACCTGGAAACCATTCTCAACTCCTCCATCTTCTCTATGTTTATTTCCCAACTTACAACTTGTCACTAAACCCTGATGATCCTACCAGCCCCTAAATTCCTCTCAGATCATCTTTGCCTCTTCTTGTGCCCACAAGAGTTCTTCATGCCCCTCATTCTGTCTCAGCTGGCTAAGAGCAATAGCCTCTTAACTAGCCTTCCTGCCTCACAAATTTTCCTAAAAGCCACCCAACTCCCATTTCCCCAACTTTTTCCCTTCAGTAGTATCAAACTAGTGGGTTTTTTTTAGTTTTTGTTTTTTGTTCTTTTAATCTGGTCATTTCAATCCTTTTCCAGCTTACAAATTCTTCACTGACTTTCCACCAAAATTGTCCACCAAGGTCCTACTTCAAATAGCTCCAAACTACCACTCTGGCTTCATCACTAGGCATTTTCCCTTGCTCACTCTCCATGCACTAGCTCCACTCGTCTTCTTTCCAAAACTTCACACTGTCCATCTCACCATCATCTAACTATCCCTTAATAATTCATCAGATCCCACTCCATCAACCCTTCTTTAGTGATTCCTTCCCCAATTGCCTTGAATCAGCCTGATCCTGTGTTGTTTGTATGTAATCCCAATACCCTTCTTCTCCTTTAAAGTACTTATCACCTTGTAATTGTGATAATTAAGTGCAGGTTCTAGTGCCATTTTTTTTACTCACTAGAGTGTAAGTCCCATGAAGCCAAAGATGGTTTCACTCTCCACTGTATCTTAGTGCCTACCACCAGTCCAAGCACTAAGAGCAAGCACTTAGAAAATATCCACGGAATGAGCTAATGAGGAGGGAATGAATGGTATGGATGGTTATTTCCCCATCCATGCACTTGCATAACTTCAATTAACCACTAAGATTTACTGATTTTTAATTATATGCTTAACCTAAGACATAGACCTTGTCCACATGAATGAGAGAGAGAAAGACATCTCAGAAGGATGCCTGAGTAATGTCACAGAGGAAAGAAAAACTAGTTTTGTGAAGAAAAATGCATATTGTTTAAAAACAATGCATAAATGACAATCTGCTGTAACTGCAGAAACGATAGTTTTTAAAGATTTTTCAGGTATTGTAAGTTATGGAACTAACAATGATGGACTTAGTCCCAGGAGATATAAATGATCTTAATATTGTATCCTTTCACAGAAATAATTAAAGGCAGATAAAGTGTGGCCATATAAAGAGGCTGGTCCTAGAAGTTGGTCTCCAAGCCTTGGATGCATATATACCAGCTTTCTGCTCTAAGCCCCAGGATCCTCAAAGAGATTCTATCTGGGGTACATCCAGGGCACCATATTGGTACTGAAGCAGCCATGGGAATTCTGTTTATGGACAAACTCACTGATGAGCAGGTATTCTGTCTCCCTACAGCTCTTCACATGTTATCTCCTTTTGTGCCCACAATCACCCTATGCCGCCTTTATCTTTTTCTTTTATAGATTAAGTGATTTAGGCTGTGAAGTAACTGGCCTAAGGTCACATATTGGAAGAACAGAGACTAATGGAATCCAAAAGCAACAGTACTTATTCTTCTCTCGAAATTCTCCCACTCCTATCAAAGGTTCACCCCTGGCAGTCATAATTCTGATTGGTAATTCCACAGATGTTGGCCCGTACCCATCAGTGACCTTTATGTGAAAATGTCACCGAACACCCAACCAGTTCAGTGTGGGAGTTAGGAAGGGGACATCAAAAAACTGTAACATAGCATGTAGTCACAGTTTTCCATATTTTAGCGAGTTATATCTTGTACAGGCACCTGCTGAGCACCACCAATGGTGCTTTCCATCCATCTGCTCAGTTTATATACTAAAAGAAGTCATGGTGAGTAACAAAACTGAAATGTGAAGACTACAACAGAATACTGTATCTGCAAAAAGTCTGCTCAACTGTCCAAATAAAACTTCAAATACACTTTTCCACAAAAGCACTTATTGTTCACACATTACTTTTGATCTGATCCATGCATTGCTTCTTTGCTTCAGAAGGATTGTATAATGACGAGAAGAACATTATCTGTTTGCCAAATCATTGTGGCTATCCATGAGATGCTTCCTGGGAAGGCTGCCTGCATGTGTTCCGCCAGAAAAACACGGAGAATGTACAAGAGCCCCACTTATAAGAGATGCCTTTTTCTCCTTAATAATGCCAACTACTACTAATTCCCATAATGTATGCTGTGCATAGAGAAACAATGGCTGTTTTTAAAATGATTTGTCAGGTGTTACCAATTCATGAAGCCTTTTAACAGTGATGGATTTAGTCCCACTACATGTCAATTTCTCATTTTCTACTGTCAACACCAGTATTTATCAGCTCATTTCATATGCCCAAAGCCAGTCATTAGGTTCCCTGTCGGGACTGTATTGTGTCAGTCTCTTCATCCATCTGGGGTCTTTCAAGTTGCCTTTCCAGTCTTCCCTTCCACCTCTCTGGAGAACATAATTTCTGTTCCAATAAAGGGGCACACTTGTTTAGCACAACACTCGACAAGTTTCCTCCCCCATACCTCACCCATTTGTTCCATAAATATGTTGTCAAAACATACTATGTGCTGGGCAATATGCTCAGTGTTGGAAATGTACTAGGGAGCCAAAGACATGAGTTTGCTGCCTTCACAGAACTTACACTGGAGGAAAACAAATAATTACAGAAACTAATAGGACTGCAGCTTAGTGAATACTATTGGGAATTTCTGGAGTCATGAGAGTTTGTAACGAAGTTCTGAACCCATCTGAGGAGGTCACAGAGGATTCCCTAAGGAGGTGAGTGGAGATATGAAAATGGAGAGGAACTCATTTGGAAATGTGGGGAGACCAAGGGATAGTGGATGGGGGAAACAGCTGGTCTAAGTGGGCTTGAAATGGTCCTTGGGCTTCAGTGAAGGGAGTAAGGATCTAGCGGAATGAGAAGATGCTAGAGAGGAGGGACAGGATTCATAAGCCTTGGAAGGTATTTGGTTTTTATCTCGAGAACATGGAATGCTTTCCAAACATTAAAGTCAGGGAGTCACGTGATTAAAACAGCGTTTTGAAAAAAGCTAGATTATTAACCTTCACAACACAAAGTAGGTGCTAGCATCTATTCTGAAGCCTTTAAAAAATAAAAAATTAAAGAAATTAAAAAAATAAAGCATAGAGGGGGAAAAGAAACATGCCAGAGATCATGTAGCCAGGAGTGGAAGAGTAGAAAAGTGAAAATTTAAGCCCAGACGGTCTCACTTGAGAGCCCTCTTCTTCCCCCCCTTTGCCATGCAATCCAATTTGGGGATTTACCAGCTTATGGTTCATTAAACTGAGCAACAGATTTGAGTGGATGAAAATAATCAGGAGGTGGAAGTTTCTCCTGTTACTCTCTACCTCCTCTATGAAGCTTCTCACTGCTTGATACCATTTCTTTATTCTGAGCCTTCAGGGAGGAGGCTCCCCATCCTCCCTGAAGGGATCAAACATAGCTGTCCTCATGCCACAGCAAATTCTGTAGAGCATCACTGTATTTCTCCCTTACTTAGGCTATGAATTTCATTAGACCTGCACCTTTAAACCTCTGTAAGGTCTGGTATCATTCAACACTCAAATTTTAAAGAAAATCATGAGGTCCTTTTATTAGTAATGTACTCTGGAAAGTTACTGAATCCAAAAGGTAGTGTTTTGACCCCTGTGAGATGTAGTTTTCCCTGATTCAGTGTAAGTTAATGTAGATTGCAAAGTAATTTTAGTAAAGCTAAATTTATTCAATATTATAATAGAAATCATAGGTTCAACAAGCCACTTATTTATAGTACAATGTTAATACATTGTGGGTTAATTTTTTCATATTGTGGTTAATCTTTCTTGGCAAAAAACAGAAAGGCTATACTTGACCTTGGTGTTCACTGATCCATGAATTCCAAAGGTTTGGAAACCAATGATTTAACCAGTCCCATTCCCTTATCAAATGTAGGAAAAAAATGATAAAAAAAAAAAAACTGATAGCAAACAATCTTTTATTTGAAAAATAAATTAGGTAAGTGGTAACTTTACACCTCTCTCTTTAAACTAGAAAGCAGGTGCTCTCGAAGGACGCTTCCTTATAACTAACCTAACTACCCTTAGAGCAAATCTAAACCCTCTAAGCTACAAAAATCTTCTTGCATTGTCTTATGGTTCAATTAAGAAAAGTTTATATCCAAATAAACAAAGATCTGAAACATATGAAACTTTTTATTGGTAAAAATATATGCTATTCCTATCATCTTATCAATATTACAGAGTTTTTAGAAAGCTTTTTTTTTTTTTTTTATCTAGTATCAGCTAATAGCAGATCCTTTAGTTTTCTTTATAGGTATTTTTCCAACACAATGATTTCCTTAAACCTCCCTAAGCCAATGGCTTACTTTCCTTAACCCTGTAACAACAGAGCCTGAAACTAAAAAAGTTACCAAGTCATTCACTCTAAGGACAAACATACACAGAGAAGCAAGATCACTGGGCACCAGCTGGCCTTCCAATCCCGAGACTGAGATGGTTTAGGGTTAAAAAAAAAAAAAATCATGTTCACAGTGGAAAAGCTAGGACATAGCAAATGTGAATTTCTACAGTAAATTTCTATATGAATATATAAAGTGAAAAAAGACGCTACCCTCCCTCAACCCATGCCCTTCACTCTTATTTCATTCCACATTTCATGGTACCACAGAAAACACTAAGGGGCGCCTCGGTGGCTCAGTTGTTTAAGTCTGCCTTTGGCCCAGGTCATGATCCCAGGGTCCTGGGATCGAGTCCCATGTCAGGCTCCCTGCTCAGTGGGGAGCCTGCTTCTCCCTCTGCCCCTCCCCACTGCTTGTGGGCTTTCTCTAACAAAAATCTTAAAAAAAAAAAAAAACCCAAAAAACCAAAAAAACACTAAGTTCCTGGGTTGAGCTATTTTGTTCTACCTATTTTATAAAGATGATTTTTTTCCCTCATGATACAGAAAAAATTTTAATTTAGTGTATTACTTCTGTAGTCTCATAGTACCTAATGTTCAATAAATCCTTTATTATATGGAACGAAGAATATGTGCTCGGTCTTCCAGCTTTACAATATTCCAAAGTCAATTCTGTAATTCTGTTCACTTCACCCTCATTTCTGTGCCACTCCTTTTGTCGGCGGGGAAATAATGTAACACACACTGGAGGGGAATCAGACCCGGGTGTTTAGGGCGTGACACGAGCTGAGAAACCCTGCAGCATCCTGGCTCAGTCTCCTCACTGGTGGAAGAGGGGTAACAACCTTCTTAACACAATTTATTCTGTAATACTAAAGTTAAGAGTTTAGTCAGTGTTATGGGAAGTGTGAGCCGTGGACCAAGCCAGTACCCAAATTATTAATATCTGTCCATCACTAAGTACAGAGAATTTTTAGAAACTTACAGTGATGTGACATTGCCCTGACATCCAAAAGCAGAATTCTACACCAACATTTTGTTATGAAAGTGTCCACACAGAAAAACTGAAAGAAAGGTTTGTAGTGGTTTGAAAAATCATTTAACCAATCTCAGTCCTTTATCGAACGTGAAGAAATCATAAGTTAAAACACATAACAACTGCCTTTGTTCTGACATATACCTCCAGCCTAGATTCTACAAATGACATTTTAGTCTAGCATTTCTCTCACATATCCATCTACACCTCCATCAATCCAAATTATTTTTGTTATGCAATTCAGAATAAGTCAAACACATGATTTTTATTTTACAAAATAATCCACAATGGATTGGAAAACAAACACTGGCCCCTTCGCTGCAGGTATAGTATCTCAGCAGACTTTTGAGAAGACTGGTGATATACTAATGTTGACACAGAAAATTGAGAAAGAATATTTCTAAAAACCGGGTGCACAGGTGGCTCAGTCGGTTAAGTGTCTGCCTTCGGCTCAGGTCATGATTCTGGAGTCCCGGGATCGAGCCCCGCATCGGGCTCCCTGCTCAGCGGGGAGTCTGCTTCTCCCTCTGCTCCTTATCCTGCTCTTGCTTTCACTCAAATAAAATCTTAAAAAATATTTCTAAAAACCAAGTTGCTTTATTTTCTACAATACTGTCAAGATACCTGAGAATGAGCTACTACCCTTTCATATTCTAGGTGTCTAAAACATGACTCTTAAGGATACCAAGTTATTTACTCTTGACAAGCAAGGAGCCTACAGCAGAGAAATGAAGTTCCTTACAGCAGAGAAATGAAGTTCCAAAATGAAAATGAAATAAAATTCTGAAAAGTCAATCTTCAAAGCAAACATCCTGCTAAGTCAAAGAAAAATGAGCCCCCAAATCACTGAACTACAACCTCCCTGGCATCTAATGGCTCTCAATAAATATTTGTTGAATCAATTTCTGTAGTTTATACCTTGTAGTTATTTGTTTTTCCACCAGATGGCAACTATGCATGGAACAACAATGTTGGTTTTTAATCCCAGCATTGGGTTTTCAGCATAGTGAGGGACTTCAAAGGTACAAATCCAAGAGCCCTTTCAGAACTTGGATTCCTCTGGGGCGCCTGGGTGGCTCCATGGGTTTAAGTGTCTGACTCTTGATTTCGGCTCTGGTCATGATCTCAAGGTCGTGGATTGGAGTTTTGTGTTGGGCTCACATTCAGTGGGGAGTCTGAGGATTCTCTGCCTCTGCCTTATCCCTTGTTTCCTAGTAGCAATACTTCCCCTATAGTAGTCCTGTTCTCACAGACTTCTATCCCCTGTAATACCAAAGAAAATGTAAGTTCTTCCAAGGCCATTCTTAGAATTTTTAATGGCAGCTAACCTGGTGTTCAACCTTCCAGGTTAACCACTGCTCAAGTGACAGGCCCCCTTACTAAGCTGGTGGCTCTCCACACATGCTGCAATTCCCACATATGTGTTCCAGTGCAGAACCTGCATTCTTTCCAGGTCTTTGGTTCCACTGTTCATCTTCTTAGTGAAGCCTCCTCCATTTAAAACTGCAACTCTGCCTCTGACAGTTCCTGCCCTGTTTTCAGTTTTTTTCTCCACAGCACTTACAACCATTTA
Source organism: Halichoerus grypus (assembly GCF_964656455.1). NCBI lineage: Eukaryota > Metazoa > Chordata > Mammalia > Carnivora > Phocidae > Halichoerus > Halichoerus grypus. The sequence goes on from NC_135723.1 coordinate 78,909,603, forward strand.
AAGTATTACATTTGTACTATAACTTAATCCCACCAGAAAGCAAGTTCCATTAGAGCAATGGGATCTGTATGGTTCACCCTTGTACTTCCAGGTCGATCAACATCGGCTGAATGAGTGAAATCATCAGTGAATTTGCCATTGGAGTAAGATCTCACCATTAACACGAAAAGGAGTAATTCTAGCTACAGCAGCAGTAGTGCTATGAACACAGAAGATGCCATGCACCTTCAGGTGGCCTGCTTAGACGTAGTTCAGCTACATTTTTATGGACACTAGGTCTCCCTCATTTGTGAAGCTGGGTTTATGAACCCAAACCTAGGAATTTATATAATTCCCTTTTGCATTTCATCTATTGTCCTCTGTTTTAATATTTTCAGACCTTTACTAAATAGGTGGTATTAGGAACCATCTTCATCCAGTGTGGGCTGCCCAACCTAGTGCGTGGACTGCCCTAAGCTCTTTCTGCTTTTGGGGTTTTTTCTAACTTTCTACTTTGGAACTCATATGCTTTCTCACAAATCCCTTCGCAGTGTAATAGTGATGGCAGAGAAACCAGAACTGGGAGAGGAAAGGAATAAGCATTTATATGCACAAGTCATGCACAAATCAGAGAAGCTGGGCACATGAAATATGCCTAAATGTGTCTCTTAATGTAACAATAGCAACTTTTATCTGTGTACTGCTTTAAGATGCACAATTATCTTCACTTATACTTTTTCATTTTGATTCCATCTATGTGATACATTCTTTATTGAACATAAACTGACTTTGAGACCCAGCAGAGGTTCCTAAACTTGAATGTTCATCAAAATCATCTGGAGGACTTGTTAAAACAGGTATCTGCCCCCCCTCCACCACACTCCTCAATTTTCCGACTCCGTAAGCTCTGCAGTGGGGCCTGAGAATCTGCATTTCCAACAATTTCAAGCGATGCTGCCACTACTGGCCTGAGGGCTGCTGTTCTGAGATGTTCTGCCTTGGGGAAAGGACACACATACAGGTCATCTGATGTAAAAGCATAGTGGTCTTTTCCACAGGCAACTGTGCTTATCACTGAACTTTCAAATGGAATGATAATTATTAGGAGGGAATTATAAAAATTATTTAACACTCTCAACCTGCAAAGGAAAAAAAAAGGCTACACAGAGCCCCTCCCCCAACGAATTCATTTTTTACACAAGAGATCAATTCCAGAATCAGTACTTCCTAATTGTAAGCAGGCTTTCCCCTGGAGCTCAACTTTCCCTTCTCAGATACATCCTGCCCACACCCTCACCCATCCACACTCCTTTATCACTAATTACATTGAGATTTCACCAGTTACCACTATTCTACCCTCCTACTAGCACTCCCAATACCTTTTAGCTGGGAGTTTTTTTCTAAGGCCCAATCCTCTAAGTCCTCTAAACAGGACTCATCTAACACTCTCTCCTTAAACGCTAGCTTTTCAAGCTAACTATAGTGTAGTGGTGAAGACCAGGAGCTGTGAAACCAGATCAAGGTCAAACATAGATCCTGCCACATAACAGCTGCTTAACACTGGGCAAATTGGTTAGCCTCTGTGGGTCTCTACTTTTCTCATCTAAAGAATGGGATACTAATAGTGCATACCTCAGTTACTGTTAGGATTCATTAAGTTTCTACCTTTTACAAGTCCTTGTTACACTGAAATTGGTATTACCACTACCACCCCCTCACCATCCTTTTTTGAGAGAGAAACTCATACAGCACTGCACATGGGAATACTATAAAATCAAGGAATCCAAAATAATATTAAATTTTACATTTCAGTAAATCATTAATATAAAAGTCAATGGTGGGTTGATTTGCTAGTAAATCACAATTGAGTACTTAGCATACATCATGCCTTTTGCTATGTTTTCACTTACCTCATTGAATTTGTATAGACCTATACTTTCAGATGTGTAGTGAACATTACCATAAATTCCTTGGATTCCTCAAATCCAGCATACTCAAAATTTGAACTCCTCTTCCACCCCAAACCTGCTTCGCCTATTTTTCTACCTCACTGAATGGCATCCTCATCATCACCTAGTGCCCCAGCCAGAAATCCAGGAGTCATCCTTGAGCCTTCCTTAACCCTTCCCGACCCTAACCCTTCCATTCTGTATCCACTGTGTTGCTACACTGGAGATAAACAGAAGATGAAGGTTATGGGTATAGACAAGTTTTGAAGTCAGTGATACCCTGGTCATTAAAAAATGAGGCAGAAAATACAAATGAGCAAATGAAATCAAAGAACATAACCTTGAAGGTGACCCATGTTATACTCTTCTCACCTGATTCACCTACTACTGCTTTTATTCATATTTTGTCTTTATCACTCCTGGATTATTACAACAGCCTCTGGAATTCCTGGTCTTCGAGTTCCTTAACCAAAGTTCTATAGGACACCAACTTCCTTATAAAACCCTGTTGTTAGAACAGACTCTTAAGTAGAGAGAACAATCTGAGTTGCTAGAGGGGAGATGGGCCAGGGGATGGGTTAAATGGGCGATGGGGATTAAGAAGTGCACTCGTGATGAGCAGCACTGGGTGTTGTACATAGGTGATGAATCACTGACTTCTACACTTGAAACTAATAATACACTGTATGTTAACTGGAATTTAAATAAAAACTTGTAAAAGAAAAATATTAGGAATCCACGATTTATCAGGGTTATTTTAAATTCTTATATTTTTTTTTGCCTGAATTACCAATAAACATCTTTCTTTGGGGAAAGAAAGAATTATTGTTCATATCATTCCCAAATGGTAGCTCCATTTCAAATGTTATTTCCTTCTAAGTATCCCTTGCTTCTCTAGTTGAAATCCATTCTTTCATATTCCCAGAAGCCTTTATCAATTACTATTCATGAAATATCACCATTTATGATGTTTAGATTTCTACCTCAATATTTTGAGTAAAGTGAAAACAAGTCAATGTGAAAGAAGCAAAAGGTGAAATTGAGAACTTGATTAATGTAAAGGCTCTTTGGGACAGCCTTATGGTAGCAGTTCTCAATCCTGTCTGCACATTGGAATCAACTGGGTAACTAAAAAAAATTCTGATGCCTGAGTCCCAGAGTACAGGTCCTGGATGCAGCCTGGGCACTGAGAATTTTAAAAGCTTTCCAAGGGATTCTGATGTGCAGCCAAGGCCGAGAAATACTGATCAATGAGAAATTTTAAAAAAGGAGTTAAGAGAATAAAGAATTTTTATTTTTTTAAAGATTTTATTTATTTATTTGATAGAGAGACAGACAGAAGAGCACAAGCAGAGGGAATGGCAGAGGGAGAGGGAGAAGCAGGCTCTGCACTGAGCAGGGAGCCTGATGCGGGACTCGATCCCAGGACCCTGGGATCATGACCTGAACCAAAGGCAGATGCTTAACCATCTGAGCCACCTAGGTGCCCGAGAATAAAGAATTTTTAAATGGAAGTAAACATCTGGTGAAAATCAATAGCGAGGACTCAGGACCAACAAATGGTCCTGTAAAGAAGTCTAGAAGGCAAGGAATTCAGGGGCACGTGGTAGAGTAAAGCAAATGGCTTACAGTTGGTTCTAGGCTGCAGCTGGAAAAGAGATGGGCTGAGAAAGAATGGGTGCAGGAAACCCTGCTTGGAGTGACAACAAAGAGCAAACAGTGGAAATGCTCTTAGTTGGGAAATTTTCAAAAATGACAAAAGCTGATGTGTGACAACAATGTTGTGTTACTGAATTGAGAGATGAACATTCAGATGTAGAGAAGTTTTGAAATCAGGACTACCCTGGTCATCAACAATGAGGAAAATTCGTGTCAGCAGCTGAAGTCATAAAGGAACACTGTATCTTGGAGGTCTAAGATGACAGCACAATTGTGAAGACAGGTGTTATGCTTATAGATGGTCTATGAAAAAGGGAGGTTTTGGTGGCGGGATGTGATGAAGAGCTTTGACACCTGTGCGCACAGGGAGCCACTCATCTCAGGTGCATCATTCCCTCCTCTGCCAAAAAAAAAGTTCTTATAGTTTAGAAAAACAGGCATATACTAAGATATTTCTGTGTTGGTTATTACAATAACACATAATCCTTATTCTTCATCACTAAGCACTAAACATTTAAAACATGCACTAAATACAAAGCTAAATAAACTCTAAAATCCAGAAACTGGTGCCCATAGTAAATGATGGAATAAAGAATATGGAGTCACCATGATTCCTTCACACAGTAGCAATATGTGAATGCTTACTCTTTTTACATCAGTGTTTCTCCAAATTCTGATCCTTTCCCCTCACTGGATTCCTGTGTGCTACTTCAAAAACCAGTAAGTTTGTAAAAGGAGAAAACACTAACCATACACTAAACTTAAATACCATCAGAAATGCCAGATTCCAAGCTCATTAAACCCTTGGAAATACTCACACTATGGTAAATATTATGGCTGACCAACATCTCTCTATAGTACAATTGCCTTATAGTAAGTCTATAATAAGAGACAGGGATACAATTAGTTTAGTGTGTCCTGTAAGACAAGGAAATGTATAGATAAAATCACCTACTGCATCACCCAATCAGTTGCCAAGTTCTTTAGAATCCTTTTCACTTCAATAAATATTAAATCTAATTTATCCCAGTAATGAATTTAAAAAGTTGCATTTTTATAAGGAACATCAACCCCCTATTAGAGATGAGTGTGGGTAATCAAACTACTGGAGAATGCAAAAATACATACAAAGAAGAAATGCAAGGGAAATCCATCATGACATTGGTATTAGGGGCAGAATACTTCATATTATAGTGCCATGCCATTATGACAAAATTTATTTACAACACTATGAAAAGAGAAAATGATGTAACCCAAAAAGTAGGTAAAAATCTACTACAATGAATACCTTACATTTGACATAGCAGTCTTATTTCCAGGTCCTGGTTATTAAATTGAGACTAAAAGTGGTTTATTGATCTCTTTACAACACTCTAAAGACAAAAACTAAAACTGTGTTGTTCTGACATAAGAAAAAGCAATGGAAAGCACTTAGTCCCCTGCCTGCTACATGGTCGGCACTCAGGGTTGACAGTTCCCGAGCTCACTGACCCAAACATAGGTTCTAACACCCTTCAAAGGGCATCCACTGAAAATTCTCTGGGTTAAATGTTCATATTAACAAGACACTGAATTATAAAAGTGAGTCAATGTTAATTTCATACACATAAGTCAGGTTTTAGGTTGACGACGAAGAATGAAGAAAAGAAACAAAGCCAATGAGGGTGCAGAGAAGGACTGAAAGAGAAGGCAAGAGCAGTGTTAGTGTGAAGAGCAAACAACAAATTCCTCAAGTTCTGGGTCTGTCATGCAACATGCCCCCCAGGTTAATTTGCTAGGATGACACAGAATGGTAATGATTCTAGAACCTGGATTCAGGGGCTGCCAGCCCTGCCTAATACATTTACTTCCATAGCTCCAATCAATCTCTTGGGCAGCTAGTAGAAGCCCCCCTAGCTACCCCCATGAGCTACTAGCCCTAGGGGCAGAGATGCCAACAGTGGCCAGTCTGAGAAAGTCAACTTATCCTGGTTTAGCCTCAGCTCCTACTAGGTGTGGCCCCTCAAAGGGTCCTCAGGGTCCTGTCTTTTCAATGTGATCCTTAGTACCTCAGAATATAACTTTATTCTCCCAGATAAATTGAGAAAGATCCTCAAAATAGTGTTCCTGCTAAATCCTCCACAGTATGGGTGCTCTACGGTTCTTTCAAAGAGCATCTCCTTTGATTAAGTTAGAACCAACTATTGCCCTTCCATCTGTCTCTGAATTCCAATGTTAGCCCTGAACTCAAGAAACCACTCCTAAGAGATCTCTCTCTAGTGTTGCACAAGAACCAAAACCCCACTATCAGCTCAGGAGAGTTCAAAGGTCCTTGTTAAAATTATGCATGCTAAACTGAAATAAGGGATTCTGGGCTAAAAAAAAATCATAGTTTTCCATTTTGTCAAGGTGATTTAGGGTGAAATTTTCAGGATTAACTTCCCATTATTGTGTATGATTGGGATAAACTGCCCAGTTTTTCATATTAACACATATTTACATAATGAATAAAATACTGATTCATTCCTTCACTCCAAAAGTATTTGAGTGCCCAGCACTGTGCTAGATCCTGGGAATACAGTGAACAAAATAAACACAATCCCAAGATGTCATAATAAATCACATTGTGATATCTATCTCCAAAATAATTTAGCATATTTTAAATATTTAATGGCAAAACAAACTGGGTAGTATGGTGGAACAAATGGGGAAAAAACTAAACAGAGGATTTATCATTTAAATCTTTCTACAAATTATGAACATGTATTAATTATATGCAATACTGGGCACGGAATTATTTAAAAGAGCTAGTGTTTTTCTTTTAAAATTGCTATCATTATGCATATACAAATCACATTAAAAGGTACTAATAGCTTGAAAAGGACTGCTTGTCAAGAGTAACAGTAATAAAATTCCGAACAGCAAAATTTTCATGCTAAGAATGAAAAAACACAGCACAATGACTTCAAAAGTAGTATATTGTACTATATATAATCTCAAAAAAGTACTCTTCCTAGCACGTAAAAGATAGTTTTTCTTTTCCAAACTTAACTGATGGTTTCTGTAGAAGGAACATGCAAATATATTAACAATTTTCTTACCAAAATAGAGCCCAATATATGTACAAACATTTAGGGGGAAAAAAGTTTGTCCTTGATTTTAACATGCACCTGTATGTAGAAACAGCCATATATACTCACAGGAATGACAGACACTGACAAACAGTTAACATTTAGCAAAGGCAAAAAAAGAAACAAAAAATCCTGCTAGGCCCTTTTTCTGCTTGACAAACAATGGAGACAGTTACCAAAGTAACAGAAAGCGACACAAAAACCACACTTCAAACCAACCAACTGCTTGTCAGTATTAGGACTTGAGTTGACAAACAGGTTTAATCCAGTTCCTCAAAGGTCATGCTGTCAAGGTGAAGGATGAACATCTCCCGCTACTGCATGAGGCTGGCTGTCATTCTGAGGACAGGGTTCCTCCTCCGCCACCACAGGGGTCACTTTGTCTGACCCTCCTGCAGGAGGAAGTTCATTGTTTGTCCCCTCTTCACTAGGGGGGTTACCAGACAATTCATTCGACATGAGAACTTGCAAAGATTCTGTTCCATCTTCAACATCCACCTGAATGCCCAAAGCTTTAAGAATGTCACATTTGCACATAGGACAGGTCCCATGGGCCAGAATCCAGGGGTCGATGCAATTCTTGTGGAAAAAGTGTTTACAAGTGAGAATACGCACTGTATCATTAGGCTTATAGAGTTCAAAGCAAACTACGCAGCTATCTCCATTCGGACTGATTTCCTCGTCCCCCTCCTTCAGCACCCGAAGCTGAAGCTGGCCAAAGGCTTTCTTGAGATCGGTCGTTAACCGTTGCCATCTCCGGTTCTGAATCCTGGCTACCCAAAGTCTCCAAATATGATAAAAGATGAAATATGCTAAAGTAGCAGTTGTGACAATCACAAAAGACACAAAATAGTGATTCATCCAGATGATGTGTTTTCTCCCCACCTCAACTATGACTGTGATGTGAACTCCCTTCTGAATTAAGTGCAAAATCTCCATGCCCTTTAGGTTACCGATCATCACCACAACGATGTCTTCAAATGCCTGATGAGACATGGGAAAAACCTGATTACCAGTTCCTGGAAAGTTGTAGATGATCACTCCACTGGCTCCCTTCTCAATAGCTACTTTAATTTTCTGCGTGAAGGTACAACCTCCCCGTTCAACAAGCGCGAGCCAGGTCTCGGAGTTCTTTGATCTTCTGAAACTGGTATTGGGATTACACGCATTTTGAGTTTTCCCCTCTGGTGGCACTATAACTCCTGCCACTCTCTTCAAAGTGGAGCTTCTTCCAAACACGCCAGTTTCCCCCAACTCTGACAACATGCGATTCCCAACGTGAAAGGATATGTTCATGTAAGCAGTCCAAACAGCACTAGCTCTGCAACAGTTCTGACTAAGAAGCCAAAGAAAACTAAATTTCATAAGCCAGGAAGATGCAGTGTTGTTTCCATGAGTGCCAATCCTGAGTAGACTCATCTCTCTCTTCACCTAGAGACTGAAGTACCAACCCAACAAAATTATGTGGCTTCCACATCTGTTGAAAATCAATTCAGAACAATAACATGAGAAAAATCTTCCGGGTAAAAACAAGTTTCACTGTCTTCCAGCATGTTTTTCTAAGAAATTCTTAAAGATGTCTTATGAGGTTCAGATGTTTTATTAGAGAGAGAAAGAGAAACACTTTAGATTGAAAAAAAAAAAAAATCCCAGTCTCACTAATGTAAACTCCAGATACTGTATACAGTTGGGTAATGTGATTATGACATAAAAGATAACAGCCAATTAGAGAAGAGCTTTGAGCCTGCTGGAAACTTACTGGCCTGAATGCTTCAAATACTGTTAGGGGTGATTTCTAGATTGTAAAATCAATTCAATCCTTGAGCTGCATGTTAACAGGTATCATTTTAAACAAAAAATTAAATATAAAATCCATACAACACATGCACATACAAAACTTGAAAGCATATGCAAGAAAGCCACAGAATTATCATTTTTCTTGACAATAAATCAAGGAAATGTGTAACAAAATGGCGAGTTTTAAATAATTAGAAATTAGTACTGTGAATAATTATGTGGGAAAAGCAGTGAGCTCTGTAGTACCACTTTTAACTCACATTTGGTCACAGTGCAAATTTTTTATTTATCATGTAAACCATTGTACTAAATTTATTTAATAATTGCTTGCTCAGGTTGGTTGATTCAGTCTGGTTTTGATTTGGATTTTTAAAAGGAGGATTTTGATTTCTAAATCCTGTTAGATTACTTCAGCTTCACTTCTTCACTCTTACATTGACTCTCCATAGGGATGACAGCGGTAAAGAACATTAATCTCTTTTCTCTGCAGATCTTGGCATCTGCTACTGATCTAACAATATTTTGAGGGAAGAAAGGAAGAGTAGGAGGAAAAAAATTATATGTAGCAGTCTTAGTTTAGCATAATTCATTTTAAACAAAAAGGCAGCTACTGATTTTTAAAAAGAAAAATGTCAAGGTCCCCATTTAGAGTTAACCACCAACAGCAGGGTTAAAGGTCATAGATGCTTTGAGCAAAACCTCTGCCAAAAATCAACAAACATCCCTGGTGAACCCACCCTCTCCACATGCGTGCGCGCACACACACACCCTGTCATCAGCTCTGCCTTTATTTTTTTTTTTTTATGTTTTATTTATTTATTTGACAGAGAGAGAGACAGCGAGAGAGGGAACACAAGCAGGGGGAGTGGGAGAGGGAGAAGCAGGCTTCCCGCGGAGCGGGGAGCCCGATGCGGGGCTCGATCCCAGGAGCCTGGGATCATACCTGAGCCGAAGGCAGACGCTTAACGACTGAGCCACCCAGGCGCCCCAGCTCTGCCTTTATTTTTGCTACACTTACATCAATGTCACAAAATGACTTGAGACCAAAGCGACTTGTGAACTAACAAACGTGGCCAACCCCTGGTGCTGCCATATACCTTCTTGAGGGTATCTCTCAGTGGTTCTCATATACTAGCTAGGAAACCAAGAACTTTGACCTTAAACACAAAGGTCTGACCTTTACACAGAGGATGCTAAGAGACTGTTTTGGTTAGGTCTTACCAGGACTAAGGGAGCTAGTTCTTTTTATGAAATGTGAATCAAAATAATTTGAGGCAGGAAAGGAAGAGAAAAAGGCCCTATAGGCCCAACCAAAGCAGCATAAAAAGAAAATATTACCGTGTAAATTATAGCTCACGATGGTCCATTCTCTTTCCCAAAGGCCATTAATCTGATTTTATTTCCATACAACCCATTCTTGAAAGTGTGTAGTACATAGTGTGTAGACTCAAAGTGTCATCTAAGTTGGGTATCAATGGTTTAGCATTTCACCCACAAATATTTTAGTCAAAACCAGAACTCAAATCTTTCAGCCTCTCATTGTTACACACAGGTGTTTGTGTTTATCTACTCAAAAAGAGAAGCAAAATGAGGCAAGAGATACAATTTGTAAAGGCAAAATTAAACAAAATTTCAGCTCCATTCTAGATCTATATCAAAATGCCCAGAGACACACTCATCACGATGTTAAGAAAACAAAAGCATTTACTACGGTCACTTCTAGAAGGGAAATCTGCCACCATAGCTAATTCACTATGCTAGGATTTAAAGGGCTGTAGCAAACAAAAGTGATTTTTTTGTGATGCTGCCCTAAACAAAGCCTATAATAATTTAAAATATTTTAGTTATATAACCAGAGGTGCTATCATCTAAAATAATTACCTAGAACACATTACTTAGTAACTTTGGAAACCAGATTTCCTGGTATTAATTAACCATGGAGAATTAAATCAAGATCTAATTCTATAATGAAATTTATTTAACAGCGATATTAGATATCAAAAGTATGGAAATAAAATATAAAAAAGAAACTTTAAAGTATCATGACTCTGTGGCCTCAATGTCACAATCATTTTAATTTGAAGACTAATTTTTTTTTTAACATATACTAATTTTCTTATTTGGATAAGGGCAAAGAAGTAGCAACCTGACAGAAAAACAACAAGTTCAAATAGCTGGGCATGATATGGAGTTTTATTTTAAAAACACACAAATTTCATCCTCATTAGTACTTAGGTAGAGAAGATGAAGTTGAGTTTTTTCTCTACATAAAAGTGTTAAAAGAGAATTCATGTAATTTTAACCTTTGGAAAGACTTGGTTACATCTTCAGAAGATTCTCCAGGTTTAAGTTTTCAGAATGTCACACTTGCACATGGGGCATGTCCTATGGGCTAAAAGCCAGGGGTCAATGCATGCCTTATGGAAAAAATGTTTGCAAGTTAAAATACGTACTACATCTTGGGGTTTGTATATGTCAAAGCAAACAACACAACTGTTTTCATTTGGATCTAGTTCCTTATCCCCTTCCTTGAGCACTCGCAGTTGAAGCTGACCAATAGCTTTCTTCACATCTGCTTTTATCTGTCTTCGCCTCCTGGTGGAAGAATTGGGCACTCGAGGTATCCATGCACAGTACAAGAAAAGGTAGGCAACTGTGGCAGCCAGGAAGGTGAACAGAGACATGACATAATGGCTCAGCCATGGCATGTGCATTCTTCCCACTTCAATGATGATCGTCACATAAACTCCCTTCTGAATCAAGTACAAAAGTTCCATGCCTTTCAAGTTGCCTATCATCACCGCGACTATATTTTCTGTTCCCTGGTGAGACATGGGAAACACTTTGTTGCCCGTACCTGGATAGTTATAGATGATCACCCCATTTGCTCCCTTCCCTGCTGCCACATTGATTTTGTGTGTAAAAGTACAGCCTCCCCGTTCAATGAGGGCCAACCAAGAGTCTGCCTGTTCAGGCCTGCTGAAGTTGGTCATAGGATTACAAGCATTCTGATTCCATCCTTCAGGAAGTACCACGGCACCAGACACCCTTTCCAAAGGAGAATGATTTCCAAACACTCCACTCTCTCCTAATTCTGATATAATCCGATTTCCCACCTGAAAAGTTATATTCAGGTGGGCTGTCCAAATGGCTTTTCCTTTAGAGTCAGGAAGGCTAAGTAGTAGAAAGATGCTAAGCCTCAACAGTCGCGATGAAACAGAACTATGAGTTGAAGGAGTAATTTGAAGTAGGCTCATTCCTCCATTTGCCTATTAACTGACAAACAAAAAACAAAACATCAATTATAAAGCAAAGAAGCTAACTCCAATTGTTGGCAGTAGATATTAAAGCGCATAAATGGAAAAAGGTCTGTGTCGATCAAAGGTATGCTGCTCCTTCCAGCATTTTTATTTTTGGTAGATTATCTTTCTTATAATGAAACAGAATAACAAGAGTTGTTATTACTATAATGTGATTTAAGGAAAATTATGACTTCCTAATGGGGAAATTGTGACATCAGAGGTAGTTAAGCCAATCCAGTTGTTTATATTAGTGCATTGCATACTGAAATCCTATTGGCCAAAAAGCTACTAAGCAAGGACTCATGGTATACAACAATTTGAATAAACTCTAAAGCAATAAAGAGGGAAATTTATATTTTTAAGCCTTGAGTTTCTTCCCCAGTTCTGGATAAAGTGAAAAGCTGCCTAATACCACTTTATATTCATTGTTTTTCTGTTAAGCAAAATATAAATTTATGTATTAGTGCATGTGGTTGCCCAGTCACCATTTCTCATGCATGGTTCTATGCTACCCAATATGCTAATCAATGGGCAGTAGGAACAAATCATTCCCACTCTCTCCCAACATTAAATGCTTATCCCAGATTCAACATGAGGACAATAAACATGTTGTAAGATTGATACCTTGCCAACATGCAAGGCAAATTCAACCTTTCACTAAAATCATTACTAAGAACCTACTATGTGCCAGGTAAACACTAAGCATGGTTCATATACTAGACAAGTAAAAAGACACACACCTACTGGAGCTTACTATCTGGTGAGGGCAGATTTTAAACACACACACACACACACACACACACACACACACACACAAACGTATAGTTGCAAGTTGTGATAATATGGTTGTGAAAGGAAAACAAGAGTATCAAGAATAATATAAAAGCAGCCAGACTTTGATTAGAGGTGCAAAGCATTGCTCCCCTAAGGAAGTGGTACTTAGCCTAAGACCTGAAAGATAAATCAGAATTACCCAAGAAAAGAATAATATATCAGGGAGAGGAAATGGCAGTTTCAAGACCCCAACACAGGAAAGACATAGCAAGTGAAAGGATCTGAAGCCATATATGTTTGGCAAGATGAGAGAAGAGAGTGCAAAAGTTAATGAGAGAGGAAAGCAAATAGCAGTCAGTGTTCAGGGTAGTAAATGTTACACCAAGGATTTTGGATTAGGTCCCAAGGACAAGAGAACCATGCTGGGGGGTTCCAAGCTGGGGAGGCGACTTATAAGCATTTCCAAACGCTGACTTGTTAACAAGTGCACTTTGGCTGCCCTGTGTGGGAAGTGGATTGGAGGAGGAGAGCAGAGTGGTAAGATGACAGTGGCTTCGACTCCTGAAATGGCCAAGTAGAGAAGCAGAGGAACAGACAGGTCCGCTAGTTACTTCAAAGCCTGAATTAACAGATGTGGTAACTGGAAGGGTAGTAGCGGATTGAGGAAAGGATGACCACAACTGTCGCCAATCACTATATTACTTTATTGTTGCAAACCATGGCATCTTTACTGCTTTAAAGATCCTTTAATGCTGGTTTGCTTCTATTTTAAATCTTCACTTGAGGTCTGTTTCAAGGCTTCCAAAAAATTGGCAACACTCAAACATTTATTTACTTTATATAGGACATAGCCTATGCCCCAGGCATGCTATAACACCCTGGGGATACAACAACAACAACAACAACAACAGACTAAAAGACAAAAAGAAACCAAAGGCATGTTGGAAGAATTTTTTCATTTTGACAAACATTTAATTGTACTCCCCAGCCCATAATATTTAAGTTAATATTCATTTTTAAAAATAAAATTGGAAACAAACTTGCATCATTCATACCATTTTCTTCGAGCGTGTTGTAAAGACAGATAAAATGTAGACTTTTCCCAGTTTCAAACCGAGTGAATCCCTGGCCCATTCTATTAACATTGATGAAGTGAAGCCTTACTAAGACAACAGTTTATATCATCACATTAGAGGCTGTTTACATCTGTGATTACTTAACATTTGGGGGTAGGATTTTAAGAAGTAATTCTCTAAGTCATGGGAATAAACAGCACAGCATAAGGAATATAGTCAATGGTATTGTAACAGCATGTATAGTGACAGATGGTAGCTACCCTGTGAGCAGAGCATCATGTATAAACTTGTCCAAACATTATGTGTACACCTGAAAGTAATGTAACATTGTGTGTCAACTACACTTGAGAAAAAAATAACACCAATGGAATAGAATTTAAAACACTGGAATTACCTCCTTCCAAATTAGTTTATTAAAAAAAAAAAATCCCTAAGTTGTAGAGACCTAATGTACAGCATGGTGACTGTAATAAATAATAATGTATACTCAAAATTTGCTAAGAAAGCAGACCTCAAGTATCCTTATCTCTCTCACCCACAAATGGTAACTATGTGAGGGGATGGATATGTTAACTAGCTTAATTGCTAGAATATCAAAATGTATACATGTATCAAAACAGCACATTGTACACCTTAAATATATACAATTTTTGTTAATTATGCCTCAGTAAAGCTGGTAAAAAAAAAAAGTAATTCTTTTAGTTTGCTAATTTTTAAGGGTAAAGAGTTTAAACAGTAACTATATTTTGGCTCAAAACATCTCAAATCTCAAGGTTCTTCATATGTTTGAATAGACGGATTTGAAAAATTTACTAATTCATTTTATTTTTCTCACCATAAGGTGAAGTGACTAAGGCAATGATAGAACTTCCCCTGTCTTCTTTCTGAGTCTTAGAACAAATGCAACTATAAGAAACAATCCTTTGCCCCCCAACACAGTGGTTTCCAAATGAGGCACAACTTTCCCTTCTAAGGGACATCTGGCTATTTCTGGAGATATTTGACTGTCACAATGACAGAGTACTACTGGCATCTACTGGGTAGAGGCCAGGGACAACTTTTAAACATCCCCAAATGCACATGACAGCCCTGTGAATTAATTAGCTGGTCCTAAAATGTCAATAGTAAGGCTAAGAAACTAATGGAACAGGCTTGGGAGGAAGGAACCATCCCAAAACTCACTTCTCCATGAAAAACAAACACACCTGAGCTCTTATCAGGGAGTACGTTTTTATAACTGACAATACATCTATCAAAAATGACGCCCTTTCCCATTTTCCTTGGAATAGACACAGTGGAGACCTGCACAAGCAACCTATTAGTCCATGAAGCCTGATTACAAACTGCATCCATTTTATCAGGACCAGACCCAAGAGTCTTCTATCCTGGGGCCAGGATACTTGAATAGAAAAGAAGGGGGAGGGCATGTGGACTGGATGACTGATGCTATTCTAATCTGTTCCTTTTAGACCATTTATTCAATATATAGACTTCCTTTCTTTTTAACAGCAAGTTCAGTCTGAACTTTGCAGGAGGGTTAAAGAGAACTGACATACTCCTATGGCTGGCTGATCCACTGGTTTAAAAAATCCCCTCCTCCCATCTTGTCATTCTACCTAAATACATCGGTTTTCGTCTTACGTAGGCTCACATCATGATCCCCCAAGGCAACTACTGTTATTTCACATATCAACAGGCAGAATGGCAGACCATCCAGAAGCAGAGAGAGACTTTTCTTCTGCCATATCTCTACAAAACTTGATGTCACTCTGGCTAGCAGTGCTTCACAAACCCATGCCTAATGGAACCCCCTAGAAATCATAGAATTATCATGACAAACTGAGGTTAATCACGATTTACCCTGCTGGGGAGAACCCGTCCCCTAGCAGAGCACGTGGTGAGGGGGACTGTAAACCTAACTGGTACTCTGCCATCAAGGAAAAAAGGTATAAACTGGAACGTGAGTAGGTAAAACAGCTACAGGCTGTAAATTCCTGAGTTTTACCCAAAGGAATGATACTTAAATAATCATTAACCGCAATATTGTAATACACACTCTATACTCTGTAGCAACAGAAGCCAGAGTCTATATTACAAGGAACACAACATGGCTCCTATGTTAAGGAGGTCATCATCTAGGCAAGAGAAAGGAGTTATACAAAATTAGGAATGTGCATGTATGTATCTTAACTTCTAGGTTCCAACTAAAATTTCAAGAAAGGTTATAATTTTCATTAAGTTGGGGGGTGTGTAAAGCAGGTGATTTCTATTCCTCTGCTATTCATCAACCTTTGTTAAGAATGCTCAAACTTCCAGAATCTCTGCTCTGATGAGAGAAATAGCCAAATATATTCAGACAGCATTGCCCAGATAGTACCTCTAAGACACAGGGAATACTGAAGAAACTTCAATAAATTATTTCACAAGTCATAGTATCCAGGGCTATGATATTCGAGATCTCCAGGAATCCACAAAACACACTGGATTTGCATTTAAGTTTGAAAACCATGTAGCTTTTCTGCAAGTAGTTAAATGCATCATAATGGGATTTGGCAGGAACAGATTACTGACTCAGAGTAGTTCACAGAGAACCACCAAAAAGCAAATAATGCTGATATTTTCTGAAAGTAGTTATCTTTAAAGATGTTTAAAGATAAAACTAAATCTTAGCTTAACATTTTATTATATTTGATTGTAAACTGTTAAGTTCTCATAAACAATGAATTTTCTCAATTTCTCCCATAAGTTAATCACTGCTCTCACATATTCTCAGACAAATGCAATAAAAAAATTCTTTAATATACAAAGGGACTTTCTCCTCTTAATATTTCTGAACCCAGAAAAGAGTTCTGAATATGCTCAAGTGAAATACAGTAAAGTTTAAAAATAATATGAGTTTCTGAATTACCTTGAAAGTCACATACTATGTACTATGGCAGGTCCAGATGCATGAAAACCCACAAAATTTACTCAGGCTCTTATTATTTATATTAACCAATACAATGACTTTCAATTTCATTAAAGGCTCTGGTAAATAAGTATATTAGAGAAAACAAACAGCCAAAGCAGACATATTTTAAATCACCACATCACTATCCATGATTCCTTCACTAATGTGAGCCAGGATTACTATTCCTTTCTATTTACTGCATGCCTAATAGTCAGATGCATGAACAAAGCTTAGCTGTGTAAGAGCTCCAAAGCTCCAAGAAGCCATCATGACATTGAGGAAGAGGAATACTCACATTTCTCAAACACTTAAGAACACTGGCTCAAAAGAGCTTGTTTGAATGAATGATTAACACGGTCAGGTTTACCACACTTGAATGAATACTTTCCACTGCTTTAGTTTAGCCTTCAAAATCATTCCCACAGTGTACAATTCTGCAATAGCATCTTATCTAATCTCCCATCACTGTTTTGCTCACCTTGGATTCATTCTGTTGCCAGAGCAACCTACAGACAAAAAGTAATGAAGTTTACAATGGCATTCATGTTTGCTGAAAACCTTAGATGGCTTGCTCTATCCAAAGGATAATACCAAACATCTAAGAATGGAATATTAAGCCTCTCCAGCATGGTCCTCTTTCCTTTCATCCAGCCTAATTTTCTACTATTAACAATCCTGAAATTTATGCTTCCTCAATTCAAACAGCTTACGGCTTCCCAAACTCCTATTGCAGCAGTCACTATATAAGACCTTACATAGGCTTTATCCCTTATACAAAACTGTCTGTCTCTATGGTAGGTACACTGATTGCAAATGACACCAATTACCTCCTTCCCTCTAGCGACACCACCTGCAAGGTGACTTAGCAGGTCCTTCTATCATGGGATTTATTTCTATACCCCTTGAATCTGGAGGGACCGGTGACTTACACAGGTGAACAGACTAGAGCAGAAGTACTGATGTGTCAGTTCTGAGCCTAAGCCTCAGGAGGCCTTATACTCTTCCCCATTCCCCATCTCTTGGAACCCCACCACCCTCAAGCAAAGTAGACGAGCCTAACAGACGAGAAGAAACCTTGGAGGACAGCCTAGGTATCCTAGCTGAGCCTACCTGAGATCAATCTACAGATGGGCCAACATGTGCAAGAGCCTAAGACGAGCAGAGATGTCTATGTGATCATAAAGACGGAGTCTAGGCAAGACCTGAAGACTCGGGGCGCCTGGGTGGCTCAGTTGGTTAAGCGACTGCCTTCGGCTCAGGTCATGATCCTGGAGTCCCGGGATCGAGTCCCGCATCGGACTCCCTGCTCAGCAGGGAGTCTGCTTCTCCCTCTGATCCTCCCATCTCTCATGCTCTCTCTCTGTCTCATTCTCTCTCTCAAATAAATAAATAAAATCTTTAAAAAAAAAAAAAAAAAAGACCTGAAGACTCACCTAGTCAACCCTAGACTTCTGAGCAGTAACAGATACTGACTCTCATTTTTTAGTTTATGCAAAAAATTGTCCTGATATACAGAGTTTTGGGGTGGTTTATTATGTAGAAGCTAATACAACTCCCTCTACAAAATTATCTATTAATCTCCTTGAGGCCTGGGACTCAATCTTACTTTTTTCAGTACTCATCCTCTACCACAATATCTAGCACATCCTAAGTTCTCAGTGAAGGTTGAATAAATTGTTAGTGTCATTATCCTCCATATTTTAACCTATACTATTCCTCATGCAGTAACATATTTAGTTTTATCTTTACAAGGGTGATAATTTTAGAGCATAACATAGCTAGAAAATGCATCATGAGTTCAATCTTTAATTGTTCTGTAGACTTAATACTCCACACTGGATTTCCTATAGCCATACTTGAACACAAAGATAAATGAGCTTTTAGGATACGACCCTTTAAACTGTAATGGGTATAAATCAAACTACATAAATTATATTCCATTCTGCATTCAGAATTCAAGTCAAGGATCACATAACTAACACTAAATCGAAAGACAATTTTTTCTTCTCAGTCTACCTAGTTAGAACATAGAACGGTAATCAACAGAGAAGGAACACATTACTAACCAGTCTGAGAATTGGGGAAAACCTTCACACTGTAATCTTTGCATTAAGAAGGATAGAGGAAGGAGGTGAACGTCCTTAAGTAAACACAAGATTAAGGACAATATTGGATGGTATGCTCATCTTTATTTAATCCTAGGACAAAAGACATCTTAATATTAACTCAATCATTTAGACTGGATTTTATTTGAAAGGCTGGAGAACAGGGAATTTACTCAATAAAAGAGCGGGGGGGACATACCAAAACTTGTCCTGTTCTTTTTTTTTTTTTTTTAAAGATTTTGTTTATTTATTTGAGAGAGAATGAGATAGAGAGAGCATGAGAGGGGGGAGGGTCAGAGGGAGAAGCAGACTCCCCGCTGAGCAGGGAGCCCGATGTGGGACTCAATCCCAGGACTCCAGGATCATGACCTGAGCCAAAGGCAGTTGCTTAACCAACTGAGCCACCCAGGTGCCCTGTCCTGTTCTCTTAATAGACTATTTTGCTCCTGTAGTTAACAAGAGCCAACAATGAAGACCAAATGCATATGAAGGCCGCTTTTGAGGCTGTGCCATTTTAAAGTTCTTCTAAACCCTAAAGTAGATTCTAGACCTTTCAAAGCCAAAGTCAGTCATCGAAGGTTTCTATGTTTTGCCTTCCTAAGACCAGTCCCACTGAGCACAGTTAACTCTGAGTAAGCACTTAGCAGTCAGAAATAGCAGGGTAGAGGTAATTAAGAAGATTTTCCCACTTAGATCCGTTATATTTTTCCAATTCACAGGTCACAAAACCCTTCTTCATTTACAAGGTAATTGAATCCCTCCTGGGAGGCAGCAGACCATCAAAAACAGGAGTATGGAGGCATCATACCCACAGCAACTGTGCTGACGCCCCCCAGCTGTGTGCAGACCCACTCTGAAACCCAGTCCTGACCACATGCTCGCTGAGTGAGGTGAGGCACATTGAGCCTCAGATTTTTCATTTGTGAGGTGGAGAAGTAATGTCAGCCTCCCGGCACCATGGAGGAGTATCAGATGACCACTTTCACATGTATTTGTAAATCACCAAGTACACTGCTGGCATGGCAGGGCTCACTAAATGGGCCCTCTTGCCCCTTCCCAATTCTATACAGCCTATTTCCCTCCATTTTCGACCAAATAAAGTTCTTCTGAAGCTTCAAGACTCATCTGTCTTCCCTTTGCAATCTCCCCAGACAAATGCACCTGCTGCTATGACACATTGTCTTTTGCATCTGACAGTAAATCTTGCCATATATTGCATGTATGCTTGTGTCTGTTCATACTTTTGCTTGACTTAAAATGTCTTGTGAGGAGCAGTGTTCACTCCTTTTGATGATACCTGTTTCCTCCCCCTTTGCTGCTATATTAGCACAGGGGCTAATACTCAGGATCCCTCTCAAATGTTTGACTTTTTAAGCATTTATTTTTCAAAATATTAAGACATGCCAGCAGCTTTGGCAACCTCTGCTTTATAAAGCCACCCATTAAAAATATATAAACAGGCAATGATTTGACAAGTCTTTCCTCAGCTAAGAATGACTTTGACAACAGTTGTCCAGAAAAGGCTTATTTCAGGGGCGCCTGGGTGGCTCAGTCGTTAAGTGTCTGCCTTCGGCTCAGGTCATGATCCCAGGGTCCTGGGATCAAGCACCGCATCGGGCTCCCTGCTCGGCGGGGAGTCTGCTTCTCCCTCTCCCACTCCCGCTGCTTGTGTTCCCTCTCTCGCTGTGTCTCTGTCAAATCAATAAAAAATCTTTAAAAAGAAAAAGAAAAGGCTTATTTCATATCACAGGATCAGAGGCCACCTTACATTTTCTCTCCAAAAGAATTCCATCCACATCTTTGTATTTGAAAAATGGAACACTATACAGCCATAAAGTAACAACTCCTTCTTTTTTTTTTTTTTTTTTTTTTTTTTTTAAAGATTTTATTTATTTATTTGACAGAGAGAGACACAGCGAGAGAGGGAACACAAGCAGGGGGAGTGGGAGAGGGAGAAGCAGGCTCCCCGCGGAGCAGGGAGCCCGATGCGGGGCTCGATCCCAGGACCCGGGATCATGACCTGAGCCGAAGGCAGACGCTTAACGACTGAGCCACCCAGGCGCCACCATCTCCTTCTAATGTATAAGTAGACGCTACTGAATTAAAAATCCTTTAGTCTGTGTATCAACATATCTATATACCTCAAGTCATACATCAAATGGTTATTATAAGAAAACTGTATCAGATTAATTTTGTAACATTTCAGCACCTCAAAGCCCTAAATCATATCAGCAGTAATACCAAAAACAAAGTTCTAAATGAAACCAACTTTCTCAGCAACCCAGAAGGCTTTCTATTATCCCCAGCCAAAATGCAGTCAAATCCTGCAATCCCTAGAAACCTTCTGATTAAAATCCTAGAATTCCAAGAAAATCTATATTGATACAGAACATCTGGTATCACTTTTCCACATATAAAATCCGCTCTTAAAGACTACAGATCTAGTACATTAACACCTCTTACCATCTCCAACTAAACAGCTAACATGATTGCCCATTAGAGAAAGTATTCTGGGATTCACAATAGGTGGCAAGAAAGAGTTTGCTTATTATGATTATTATTGTCCTAGTGTACATGACAAACTTCAAACAAAAGGTCTTTTTTGTTCCCTCATACCCAGAGACCTCCCATAAAAACAAAACAAAACAAGTAAACCTTTTGATAAACTCTCCTGGCACGGTATTGTTCAGTACATTGAAAAGGAGTCTTATTTCACTAATTGTTCCATTATTAACCCATATCAAATTCCAAGAACAGCATTCAGGTCACCAATGACTCAAAACTTAATTTGAGATTTAAGGAAACAAAGGGTCTGCAAAATCCACATAAAATAATTCATTCTATGCAAGATATAGAGTTGAATTACTTATGTTCCACTGTCTAACTGCGATGACACTAAAATTACGCAGGTGGAAAAACTAAATGATTGACATCCCATATAAATCAGGAGGGAAAGTAGACTGTGGGGAGATGGCAACAGAGAAGGATGACCTTAGGCTTGCCTTGTCCTAGGAATACAACTAGATAACTATGAAATCATACTAAGTACCCCAGAAATCAATCCAAAGACTGGCAGGACAACTTCCATCACTAGACAGAGAAGAAGCAGTATCAAAGAAAGTGGGAAGTGCAAAGATGTAGCTTGGGAGAAAAAGGTCATGGACACTGTAATGGGGAGGGAGCTGCGGTTGCAGAGAAGGGTGAGAGACAGACTAAGCACAGAGGGTAGCACATGGAGAAAAATGAACCTCTACGGCAACTGGCTTGGAAAGTGACAGGGTCCAAATTTCATGAGTTCCTGCAACCAGCAGGGCTAAAAGCCTGGAGTTTTAAAGGTCAGCGCACACTGTCTGGGAGAGCTCAGAGGATTTGGGGGTTGCTATTAGCAAGAAGGAAGGGTAAACAGCCCACAGACGTACCGGGTGGAAATGCCAACCTGAAGAGCACCTGGGGCATACAGTGGGGGAGGTTAGTTGCTCATTTCAGAGGATGTCCCAGAGAGGAAGCATGAAGGGAGAGACCCCTCCAAGAACAAAGGGACGCTTCAGCACCACACAGGGCCACCTGCAGGAACCAGCCAGCACCCACACTCACTATCGAATTGCTTACACCAAGCCCTGCCCCCATACTCTGGTGGAACTACCCTTCTTGTCACACTTGCCTCAGTCTTGGCCTTAGCAGGACCCTTCTCTCTCAGAAAACTGGCCCCAACCCCCTGCCCACACTGCAACTCCCAACCCAGGAGTTTTTGAAAGTCCTGCAAGTCCTCTGTTCTGGTGGCAGCAGAGACAGATCTCATTTCACAAGCAGATCAGAGCATACCTAGTTAAAACTTGCCACATTCAGACCAGGGACCAAACGCTGCCCACAACACACAAAGAGAGCTTCTGCAGAAGATTGGCCTGAAGGAAAAAGCAGCCAGGACATGACAGCAGAGTGCATGTAGCACCCACTGAAGACAACCACAGAAGCACCAGACCCTGGGGAAGAGAGAACACTAAACTGCAGGGCACTACAGGATCTCTTCTTCATAAGGCCATTGCTCTCAAGAACAAGAGAAGCAACGGACTTTCCTAACACAGAGAAACAGGCAGAGACTTTGACAAAATAAGATAGAGAAACGTCCCAAATGAAAGAACAGGACAAGGCCACAGCAGGAGATCAAAGTGAAACAGACATAAGTAACATGCCTGATGGGGAATTTAAAGCAATGATCATAAGGATACTAACTGGACTTGAGAAAAGAGTGAAAGACATGAGTGAAACCCTTAACACAGAGATAAAGAATAACAGAGATAAAGGGCTCAAAAAACAAAATCAGAAACACGCTTGATGGAATGAACAGCACAGTGGAAGAAACAGAGGAACAAATTAATAACCTAGAAGACAGAGTAATGGAAAGAAATCAAGCTGAACAAAAGAGAGAAAAGGAATTATGCAAAATAAGAACAGATTTAAGAAACTTGGTGATTCCATCAAACGTAGTAACATTCATATTATAGGAGACCCCAAAAAAGGGACAGAGAAAAGGGGACAGAGAATATAATTGGAAGAAATAATGGCTGCAAAGTTCCCTAATTTGGGGAAGGAAAGGAGGCACAGAGAACTCCCAAGAAAATTAACAAAAGCAGATCCACACCAAGATGTATCATAATTAAATATGGCAAAATACAATGATACAGAAAAAAATAAAAGCAGCAAGACCAAAGATGACCCATTATATACAAAGGAAAACTCCATAAGGTTATCAGATTTTTCTGCAGAAGGCTTCCAGCTAGACAGGAGTGGGATGATATATTCAAAGTGCTGAATGGGTAAAACCTGAAGCCAAGAATACTCTATCCAGCAAGGTCAGCATTCAGAAGAAGAGAAACAATTTCCCAAACAAAAACTAAAGGAGTTCATGCCCACTAAAGCAGCTCTGCAAGAAATATTAAAGGGACTCTGAGTGGAAAGGGAAACCAAGTGACAGTGTAAAGGTAGGAAACACAAAAGCATTAGTATTTCTGTATAAGTATTATTAGTATTTCTGTGTACCTAAAATGTGGGGAGTAAAGAATAGGTTCAAACTTAAAGAACCATCAACTTAATATATACTGCTATATGCATATGTTATATATAAACCTAATGACAACCACAAATCAAAAATCACCAATAAATATACACACACACACACACACACACACACACACACACATATATATATATATATATACATATAAAGTAAAGTATTGGCTTTTAGGAATTTCTTTTATATGCATTTACGAAATACTGAAGACCAATCAGACTATTAATGGACACTTGGTGCAACTTTTTAAAGAAAATAATGCTAAAGAAAGACCAAAACTGATGTCATCACTGAAATTAACAGTTTTCAATATGTTCGTATTTTAATTCACAACAGAAAAATGTGTTCCACAACTGGAAACTCCTAATACTTGTGTAAACCGTGAAAAATTTTAAATGTGATGTTATTTTGACAATGTTTTAAATTTTAGAGTCCCATTTTATTCTGATCAGAATTTTTATCAAGATGTTGAGCTTCTGTTCTTTAAAACTAGTTTGTCATAACATACTGTGCATAATCACAGTATTTATTTCTAGGACTCTTGCGAACGTGTAGACTGATGTTTACTGCTAAGGGAACATTTATAAAATAATATTAAATCCAGTATTAGCTGCCTATTTCAGACACTTAATATGTGCAGAGATCCATTGTTACATTTACCACACTGAAGTTTTTTTCTTTTGTTGTTTTAAGAATCACCCTCATTGTTGAAAGTAAATGTACTCTTAGGGTGCAGATATTAGCGTTCCAATAAGCATGTGATTATATTAAGGTGGTGGTAGCGGGAAGATAATCTTGATTCCACTGGGAATCTTAGGTTTTTGTAAATTTATTGGGAAAACAGTTTTTCCTATACTACTGAAGTTTCTTTTTGGTAAACAGTATCTTTCTAAAAGAAAAAGCATGAAGGAGAAATTGAGGTGTGTACATATCCTCAAATGACCAGCAATATTCGTGAATACTGTGTATGTTGCAATGAACAGTGTGGAAAGCTGTTCATTTTTCAATCTGAAGTAAAAATACTTTCAAGAACTTTAAAAAAAATGCACAGAATAAAAAGAAATCCAAATATATCATTAAAATCAGCAAACAATGAGAGAGAAAATGATAATAAAGGATGAGGGAAAATCTTCAGCAACAAGTAATAAAATGGCAATACATACGTATCAATAATTACTTTGAATGTAAATGGACTAAAACCTCCAATCAAGAAGACACAGAGTGATGGAATGGATAAAACATAAGACTAATCTATATGATGCCTACAAGAGACTCATTTCAGACCTAAACACACCAGCAGAATGAAAGTGAGGGGATGGAGGGGTGCCTGGGTGGCTCAGTTGGTTAAGCATTGGTCTTTGGCTTAGGTCATGATCCCAGGGTCTTGGGATCAAGCCCTGTGTTTGGCTCCCTGCTCAGCAGGGAGTCTGCTTCTCCCTCTCTCTCCCACTTGTGCTCTAAAATAAAATCTTAAAAAAAAAAAAAAAAAAAGAGTGAGGGGATGGAGAAATATTTATCATGCAAATGGATGTCAAAAGAAAGCTGGAGTAGCAATACCTAAACCAAACAAAATAGACTTTAAAACAAAGACCGTAACAAGAGACAAAAAAGGACACTATATAATAAAGGACAATCCAACAAGAAGATATAACAATTTTAAGTATTTATGCACCCAACATGGGAGAACCAAAATAATTAAAAGAGTTAATAACAAAAAGGAACTAATCACTAATAATACAGTAATAGGGAACTTTAACATATCAACAGACAGATCATGAAAACAGAAAATCAAGAAAAAATTGACTTTGAATGACACACTAGACCAGATGGATTTAACAGATATATTCAGAACATTCCATCCTAAAACAACAGAATACATTTTTCAAGTGCACATGGAACATTCTCCAGAATAGATCACATATTCGGCCACAAAACAAGTCTCAACAAATTAAAAAAGATCCAAGTCTTAGCATGCATCTTTTCTGACCACAACAGCTATGAAACTAGAAGTCATCCACAAGAAAAAAATCCGGAAAGACTACAAAAAATAAGAGGGTTAAATAACTTACTACTAAACAATGAATGGGGCAACCAGGAAATGAAATTAAAAAGTACAAGGAAACTAATGAAAACAATGGCTCAAAACCTTTGGGATGCAGACATATATTAAAGGAGGAGGAGATAAGATGGTGGTAGTAGTAGGGGGATCCTGAGCTTGCCTCATCCCTGAACACATCTAGATCAGCATCAAATCATTTTGAACTACTAGGAAAATGATCAGAGGATTAAAAAAACAATTGGCACAACCGGAGGGAGAGAACATGGCCAATAGGAGGTCCGGAGACATGAACCGGGGGAGAGAAAAGCCACGTTGCTGTGAAGGGGAGGGAGCCCCCTTCTGTGGAAAGAGGTCAGGGAGGGAGGGAGAACAGTGCACAGGGATCAGGCAAGATGTATTAAAAAAAATACTCACCATGATCAAGTGAGATTTATTCTTGGATTGTAAGGGTGGTTCAATATTGACAAATAAGTGTAACACATCAATAAGAGAAAGGATAAAAACTGTGTGGTCATTTCAATAGACACAGAGAAAGCATTTGACAAAGTACAACATCCATTCAGGATAAAAACCCTCAGCAAAGTCGGTTTAGAGGGAACATACCACAACATAATAAAGGCCATCTGTGGGGCACCTGGGTGGCTCAGTCGTTAAGCGTCTGCCTTCGGCTCAGGCCATGATCCCAGGGTCCTGGGATCGAGCCCTACATTGGCCTCCCTGCTCAGTGGGAAGCCTGCTTCTCCCTCTCGTGCTCCCTCTGCTTGTATTCCCTCTCTCATTGTGTCTCTCTGTCAAATAAATAAAATATGTAAATAAATAAATAAATAAATAAATAAATAAATAAATGCATGCATGCCATCTATGAAAAACCCAGAGCTACCATCCTCAATGTTCCCTAAGGTCAGGAACAAGAAGAGAATGTCCATTCTCACCACTTTTAGTTTGTTTTTTTTTTTTTTTAAAGATTTTTCTTATCTTCATACCCAATGTGGGGCTCAAACTTACAATCCTGACATCAAGAGTCACATGCTCTAATGACTGAGCCAGCCAGACGCCCCTTCATCTCAACTTTTATTCAACATAGTACTGGAAGTCCTAGCCATAGCAATTAGACAAGAAATAAAAGGCATCCAAATCAGTAAGGACAAAGTCAAACTTCTACTATTTGCTGATGACATGATACTATCTACAGAAAACCCAGAGGACTCCACCAAAAAACTGCTTGAACTGATAAGCAAATTCAGTAAAGTTGCAGAGTACAAAATCAGTCTACAGAAATCTGTTGCACTTCTCTACACCAATAATGAAGCAGCAGGAAGAAATTAAGAAAACAATCCCATTTATAATTGTACTTAAAATACAATACGTAGGAATAAGCCTAAGAGATGAAAGACCTGTACTCTAAAAACTATAAAACACTAATGATTAAAGAAATTGAACATGATACAAAGAAATGGAAAGACATTCCATGCTCATGGATTGAAAGAACACATACTGTTAAAATGGCTATACTACCCAAAGCAATCTACACGTTTAACACAATCCCTACCAAAATACCAACAGCATTTTTCACAGAACTAGAATAAATAATCCTAAAATTTGTATGGAACCACAAAAAACCCTGAATACCCAAAACAATCTTGAAAAAGAAAAGCAAAGCTGGAGGCATCACAATTCTAGACTTCCAAGTTGTATTACAAAGCTGTAGTAATCAAAACAGTATGGTACTGGCACAAAAAGACATACATAGACAAATAGAACAGATTAGAAAATCCAAAATTAAACCCATAATTACATGGCCAATTAATCTTTAACAAAGCAAGAAACAATATCCAATGAGAACAAGACAGTCTCTTGAACAAATGTTGGGAAAATTGGACTGCTGATAGCTGTGAAATTGGACCACTTTCTTACACAATACACAAAAATAAACTCAAAATGGATTACAGA
Organism: Halichoerus grypus; assembly: GCF_964656455.1. NCBI lineage: Eukaryota > Metazoa > Chordata > Mammalia > Carnivora > Phocidae > Halichoerus > Halichoerus grypus. Next base: position 78,937,381 of record NC_135723.1, read on the forward strand.
CCTAGATGACACCTAAAACCATAAAAATCCTAGAAAAGAGCACAGGCAATAATTTCTCTGACATCAACCACAGCAACTTTTCTCTGGATAGATGTCCTGATGCAAGGGAAACAAAAGCAAAAATAAACTACTGGGACTATATCAAAATAAAAAGCTTCTGCACAGTGAAGGAAACAATCAATACAACTAAAAGGCCACTTATGGAATGAGAGAAGATATTTCCAAATAACATATCCAATAAAGGGTTATTATACAAAATATATGAAGAACTTACACAACTCAACACCTCAAAAGCAAATGATTAAAAAATGGGCAAAAGACATGAATAAGCATTTCTCCAAAGAAAACATATAGCTGGCCAACAGACACATGAAAAGATGCTCATAGTCACTTATCAAGGAAATGCAAATTGAAACTACGAGGTTATCACTTCACACTTGTCAGAATAGCTAAAATTAACAACACAAGAAACAACAAGTGTCAGTGAGGATGTGGAGAAAAAAAAATCTTCTTACACAGTTGGTGGGAATGCCACTGTAGAAAACAATATGGAGGTTCCTCAAAAACTTAAAAACAGAACTACCCTACTATCCAGCAATCACACTACTGGGTATTTACCCAAAGAATACAAGAACACTAATACAAAGGGGTGCATGCACCCCTGTTTATAGCAGCATTTTTTACAGTAGCCAAGATACAGAAGCAGCACAAGTATCCATCAAGTGATGAAGATGTGGCATGCATGTGGGCGCGCGCGCACACACACACACACACACACACTCTCTCTCTCTCTCTCTCTCTCTCTCTCTCTGGAATATTATTCAGCCATAAAGAATGAAATCTTGCCATTTGGAATGATATGGATGGACCTAAAGAATATCACGCTAAGTGAAATAAGTCAGGGAAATACCATCTGATTTCACTCGTGTAATTTAAGAAACAATGCACATGAGCAAAAGGGGCAAAAAGAGGAGGGGGGAAAGATGGCAGAGGAGTAGGGGACCCTATTTCAACTGGTCCCCGGAATTGACCTGGATATCTACCAGACCACTCTGAGCATCCACGAAACCAGCCTGAGATGTAAGAAGATCTGGATCTCTACAAACAGAATATCGCAGGCAGTTGGTTTTGAGGTGCGAAGCGGAGAGCCGTGATCCTGCGGGCAGATATCGGAGGATAAACGGCAGCGGGAGGGTGCCTGGCCATGGGGATCCTACACCGCTGGTGAGTGACAGCCTCGCGCGCTGTGGACAGGGCACAGACTCGCAGACCGGTAGCTTCGGGAAAGGACTTTAGGGCAGCTCCAGGGGTGGAAAACCAGACCGGCAGGGTCGTGCGCACACGAACCACAGCACACCCCCCCCCCCCCCCCGACAGAAACCCGGAGCAACGGTCGCACGCATGCGAACTGCACCCTCTGAGACGGAAACCCGGTGCGCCGGGGTCGTGCTGGTGAACTGCAACCCCTGGGGTGGAAACCCCAAGCGGCGGAGGCACGGGCGCGAACTGGGAGCAGCTGGCGGTTTTAGAAGCACAAAGGGCAGAGAGGTGCCCCGACCTGGAGGCAGGACTGGGAGCGCTGCAGAGGGGCGCACAACCCAGGACGCTGCAGTTTATAGCAGCACGGACAGAAACGGAGACGGTGTGGCCTGGAGAGCTCACTGAAGAACAGACTGCGGTCTCTCTGCTCTGAGGCAGAGGGTTGGAAATGGTCTCTTCTGCTCTGACTCACTGAAAAGACGCGGAAAGACGCCAGGGAAAGGCGCCAGAGAACAAAAGCCCCAAAGACTGATTCCCACTGAGCCCATCCCCCACCACAGGGGCGCAGGGCAACTCCGCCCAAATAGGGTTGCCTGAGTAACAGTGCGGCAGGCCCCTCCCGCAGAAGACAGGCTGGGAAAACAAGAGGACAGCAACCCTGAGGTCCCAAGAAAACAGGTGCATCTTGCTTGGGTTCTGGTCAAACATTTGGACTCTATACATTCCCTCAAACACCCATCAACAGAATGACTAGGAGAGGGAGCCCCCAAAACAGAAAAGACTCAGAGATTATGACTTATGCTGCAGATTTACAAATGGATGCAGATATAACCAAGATGTCGGAGATGGAATTCAGGCTAGCAATTGTGAAGACAATGGCTAGAATGGAGAAATCAATTAATGGCAACATAGAGTCTCTAAGGGCAGAAATAAAAGGTGAATTGGCAGAACTTAAAAACGCTATCAATGAGATCCAATCCAATCTAGATAATCTAACAGCTAGGGTAACTGAGACAGAAGAGAGAATAAGCGACCTGGAAGACAATATAATAGATAAAAAGGGAAAAGAGGAGGCCAGGGAAAAACAACTCAGAATCCATGAAACTAGAATTAGAGAAATAAGTGACACCATGAGGCGTTCCAATGTCAGAATAACTGGAATCCCGGAGGGAGTGGAGAGAGAGGGCTAGAAGATGTATTTGAGCAAATTGTAGCTGAGAACTTCCCTAATCTGGGGACTGAAACAAACATTCGAGTCCTAGAGGCAGAGAGGACCCGTCCTAAGATCAAGGAAAACAGGCCAACACCCCGGCATGTAATAGTAAAACTTGCAAATCTTAGAACCAAGGAAACCATCTTAAGGGCAGTTAGGGGGAAGAGATTCCTTACGTACAGAGGGAGGAACATCAGAATAACGTCAGACCTATCCACAGAGACCTGGCAAGCCAGAAAGGCCTGGCAAGACATATTCAGGGTACTAAATGAGAAGAACATGCAGCCAAGAATACTTTATCCGGCAAGGCTTTCATTTAGAATGGATGGAGAGATGCAGAGCTTCCACGACCGGCAGAAGTTGAAAGAATATGTGACCCCTAAGCCGGCCCTGCAAGAAATATTAAGGGGGGTTCTATAAAAGGAGAAAGACCCCAAGAGTGATCTACAACAGAAATTTACAGGGACAATCTATAAAAACAACATCTTCACAGGCAACATGATGACAATTAATTCATATCTTTCAATAATCACTCTCAACGTGAATGGCCTAAATGCTCCCATGAAACGGCACAGGGTTGCAGATTGGATAAAAAGACAGGACCCATCCATATGCTGTCTACAAGAGACTCATTTTGAACCTAAAGATACATCCAGACTGAAAGTGAAGGGATGGAGATCTATCTTCCATGCCAGCGGACCCCAAAAGAAAACTGGGGTAGCAATTCTTATATCAGACAAATTAGATTTTAAACTAAAGTCTGTAATAAGAGACACAGAAGGACACTATATCATTCTTAAAGGGTCTATCCAACAAGAAGATCTAACAATTGTAAATATCTATGTCCCCAACATGGGAGCAGCCATCTACATAAGCCAACTGTTAACCAAAATAAAGAGTCATATTGATAACAATACGTTAATTGTGGGAGACCTCAATACTCCACTCTCAGCAATGGACAGATCATCTAAGCAGAAAATCAACAAGGAAACAAGAGCTTTGAATGATACATTGGACCAGATGGACCTCATAGATATTTACAGAACATTCCACCCTAAAACAACAGAATACTCATTTTTCTCGAGTGCACATGGAACTTTCTCCAGAATAGACCATATACTGGGTCACAAATCAGGTCTCAACCGATACCAAAAGACTGAGATTATTCCCTGCATATTCTCAGACTACAATGCTCTAAAACTGGAACTCAACCACAAGAAAAAATTTGGCAGAAATTCAAACACTTGGAAGCTAAAGACCATTCTGCTCAAGAATGTTTGGGTCAACCAAGAAATCAAAGAAGAACTGAAACAATTCATGGAAATCAATGAGAACGAAAACACATCGGTCCAAAACCTATGGGATACTGCAAAGGCGGTCCTAAGGGGGAAATACATAGCCATCCAAGCCTCACTCAAAAAAATAGAAAAATCCCGAATTCACCAACTAACTCTACACCTTAAAGAAGTAGAGAAAAAGCAACAAACGACGCCTAAGCCACGCATTAGAAGAGAAATAATTAAAATTAGAGCAGAAATCAATGAATTAGAAACCAGAAACACAGTAGATCAGATCAATGAAACTAGAAGCTGGTTCTTTGAAAGAATTAATAAGATTGGTAAACCACTGGCCAGACTTATCCAAAAGAAAAGAGAAAGGACCCAAATTAATAAAATTATGAATGAAAGGGGAGAGATCATGACTAACACCAAGGAAATAGAAACAATTATTAGAAATTATTATTAACAACTATATGCCAATAAACTGAGCAATCTGGGTGAAATGGAGACCTTCCTGGAAACCTATAAGCTGCCAAGAATGAAACAGGAAGAAACTGACAACCTGAATAGGCCAATAACCAGTAATGAGATTGAAGCAGTGATCAAAAACCTCCCAAAAAACAAGAGTCCAGGGCCTGATGGATTCCCTGGGGAATTCTACCAAACATTCAAAGAAGAAATAATACCTATTCTACTGAAGCTGTTTCAAAAAATAGAAACAGAAGGAAAACTTCCAAACTCATTCTATGAGGCCAGCATTACCTTAATCCCCAAACCAGGCAAAGACCCCATCAAAAAGGAGAATTTCAGACCGATATCCCTGATGAATATGGAGTCCAAAATCCTCAACAAAATCCTAGCTAATAGGATACCCAACAATACATTAAAAGGATCATCCACCACGACCAAGTGGGATTTATCCCCTGGAGGCAAGGGTGGTTCAACATAGGCAAATCAATCAGTGTGATAGAACACATTAATAAGAGGAGGGAGAAGAACCATATGGTCCTCTCAATTGATGCAGAAAAAGCATTTGACAAAATACAACATCCTTTCCTGATTAAAACTCTCCAGAGTATAGGGATAGAGGGAACATTCCTCAAGCTCATAAAATCCATCTATGAAAAACCCACAGCAAATATCATCCTCAATGGGGAAAAGCTGAGAGCCTTTCCCTTAAGATCAGGAACACGTCAAGGATGCCCACTCTCACCACTGTTGTTCAACATAGTACTAGAAGTCCTAGCAACAGCAATCAGACAACAAAAAGAAATAAAAGGTATTCAAATTGGCAAAGAAGAAGTCAAACTCTCTCTTTTCGCAGACGACATGATACTTTATGTGGAAAACCCAAAAGACTCCACCCCCAAATTACTAGAACTCATCCAGCAATTCAGTAATGTGGCAGGATACAAAATCAATGCACAGAAATCAGTTGCTTTCTTATACACTAACAACGCAACTGTAGAAAGAGAAATTAGAGAAACAATTCCATTTACAATAGCACCAAAAATCATAAAATACCTTGGAATAAACCTAACCAAAGAGGTAAAGGATCTATACTCTAGGTACTACAAAACACTCATGAAAGAAATTGAAGGAGACACAAAAAGGTGGAAAAATATTCCATGCTCATGGATCGGAAGAATAAACATTGTTAAAATGTCTATGCTACCCAGGGCAATCTATACCTTCAATGCCATCCCGATCAAAATTCCAATGACATTTTTCAAAGTGCTGGACAAACAATCCTAAAATTTGTATGGAATCAGAAAAGACTCCGAATCGCCAAGGAGATGTTGAAAAAGAAAAAGCTGGGGGCATCACGTTGCCCGATTTCAAGCTATCTTACAAAGCTGTGATCACCAAGACAGCATGGTACTGGCACAAAAACAGACATACAGACCAATGGAACAGAATAGAGAACCCAGATATGGACCCTCAACTCTATGGTCAAATAATCTTTGACAAAGCAGGAAAAAACATGCAATGGAAAAAAGACAGTCTCTTCAATAAATGGTGCTGGGAAAATTGGACAGCCACATGCAGAAGAATGAAACTCGACCATTCTCTAACACCATTCACAAAGATAAACTCAAAGTGGATGAAAGACCTCAATGTGAGACAGGAATGCATCAAAATCCTAGAGAAGAACATAGGCAGTAACCTCTTTGACATCAGCCACAGCAACTTCTTTCAAGATACATCTCCAAAAGCTAGTGAAACAAAAGCAAAAATGAACTTTTGGGACTTCAAGATAAAAAGCTTCTGCACAGCAAAGGAAACAGTCAACAAAACAAAGAGGCAACCGACAGAATGGAAGAAGATATTTGCAAATGACACTACAGAAAAAGGGCTGGTATCCAAAATCTATAAAGAATTTCTCAAACTCAACACCCAAAAAACAAATAATCAAGTCAAAAAGTGGGCAGAAGAGATGAACAGACACTTCTCTGAAGAAGACATACAAATGGCTAACAGACACATGAAAAAATGTTCATCATCATTAGCCATCAGGGAAATCCAAATCAAAACCACACTGAGATACCACCTTATACCAGTTAGAATGGCAAAAATGGACAGGGAAAGAAACAACAAATGTTGGAGAGGTTGTGGAGAAAGGGGAACCCTCTTACACTGTTGGTGGGAATGCAAGTTGGTACAGCCACTTTGGAAAACAGTGTGGAGGTGCCTCAAAAATTTAAAAATAGAGCTACCCTATGACCCAGCAATTGCACTCCTGGGTATTTACCCCAAAGACACAGATGTAGTGAAAAGAAGGGCCATATGCACCCCAATGTTCATAGCAGCAATGTCCGCAATGGCCAAACTGTGGAAAGAGCCGAGATGCCCTTCAACAGATGAATGGATAAAGAAGATGTGGTCCATATATACAATGGAATATTACTCAGCCATCAGAAAAGATGAATACCCAACTTTTACATCAACATGGATGGGACTGGAGGAGATTATGCTAAGTGAAATAAGTCAAGCAGAGAAAGTCAATTATCATATGGTTTCACTTATTTGTGGAACATAAGGAATAACATGGAGGACATTAGGAGAAGGAAGGGAAAAATGGGTGGGGGGAATTGGAGGGAGAGATGAACCATGAGAGACTATGGACCTGAGAAACTTTCAAACAGGGTTTTAGAGGGGAGGGGGGAGGGGGGATTGGTTAGCCTGGTGAAGGGTATTAAGGAGGGCACGTACTGCATGGAACACTGGTGTTATACGGAAACAATGGATCGTGGATCACTACATCAAAAACTAATGATGTATTGTATGGTAACTAACATAACATAATAAAATTTAAAAAAAAGAAAGAAAAAAAAAGGGGCAAAAAGAAAAAAAAAAAAAGACAAACTAAGACATAGACTTAACTACAGAGAACAAACAGATGCTTACCAGAGGGGAGATGGGGGGGTGGGTAGGATGAAATGGGGGATGGGGTAAATAGAGGTGATGGGGATTAAGGAATGCATCTGTTGTGATGAGCACCAGGTGATTAAAATAAAACTTTAAAAAAGAGTGAAAGTGATAGTTAACCTGAAAATACATGTGAGTGACAGTCTCTTTAGCTCCAAGTATATAAAGTTAACATTTTCTATCTTCTCTACAACTTATTAAATTATTTCTAGTGGTCTGATTTTTAACTCGATTTTCTATATTTCAGTTTTTCCTTTTAAATTCTTTGGAAAATTTAATACTTTTCTTTCATTGATCACAGAATAAAATCAAACAAGAAGTAGGGCCATAGGTGAAACAATTATAGAAAGAATCCATGAAAAACTAGGAAGACAGACACAAAATTTGTGGGTTTTTTACATTTGTGTCTCAGAAATATGCAGGATGGGCTACTGAGTTCAAGACACAGACTGAGAGCAAATTAGACAAAACCCACCACCATGTACAGGAATAAAAATTACTCCCAAGGTTATTAGTATACATGTCTTACAAACTGTTCTAGCTAGTATTTCAACTATAGTACTTCCATAATTTGTTGAAATATAGTGATTTATAATGCTACTGCTATGAACAACACAAGCTCCAATTTGAGTCTTTACTGAATGTTGGTGACTAGCTCTTTAGATATTTTACTATTCATAATACAATGAAGTAAACTATAATCTCCATGCTATAAATGAGAAAACTGAAATCAAGCAAGTAATTTATTAAACACCATAGAAGTAGTTACGTAGATCAATCAAGATTTGACCCCAAAGTCCATCTGAATGTCTCATAGCCTAATTACTTGTTTTTATAACTAGGTCCAGATGCATAATTATTTTCCATATTGGATACTGGCCAAGAGCAACTTTTTCCGATACTGAGTGAGTCCCCCACTTTAATATTTAAAATCTTAACGGACTATAGGAAATGTACTGTTGGGGTTTTACCACAAGTATGAGCTATGATTCCATCTGTAACATGGAACAGTGCTCATTGAAAATTATGTACACATTTTGTCCTTCAACTCCATTAAAAAGGTTAATCATAGAAAATTCAATCAAATTGGGGGGAGTTGTTTGCTTTTAAGTATTTTTAAGATGCAATATTAAAAATAGAATTTTAGAATACTCAGGTACTCATCACCCAACTTCAATGATTCTTAACATCTTGGACACACATTCAGTTTCCAGATCTGTGTAACAAAATACCACAGACTGCATGCCTTGAAACAGGATTTTTTTTCCCTCATAGTCTGGAAACTAGAAATAGAAAATTGAAGAAATGTTGGCAGGACTGGTCCCTACTGCAAGCTCAAAGAGCAGCTGGTCCATGCTTTTCAACCACATTCTGGTGGTTCCCAGCAATCCTTAGTCCCTTGGCTTACAGACATGTCACTCCCATGTCTGCCCCTGTGTTCATCTTTTCAAGGTCTTCTCTCCCCTGGAGCTCTTTTTCCTTCTGACAATAGTAGCCATAGAAATTAAGAGCGTACTCTACTCCAGTATACCCTCACCTTCATTACATCTGCAACAATCCTATTTCCAAATAAAGTCACATTCTGAGGATCTAAAGAATCTGAATTTGGGAGAACACTATGCAACCCAGTACAGTATGTCTTTTTTAAGGAAATTAGAAGCCCTTTATATATACCCAAACCAATAATCCAGAGTTCCAGAGATAAACCCCATTCTGAATATGCTATTAATTTTACTAAGCATGTATGTGCATGTATTTATAGAAAGTTACACTACATATTATAAAACTATATAAATAGGACTATACTATACAAGTCATTTTCCAATTTTTTTGATCACTGTCTTTGAGATTTACCAATTTTATAGTATTCTACTGTATAAGCAGGTCATGCTTTATATTTATTCACTCATCTATTGATAAGTATTTGAGCTGTCTTCATTTCTTTAACGTTGCAAACCATGTCACAATGGACCTTTCTGTATGGGTTTCCTTGTGCTTGAATTTCTCTAAAGTATACCCTGGAAGTTCAATTTCCAGGTCATAAGGTATAGAAGCACTAGGCTTCTAGAAACTGAACAGAATGTTTACAAAGATTTACAACTTAAGCCAGAAGCATGTAAGTCCTCATTCCCCTATACCCTTATTAAAATTTCATTTTTTTTCAAATTTGCCAAACTGAAAGACAAATGGTAGCTCATTTTAATCTGAATATCCTGATTACTAGGGATGTTAATCATCTCTTGATTTCGTAGTGGGTTGAATTACTCCAAGATATATTTGACATCCCTGTCAAATCTCCAGAGCTCGTGAATGTTACTTTTGTTGAAAAAAAGTCTCTGCAGATAAAATTAAGGGATCTTGAAGAAATCATCTTCAATTACCAGGTGGGTCCAAATCCAATGACAAGAGTCCTTATGAGACACAGGGAAGATTTGGCAGACAGGAAGGTGGCAATATTAAAATGAAGGCAGACTCCGGAGTGACAGGATCAGAAGGCTAAGGAAGACCATGCCAAAAGACACCAAAAGCAGGAAGAAGCTTTGAAGGAGTCTACCCTAAACCTTTGAAAGAATGGAGCCTTGCTTACATCTTGATTTCAGGTGTCTAACCTCCCAAACTAGGAGAATAAATGTTTTTATTTTTTTATTTTTTAAAGATTTTATTTATTTATTTGACAGAAAGAGAGCAAGAGAGGGAACACAAGCAGGCGGAGCGGGAGAGGGAGAAGCAGGCCTCCCACAGAGCAGGGAGCCCGATGCGGGGCTCGATCCCAGGACCCTGAGACCATGACTTGAGCCGAAGGCAGACGCTTAAGGACTGAGCCACCCAGGCGCTCTAGGAAAATAAATTTAAGCCAGTTTGTGGCAACTGTTACAGCAGCTACATGAAACTGTTACAGTTTATTAACCACTTAGATTTCCTATTCTTTGAATTGTTATTCATATCCTTTACTCATTCTGTTCAGGGACTGTTTGCCTTTTCATACAGATGTACAGGAGTTACATATATTTTAGGTATTAAGCCTATGTTGATTGTAGGCTTGTTGTTTGTAATACCATCTGTTTAATCCGGCCCCCTTGTTTAGTCCTATGAAGTATTTCAGCTTTTAGAATTTCACTTAGTTTGTGCCTTCTTTGCCTTAAAAATCCTGTCATGCTTTGTTTTCTTTCCCATTTTCCTCAAAGTTCTTGATTTTCGCATTTCTGTATTTAATGCATAGAATGTATTTGCACAGAGTGTGAGGGCAGAATCCAGTATTATCTTTAACTTCTATGGGTAGCCAATTATCCTAGTAATGTTTATTCATCAGTCCATCATTTCATTAAAAGTTTGTAATGCCACTTGTGAAACCTGTTTACATCTACACATGGGTTTATTTATGACCTATTATGACAGCATTAATAGTGAGGGGAGGGAAATAAGCCATCTCAGTTACAATCACTTGTCCCTGGTAGGGCAAATTTCCCCATGCCTTTTCTCCTCTTCTGCATAATCTCGGCTATTCTTGACCCTTTGGCTTTTCCATGTAAGTTTCAGTATCAACCTATCAAGTAATGTAAGACAAAGCAAAATCCTGTTGGAGATTTTAATTGCAATGACTTCCTCACTACATGGAGGTTAACTGACAAATTAGGACATCAAATCCTCCCATTCAGAAACAGGTTCTATATGTTCAGTAATATATCATAGTATTTCTCCCCTGGGGCCTTGCAGTCAGATTTATATCTAACAGGTACTTTAGGTTTTAATGCTTTTGAGAATTATTTTTTCTTACTGCCATCTTCTGCCAGGTTATTTAATGAAAGCACTACAGTTTCTGTATGTCTGTCTAGTTTTCATCCAGCAATAGAAGTCATTAGTTTTTGTAGTTTCTCAATAGCTCATCCCGAAATGGTCTAGGTAGAAAACATAGCACCCACACCTATGAATATTTTACCTTTACAAGTTTAAGGACTCTTTCATATTTGCAGTGACTAGGAGTACATTATAGTAAGGGATGATGTAACAGAGGGTAGCCTTTCTTGTCTTATTCCTGATTTTCTTTTGAAAACTTCAAGTCTTCATCATTAACTATGATACTTTCTGTAAATTTCTGATATTCAAGAACCTTCTTTTTAGTGCCCATTTTTATCTTGGATATTTTTATCCTGAACACATGTTGAATTGTATTAATGCCATTTGTTATATTAATATAATCATGATCTTTCTATCTCAATATATTAATAGTTTTTCTAATACTGACTCACCCACTCATGATATAACATATTTCATGATATACAGCACTGAAATTTATTTAATATTTTATTAAGGATTTTGGTATCCATATAAAAAGACTGATGTTGGGGCCCCTGGGTGGCTCAGTTCTTAAGCGTCTGCCTTCGGCTCAGGTCATGATCCTAGGGTCCTGAGATTGAGCCCCGCATCGGGCTCCCTGCCCGGCGGGAAGCCTGCTTCTCCCTCTCCCACTCCCCGTGCTTATGTTCCTGCTCTTGCTATCTCTCTCTGTCAAATAAATAAAATCTTTAAAAAACACAAAAAAGACTGATGTTTAGTTTTCTAGCATATTTTTCAAATTTGGTTTGTACAAAGATATACTAGCCTTATCAAAAAAAATTCCTTCTAACTTCCAGAACAGTTCTTAATTAGAAATTATTTTTCCTTGAAGGTTTGGTAAAACTATTTGAGCCCAGTGTCTTGGTAGAATAGACATCACTTCACTATCTTAACAGATCATTCAGGTTTTCTATTTCTTCTTGAGTCAATTTTTCCAAAAAATATATCGCTTCACGGAAGTTTCCAAGTTTATTGGCACAGAACTATTCAAAGTAGTTAAAAAACCTGGGGCGCCTGGGTGGCTCAGTCATTAAGCGTCTGCCTTCGGCTCAGGTCGTGATCCCGGGGTACTGGGATCGAGCCCCGCATCGGGCTCCCTGCTTGGCGGGAAGCCTGCTTCTCCCTCTCCCACTCCCCCTGCTTGTGTTCCCTCTCTTGCTGTCTCTGTCAAATAAATAAAATCTTAAAAAAAAAAAGTAGTTAAAAAACCCAATTTAACTCTAATTGTGCTATCTGTGCTTATCTAATTGTGCTTATTCATGCATTTTTTTCATTAATCTTGGCAGCATTTGTCTCACGAGTCTACTCTAACTAGACTTCAGTGTTTTACTATTTTTATTTATCATGTTTACTACTTTCAAGTTTATTCTTTGTGGCTATTATCTACAGAATTAAATACCCAGACTCAGCAATACAGCAGCTACCTGAGGCGACGGTATATTTAGCAGAGACAGAGAAGTTAAACGTTTAAGAAAACAAACAAACAAAAAGCCTTGGTTTTAGTGTTCCCGAGATGCTATTCAGTCCATGGCAGATGTTCTGACTTTGACCTGTGAACCTGAACAGTCCCATTAAAAGGTGGATGTTAACACTCTGAATTTACTAAGTAGGTGGTGGAAGAACCCATCTTCACTTTGAGAATGCCATTTAAGACACTGCTTCCTTCTTAGCAATGATGAATGTCTGTTAGCAGGTTTCAGGATTCTTGAGCTCTTCCATCATATATAAAACCTCTTAACTTGCAAATACCCTTTACCCACCCCAGTACTAAATAGCATGGGTGTTCTCTCCAGTGACATGACTTGCCCTTTAGTAAGCGAACATTATTGGACTGTCCACTGTTACTAGTTAGGATGGGTTAGGCCTTATAATCCTGCCTCCTGGAGAAGGTTTGGCTGGTGGAGAGAACCTATGGAAAAACAGCATGAATCCAAATTTGGCTCATCTATAAGCCACATAGGATTTGCCTTGCAATTGTTCTGCCTATACCTAAAAGACATGAAAAGATTCTCTTCCACATACCTATGCCTAGGAAAACACCAGCCTTATTCTAGGCCTGTGTACCAGGGCCACCTGTGTGGCCCACTTGCAGTTCAAACTGAGTGCATGCTCCTTTGAGTAAGGTCTACAGTGTAAATACAGCCCTGCCTCTAAATAAAGAGGTGCTTTCCCATGGACAAAACCAGCTATCCTCATCTGCCATGGTCAAAAAATTCTCCGAAATATAAGGCTTAAAACTTTCACACAACCTGTGAGGAAAAGAAAGCAAGTTCTACAACTATAGAACACAAAAAGTACACAACTCTGAAGTAAAAATCCCAATTGTAACATACCATTGAAGCTTAAAGTCATCCCTGTGACCCTAACAGAGACATTAAGAACAACATGATTGTGTTCCCACAGATTTTACTAAGGGCCATATCTTTCATACACATTTCAACATGAAAAATTACATTTTTTTCCCAAAAGTTTACAATGAACTCATTTGGAGCAAATCTGATCTGAAGTACTGTGAGTCTATTTATAGCCACTCCATGCGGAAGAAAATGTTTAGTTTCTATGTGGAATGTGAACATGCTTTTCATTCTAAGAAAACTTTAAATTTTGACAATCTAACACACGTGTTCTAATTTTTCGATATACCAACAAAATTTGGCACTTAAGGGAAATTTATAATGAACTAAATGGCAAAACAAAGATTTTATAGTGCAAGTAATCTTTCCTAATATTAACTGTCCTGTACATTTAATATTTTTGAATTCAGGTATGACAGATTCCCAGGTTATTTTCATCAGGCATTACACATTTTACCACTTTGCATTAATTTTCCAAGCAGCTTCAAGAGCCCAATTAAGAAGTTTTCTCCTCTTCTCAGTTTGGTCCCACCAAACAAGCAAAATAGGACAGATATTTAGTAGGAATGCCTAAATAACCTGGCAACTTCAAAAATGTGTGAATTGAAGGTACAAAACCATTCTATTATTTTTTTTTTTAGAGAGCACATGCATGAGGAGGGAAGAGGGGCAGAGGGAGAGAGACTCTTAAGCAGGCTCCACGCCCAGCACACAGCCTGATGTGGGGCTCGATCTCACAACCCCAAGATCATGACCCGAGCTGAAATCCAGAGTCGGACGCTTAACTGACAAGAGCCACCCAGTCATCCCAAAGGTACAAAGACATTTTTAAAAAACAGATTCTTGTGGATAAGTTTTAATTTTTAAATGGAAACATTAAATGGGTAAGACCATATAAAAGTTTTCTACACAAATTACAAACATGACAAAAAAGTGGCAGAAACTTTTTTCTCCCAATGAGACTACAAATTGGCTTACAGTTAATACTTAGATTTTCCATGTGGAAGTTATCTTATAAGTGAAAAATTAATTTTCATACCCTGACGTTAACAGTAATAATGAAGTAGCTTTAAAATAATCAGTGAACAGTCTACTGTAGAAAATCTTACACAACATTTAGCAACTGAAATCTTACCATCTTTTAGCTCAAGGGCCTTAAATTTAAGAATGCACCCTGGAAAGAACAATCATTTTACTCATGTAGTAAAATTACTGGGCAGAAAATAATGAAATACTCCTTATCTGTATTGTATTCCACATTTTTTAATACACATTTAAGGTTTACTAAGGTAGAAACTTTGTGTAGTTTATGTGACGGTCACTATGCAATTCAATCATTACATCTTCATCGGACAACTCCAGCAACTTCATATTCCATGTTCCCCATTATATTCCCACACATCTGTAAATCTTCTGACATGGAAAAATCATGTGAGAGGATAAGGGGAGAAGGAAAAAAAAGGGAGGAGAGAAGTGGAAGGAGGATGGAGAGAGGAGGGAGGATTACAGGATGTAAGCAGGGAGCGCAGTCCTACAGGACAGGTAGTGTTCTCTGGATAAGGAAGGTGGCAAGAGCCAACAGGGCAGAGGATAATGAAAAGCAAGATGTACAGGTTATCCTCAGCAACTTCTGTTTCTCTCCCCATTGATGACTAGTCAAGTATGTAAGAGGCAATTTACTGAAATGAGGTGCTATGATTTGAAGGCTTGTGTCCCACCAAATTCCTAAGTTGAAATCCTAGCACCCAGTGTGATGGTATTAGGAAGTAGGGCTTTTGGAAGACTTAAGTCCTGAGTGTAGAGCCCTCAATGATGAGATTAGGGCTCTTGTAACAGACTTCATGGAGCTCCCTAGCCCCTTCCACTCTGAGGACACAGCAAGAAAGCAGCATCTATGAACCAGGAAGCAGTTCCTCGCCAGCCACCCCACTGAATCTGCCAGAACCGTATCTTGGACTTTGCAGTCTACAGAATTTCGAGAAATAAGTTTCTGTTTGTTGTTTTAAGTCACCCAGTGTATGGTGTTTTAGTCCATTCAGGCTGCTAGAACAAGACAAAGATAAAAAACTGTCAACGAACTGATCAAACATGCAAGCACTATAACACGACACTGAAAAGAATGAGAAAACACTATGGAGCAGAGAAGTGCAACAAGAACCACAGACTACCACTCAGTGACAATGAGGTGAGCCAAGGACCTGAACTGTCCACTAGTTTGACAGAGCAGTGAATAGAAGCAAGTAAACCCCTTTCCCACATAGAATTTGGCTGGGAATCTAAGGTCAAGATGCATTTGATCTTGTTTTTATCTCCAACCTGCTGCATTTACAATAATCACTTACCACTTATTATTTCAATAGTAAAACCTTCAGGGACTGCTCCCTGATGCCATCTTAAGTGTAACAATTTTGAAAAGGCTAAGTTAAAAAAAAAAAAAAAGCAGCAGCCAAGGTGCAAATCCCTCTATGTTCTAAGGACTCAGCCTCCTTCGCATACTTGGTGATAGCCATGGGCAAACCAGGGTCTCCAGTGTGGGAAGGAGAGGGGCCAGGAGTCACTTCAGAGGCTGGCGGGGGGTGGGGGGGCAGAGCTGAGTATACAGAGAGCTCTTTAGAGGGGGTGGAGGAAGTAGGGGAAAAGAAGGGAAAGGGAAGGAAGGCCAAGGGAGTGAGAGAGAGAAGTGCCAGTCTAACTGAGGTATGCAGCTCTGCATGGAGGGGAGCCAGCAGGGAAGGCTCCCAAACAGCCCTTCTCTCTGCTCCCTAGCTTGTTCAAATCATCTACTTTCTCCATGCTGTAAGGAAATAAGGGGGGCCAAGTTCACACTGCCCCTCCTCACTCTGAGTGCTCAACTAGCGCACACAGTGAAGCCACTTCTAAAAACAAAGGCTCCCAGGCACAGAAAGAGGGAGGGAAGCTGGCCTTCTTTTCTTCCCAACATGCAGAGAACTGACGTGAAGTCTATTTAATGCCTCACCTCTTGAAGGACCCTTCATAATCCATCTATAATGTTCACTGCCTTTTTTTTTTTTTTTTTTTTAAGATTTTATTTTTCAGAGAGAGAGAGCATGCGCAGCGGGGAGCGGCAGACAGAGGGAGAAGCAGGCTTCCCGCGGAGCAGCGAGCCTGACGTGGGACCCGATCCCAGGACCCCGGGATCACGACCTGAGCCGAAGGTGGACGCTTAACCGACTGAGCCACCCAGGCGTCCCTATAATCACTGCTTTAACACCTATCCCTGCTATACAAGATGTGCATATAATTTTACAAGAAAAGCAGAAGACAGGGGAATTTAATTCCCATCCTGGCCTATGTGACATAGAAACTTTCAGAACAGAGAAAACTAGTCAAGCTAAAATCCCAGCAGTAATAAATGATTAAATAGAGTCCAAGGTGACTGGAAAAAAAAAAATCACATAAGAAATCATCACTTACTGCTTCATCAAAATCATATGGAGATTAAAGGCCACTGGGGAAGGAAAAACTTCCTCTGCAACTATTTGTTGTAATTTAAAAAGTGAAAACACGTACGTACCATCTCAAAATGGAAAAAAACTTATTGAAAAAGGAGAGTTCTTGCAACAGAGAACTACAATTACTACAGTGTTTCCTAAACAGTATGTTTGAATTCAACAGTTCGCCATTTTCCCCTAATTCTGGAGCACAGGCAGGGCCACTCCATATCCACAGGATCAGCAGATACCCAAATGCTGGCTGAAGAGAAATAAAACAAATCGCAGTGTCATGCTGAGGGCGTCTGCCAACTGGTCAGTGTTACCTGTTTGAGACAACAGATGTGTGCCACAGCGAAAACACCATCTCGTTGAATTAAATAATTTAAGTGTATTAACTTCTAAATGTGATTTGAAAGAAAATGCCGAACATGTGGACACAAAATTAGGAACACACGCAGTATTAATGCTGTTAAAATTGTACATGCTTAAATAGACCTTGACATTAAGTAAGTGTAAGTTACTATAAAAGTATGTATCACCATCACATGAAGAACCTCTGCGATCTTCTACTTGGCCCCCTATAAATGATATGCCTCTGGTCCTGTTCTTAAAAGTGAACCATGTTGGGGCGCCTGGGTGGCTCAGTTGGTTAAGCGACTGCCTTCGGCTCAGGTCATGATCCCAGGATCCTGGGATCGAGTCCCACATCGGGCTCCCGGCTCAGCGGGGAGCCTGCTTCTCCCTCTGACCCTCTCCTCTTTCATGCCGTTTCTCTCTCGCTTGCTAATAAATAAATAAATAAAATCTTAAAAAAAAAAAAAAAAGTGAACCATGTTTGATTCCTGACCAATAACTAGATGTTCCTAAGATTACTGACACACGAAACCACCCCTAGGAGAAAGCAAGTAGAATTATTACAGTTTAAATACTATCAGGCGTATCCATAGGAAGCTTTTTAGTACATCAAAAACAGATACTGGCGGTTTCCTATGGTTCAACTGAAAAGTTACCATTTGAAATGCATTATGTGCCACACCCTGTGGTAAATTAACATGCTTAATTTAATTTTCATAGCTTCATGAGAAATCCACAAAATGTCAACTTTTATGTACCTAGTATTTTCACGTCAGAGTAGGTGCCAGCACATTCAAATCTTCCCGGGTTTGCTCAACAGAGAAGGGAGAACTTCAGAAGAATGCATGTGGTTTCAATCATTCCTACTCCATGCTAGTAAAGTTGGTCAGGATGATTTTAATCATCAACTGCTCCTGCATCCCTCTTTCCCAACAGACTGGACTCTGAGGTCAAGGGACCCTGCCTTATTCATCTTTTATTTCCAGGGCTTAAGACAGTACCTGATTAGCACTTCAATAAATGTTTATTAGATGAGCTATTTAATTCAAAATTGACTACTTAGTGTCTAGATGTTCAGCAGCATATAAGCCATGGTTTCCTGCTCTGAAAGAGCTTTTAATTAGGAAGCAATACACATGAAAATATGAATTAAGTGCTGAACCGGGCAAAAAAAAAAAAAAAAAAAAAAAAAAAGCCAGGTACTTTTGGGAAAACAATGCTCCAGGTAATAGTTATAGCTCACATTTAAATTCATTAATTGGTTTAATCATCAACAATCCTGGGAGGTAGGTGCATTATCACTGTTTTACAGATGAATAAAATGAAGTAGCAAGGTTCATTTCTAGGAGTCACATAGTTAAAAGGTGTTAAATCTGCTATTCCAACACAGAAACAAAATACCATTTTCTTTGCCTGCTTTTACCCCTTGTGCTTTAAACTATCTCCTCTGTGATGAAGCCTTCAAAAGTCCCCATTTTGGTAACAGGAACCTTTTGGCAGTCTAGCAAAGCCTCTGAATCCTTTTCCAGAATAATGCTTTTAAACACAATTATGAAAATATTTTTAAAAACAAATGTGTGCTATAGCAATTTATGTGCATCTTCAATACCTCATTAACAAGATGTACTAAAGGATTTATTTTTGTTTGTTTTTTTATTATGTAAACCACCATACACTATATCATTAGTTTTTGATGTAGAGTTCCATGATTCACTGTTTGCATAGAACACCCAGTGCTCCACTCAGTACGTGCCCTCTTTAATACCCATCACCAGGCTAACCCATCCCTCCACCCCCTCCCCTCTAGGGGATTTAAAAGTACTGTAATTTCAGTGTAGTTCATGAACTTACCCAGATTTCCAAGATAGCTCCAATCAAGTATGTAATATGAAAATACATGTATTTTTGAATCCCTGAATTCTACTCCTGAAACCCATGTTGCACCGTATGTTAACTAGAATTTAAATTTAAAAAAAATACATGTATTTTGATTGGGGACAAAGCCATAGATATGGCTAGTACTACTGTACTTTGTTGTGTACATTATGTAAGTAAATGCTTAATTTCAATTAGAGGTTAGTGAAAATAAAGGTATAATATTTCCCCATCTATGCTCACAGATTCCCTGAATTCTATCCAGATTAAGAACCTCAACTGTAAATTACAACTAATCAGTTTCTCTCTGAAATTGTCTCTTTTAGCATTCTTCATGGTCCTTCCTCTAATCACAGCTAGGAAAGTTGTCTTATACCCTTAAAATCTAGTACTTGAGAGCAAGGTAGAAGCTAAGCACCTGGAGGGCACCTGCATAGCCCCTCACACATAGGGGATGGTTGAAGGATTACAGGATAAATGTTAACAGCTTCTATATTATCCCTTTGGCTAATAGTAGGTACTTACTAAGCAGCTTCAATTTTTTTTTTTCCAAATAGCTGTCCTTCATCAAGACAACAAATGTTATTTCACCAGCTCTACTACTTTTAAATAAAACTCCCATCACAAACCTAGATTTGTATGCAAAAGAATGCTCCTCCCAGTGATCTTCTGAAAATAAGATTCTCCATCCTAGAGGTACCTTTACTGACAAAACAGTTTTTTCAACTGTGAAGTGTGAAACTATGTCTATTGTGGGTTTTGTGGGGTACCAAATGAAAACAGGCCTTTTAGTAAGTAAGCACTTTAAAAACAAAAGTTACATAAGCTATACCAAAAATGTACTAAGAAACAGATGATCAATGATTATCTTAGCTAGTCATTGTATTGCATATTTTACCTGTTTAATACCTTATGCTTTAAGAACTTTTTCTATCCATTTTTTAGGACTATGGGAGAGAAAAACTTAGATCAAGGTGAGACCAGCATCCATGGGGACTATGCTAACAAGGAATGGTACATGTGATTCCTCTCAAGGTCTCACCCCTGAAACCAGTTAACAGACAAAAAGCTTTTTTTTTTTTTTTTTTAAGATTTTATTTGACAGAGAGAGAGTGAGAGTACAGGCAGAGAGAGAGGGAGAAGAGAGCCTGTCGCAGGGCTCGATCCCAGGACCCTGGGATCACGACCTGAGCTGAAGGTAGACACTTAACGACTGAGCCACCCAGGCGCCCCTCAATAGAGCCTTTTTCATTGAGCTTCTACTTAAAGCTTTTTGTCTGGGGGTGCCTGGGTGGCTCAGTCATTAAGCGTCTGCCTTCGGCTCAGGTCGTGATCCCAGAGTCCTTGGATCAAGCCCCGCGTCGGGCTCCCTGCTCGGCGGGAAGCCTGCTTCTCCCTCTCCCACTCCCCCTGCTTGTGTTCTTGCTCTCGCTGTGTCTCTGTCAAATAAATAAATAAAATCTTTAAAAAAAAAAGGCTCTATTGAGTAAACCTGACAGAAGATAAAGCAGAGGAAACACATTCGAATTAAGAGTGATATTCAAATAACCACAAAATGTCACGACCCTTTCGGGGTCACAAAGTCTCAGGGAAACTATTTACCCCTGAAAACTTTTAGAAATTGAAAAATGCTCCAGGTAATCAAAGAAATTAACTGTAATATTAGGAAGAACTTTGATGCAAAAAACAATCCATGGAAGATACAACTTGCCTCATATGGTTTTTCAAAGAAATGTTAACCTTAAGATGATATAATTTAAAGTAACAGGAATAAAACTAAGCAAGTTCTCAAAGAAAGACACTTAAAGAGCATTTGTCTTATTAATGAAGGAGCAAACGTAACAAAATGTGATCTGTGACCCAAGAGCTCGCCCATCAGAAAGCTGCGGCCGGCCGTGAGACCACTCAGATCTTCTATAACACTAACGTGGTATTTTTTTCCGGAAGAAGGATATGGCTTTGCTGACTCGGATTTTATCTAAAGAACCAAGAGTGCCCGATAGAGAGCATGATAGTTAGACCAAGACAGGTGGGAATACTTCCTGAATCATGATGTCAGGCCAAAGCATAACACGACTGTGCCACCACTCAAAAATCAGCATCTGGGTGCACAAAAACGTGCACACTGGGTCTGGGGATTAGAGAACGCTGAACTGAAGTAAGCCACGTGTGCTTCTGTTCTCTGTGGCTGCCTGGCTTGGATTAAATTTCCAAATCCCTGGCCAAACTGGAATGCTGCACTAGGTACACTAACCCACAACCTACTGTAAAGATACGATATCCTTGTATGAGAACGTAGATGGAGAAGATTAAGCGTTAAGAAAGGTCTAACCACGCCCTCTGCCACAAATACGTCATGTAAGCCTGAAAAACCCCATCACGAGTTTTTCTAAAAATACGTGAAAAAGAGGAAAATGCTCAGACTGATTTCCTCAGCTGCCTTCAAGCAACGAAATCCTACTACCTATGGACTACGCCTTCTTCACCACAAAATGGATACCATCAAGAAGGCAGGCAAGTCTACAAAACACACTGACAGGCATCATACAGCAAGCTCCCCTAAATAGAAACAGGTATCTCAGACATGAAAACACGTTTTCCAGATTCTTACAGAATGCTTAATTGAAAATGCCATCCTTAGAATTTAAGAAAATGTGATGTGAAATAAAACCGCTAATATCAAAAACAACAAATACAATGTGATCTGCAGAGCTTTATGCAAATTTAAAACCTCACTTCTCATTACTGGTTCCTGGATTTCATCTATGAATGTGCTGACCTTTTTTTATACCCTCCTGCCAATCTTGGTTTACTCAGCAATCATCAGTTCACTATGAAAAAAAATACGCCTCTTCCATGGCATTATTTCAAATTTTAAATGATTTTGACAGGTCAAACATCCCTTGGAATATGAAAAGTAAATCTTTCTATCCCAAAGTAAAATGATACAGAAATTTTCATCAAAACATTTAAAGATTTTTTTTTTTTTATTTATTCATTTGTGAGAGAGATGGAGAGAGAACAAGCAGTGGGAGAGGCAGAGGGAGAGGCAGAAGCAGGCTCCCCGCCGAGCAAGGAGCCCGATGCGGGACTCGATCCCAGGACCCTGGGATCATGACCTGAGCCGAAGGCAGACGCTCAACCATCTGAGCCACCCAGGCGCCCTCTT
Source organism: Halichoerus grypus (assembly GCF_964656455.1). Lineage (NCBI taxonomy): Eukaryota > Metazoa > Chordata > Mammalia > Carnivora > Phocidae > Halichoerus > Halichoerus grypus. Next base: position 78,959,604 of record NC_135723.1, read on the forward strand.
CAAAACATTTAAAAGCAGACCTGCTCAGCCACTCTCCCTCTAGGGACACACACAAGACAAAGTAACATTCAGGCTGTGCCTATTAATTCTAAAAGAGTAATTACGTAAAGCAAAACAAAAATGCATTAAAAGGTTCTCAGTTTTCACAAACCAAACAACTGCACTTTTTATTAACTGACAATTTTATTAAGGTTAACACAAGGTAGAGGGGGATGAAGATCAAGGTCAGAGACTAATCTCTATACTCCAAATATATCCCAATCATCCCACTGATCTTTATTTCCAGGGCTCTCATTCTAGGCCGTATGTTACTGTCACCTGGACCACCCCAGTAGGCCAGCCCTTGGGGTGTACTCCTTCTAAGTAAGCTCTACACCCAGTGTGGGGTTTGAACTCACAACCCTGAGATTAAGGGTTGCATACTCTACTGACTGAGCCAGCCAGGCTCCTCTGCACTTAATTTTTAAGTAAATACTAAGAGTTAGGGTATAATGTCAGGGAAAGAAAGTAGGTAAAAGGAAGGATACCAAAGTGATTGCTGGTCCCAGAAACCTGGAACAGATACCCCAATGTCCATGGGAGAAGCAGGCTGAAGTTCCTTGGTATTCTGGACTGGGAAAATAACAGTTTTGCTTTGTTTTAATATGTGCGTATAAAATTCAAAACTATGGCCCAGAAATTTGTCCTAGAACTGCATTATCAAGCCCCATTCCTTTGTTCTTTTCATCTTCGAGATGTGAGAGTATACAAGACAAAGAAAGGAAAGGTAGCAAGACACAAACTACCTTTCAGAGACTTGTGCAATTAGAAGCAGTTTGAGATCTTCGCCCTTCAGCAGATGAAGAAACAGGTCCACAGCTATGACATGAGTTATACCAACCTTCAGCTATCTACTCACAGAGCTACTAATCCAAGAAGGGCGGTAGCTGGAAGGGTGGAAACATGGTGGGAAAGCACGGTCACAAATGGTTTTTGAACAAGAAAATCCAAAGCAAACAAAATGGTGTGCAGTCTCTACTTGGGATGTGAATGTGCCTCTCATTCCACCAGAATAGAAAATGCAGTATTGGAGGTAAGGAAATGTGCAAAATAAGTAACTACAGCGTAACAAAGGATTAAAAGTCTTCATGGTCTATAAAGAACACTTATAAATCAGCGTATTTTTTTTTTAAAAGATATTTGAGAGCAAGAGATTGAACCAGCATAGGGAGAGAATCCCAAGCAGACTCCCCGCTGAGAAAGAAGCCCCATGCAAGGCTGGATCTCATGACTTACACTGAAACCAAGAGTCAGATGCTTAACCAACTGAACCACCCACATGCCTCTATAAATCCGTGTTAAAAAATAAAAATAAAAGAATATTCAAATGGAAAAATGGACAAAGGATATGAACAGGTAATTCATAAAGAAACGAGAATGGCCAATATGGAGTGTTAAAACTTCCCAAAAGCAGGAACAAGAGAACCAAATAGTTGGAATTTATTTTATGATAGTACCAGTGTGGAGGGGGAAAAAATGGCACTCTCATTGTTTTAGTTCCATAAATTGATACTACTTTTCTTGAAGGCAATTTAGTAACCTGTATAAAGAGTAAACAATGGTCATTTCAGATCGACCGGTAATACCACTTGCAGAAGTAAATGAGCATGCACGACCATTTCAGCATTTTTGTAGCTAAAAATAGAAAAAGTTTAAATGTCTAACAAGAAGGAAATTAAGTAGAATTAGATATGTGTTTTTTATCGATGGTCTATCATGCAGCTATTCAAAACCATGTTTATGGAGAACATTTGCTGTTAAAGAATGCTCATGACATAGTATGTAAAAAAAAAAAAAAATCAAACGATTCCAGTTTCATATGTACAAAAGAGAAACACTAAACTGTTAAAAGGAGCTGTGTACAGGGTTTGGGATTATAGGGGATATTGGTTTTCTTTTCCTTTTTTTAAATACTGTTTTTTAACAATAGTTTTAGTGTCATGGAACCTGGATTGGATCACCTGACGGAAGAACCAAGCGGCACTCGGAGATCTTGGAGGATAGGAGGTTTATTTAACGCCGGCGGGCTCAGAGGAGGATGATCTCCAAAGGTCTGAGGCCTGAGCACAAACAAAGGGGGTAATTTATACACTTTTACTTCCATATATGTGGCACTTTCCGACGCGTGGGAGGCGGGGCAGAAGGGAAAACCCGGAACGGCCCTTGGGCCGGGACTGGGATTCCCCTGCCAGCTTGGTCAGCCACCTTAGAACACACATTTCCCTTATCATTAGGATAGCAAGTTTTCCTCTTTGTTCTTTAATTCCCTAACGTAAGTATGTATTACTTCTATTTAAAACTGTTCTTTAATAAAGCAGAAATCTTCTGAATCCCAGAATTTTAAAAATTCTATGTAATAAAAGGGCCTAAATTAGAGTTCAAAATATTTTAAGACTAAATTTTTCATTTTATATGAAATTTGAGAAACACTGTAAAAATTTTTAATTTCAATTTAACTTAGTCTTAAGACTCATTCTGTCTTATTAGCAGGTAGAAAATCTGAAAAGCAAATGGTGGTGGGGGTGAGACTAATGACAATACATTTTTGGCAATTTTTTAAACACTGAACACCCCTATAACCCTCATCCATTCTTCAAAACCAAAAGAACATAAACAAGTAGAAGAAAAATCACACCCTTTCTCAGAAGTTGTGAACAAAGCCAACCCACCACCACCACCACCACCACTAAACGTTTTAAGTTTGTTATGTTGAAAGCAACTATTAAGCAATTGTGTATTATTTTGGAAATCTCTGAGAAAGGCCATTTACTTTCCCACATATCTGTTATAAATCACACTGTCATTGTTTATATTTGAATGAAGCCCACTTGATTTTTGTGAAACGAGCAGGTACCCGATGGCAAGAACAAGTTGGAGAGTATTACGTTGCAGTAAGACCTGTTTCCCCATTCCCAGAATCATCTTAAGTTTCCTAAATTGAAAAACAAAAAAACCAAATACTTGTAAAATTAATGTCCACTTTATGCCTCCCTCCTGACAGTAAATTACTTACAGGGGATAAAACACACACACACACACACACACACTCTCTCTCTCACACACACACACACTTGAAGGGAAAAAATTTCAATTAAAAAAAGTATAGCAGAATCTAACAATCATTAGCAACCATAAAATTACCAAGATTATTACTGTTAGCTTTTATTAAGCAGCTATGTATACTACCTGCATTTCTTCTTTTCCTGTTCTGGTCCCTCTGTACCACTGTGGCTGCCTCGTTAGGTGGCTTACATGCTTGGGTCCATTTTTTTTTTCTAATTATGCTTAACTTTATGGGGACAAAGACTGGTGAAATTTCTCCAAAAACAGACTTCTTATTCTTAGTACTTTATAGGCTGATATTGAAGCCAAACTTAGGACATCTTACCAAAATGCATGTGATAAAAATTATGTTGTCAAATAAAAATCATTGCCTTTACAATATATATATAGCATTCTGCATAGTATTCACGGTAAGTATTTATTAAAACAAAGATACATGAATGCACCCCCAAGAGAGCACCACAAAATACCAAAATCCAATCCTGTCATGATCTAGTTGAAAGATATGATCTTTTAAAGTAATGAATGTACCTTGAAGAAATGTTTTAGGTCAAATAACATGAAGGAAAACCTATATTTTAAGTGCTATAATTAAGATCCCAGGTATAAAGTAATATAAACCAAGTACCTGAAGTTATAACCAATAAAAAACACACAGGTAACTCTTAATTGTCTTTAGAAAATAGACATTCAACCAAGCGGAAAAGATATCATAAAATCATTAAATAGCATTTATGAAACTAAAAAGAAAATCAGTAGCCTACAGACTTTGGGAGAACTTGTGTTCCTAGAGTACGAATATATATTCTTTAATCAGTACACACTTATTAGGATTTTTCAGGTCTATCATTAGTTAGAAATGGCCATCACAGCTAAAGGCTACAAAACCTAATAAATGAGAAAATTACTGACAAGATTATTAATGGTTGAGAACAGTTGTATACAGCAAACAAAATATCCCTGAAAAAAATAGACCTCAAAGGATGTAAGAAGCCAAAAGAGATCATAGAACTATAGAATACTAAGTTAGAAAGAACACAAAAGCTCAACCATGCTTCTGAAATATTTGCAGTCTTTGAAGAAACAAACCATGAATGAGAACAGTTACAATCAAAACAAATTCCATACTTTTACAAACAATACTTTCAGGAAAATAGAGTTGTGGGGGAAAATAAAGAACAAAATACAAAATTTCTACATAGAGAAATAAGTGCTACAATCCTCACTTAGTCAACAAATATTTGCTGAATGCATTTGTGTGCTACACACTGGTGGTATAATAACAACTAGGACAAAAATGGCTCCTTCAGGGAACCCCTATTCTAGTAGTTGCAAGATCTAGTTCAACATGTTTCTCAAAATAGGGTGAATCGAAATCATCCAGATCCAAGTTCAAAATTCAGATGCTCCATCCTCAGGAATTCTGACTCAGTAAGTCTTGGGTGGAACCCAAGAATGTACTTTTCAAAAGCTTTAGTGGAAAGAGAAATTTTAGCTCTATTAATTAGCTAAACAGATTTTAGCACTCTTATTTTAGAGATGAAATAGACAAGTCTGTTTAAAGGGTTTATTCTAAAGAATGAAATATTTTTCAAAGTGCTTCACGCACACTACCTGACACAGGAGTATTCAAAACCCAACTATGAAACAACTATATGAGTCTGAAAATCTAGATTCATATTTAACTCAGATGCTTACTTAATATATAGCACCAGACAAGTCATTTAACATCTGTGAGCATTAGTCTCTATCTCTAATTTGTGGGTAATATTTGTACTCTTTACCAGAGACACTGGAAGAAAAAATTTGCATATTTTTATTAGGCCACAAAAAATACCACGTAAAGTTAAGAGAGACTACCGGCACTGTTAGTTATAGCAAAGTATACAAAACTGTAATCCTAAAATAAAGGGAAAAGACTTATGAGGAAAAAGATTAAGCAAAAAAAAACTTTTTACCATATTTAGCCAACAAAATGTCCTTATTCAAGAGTTTAAGTACCAACTGTGGCCACCTAGAGAGTAACTCCCAAATGTCAACCAGGAATATAGTCTCCATAAACACATTATTAATATCACCAATCTTAACACTGCTTTGAGGGTTGCACAAAGACAAGGTGGACATAGTCTCAGAAGTAAACATTGGCCAGAAAGACTAGATCACCTAATCCAACCACCTCTTTAGTTCTTACAACTCTTTCTGTAACAATCCCAACAAATAATCCTCTAATTCCACTGGTTAGAAACCTACCAATTGTAGAACAATCTGAGGAGCTTTGATAAGTATAGACTCTGAAATTCTGATTCACTAAGTCCAGGGAAGAGTTTCAGGACCTGTTGGGGCAATATGCCTTCCAAGTGATTGTGAAGTGCAGCCAGAATCTAGCCTCCAGGGATGCTGCCCTCACCAGCCAATTCTGCATTTGGACAGTTCAAGTAATCTGATGTTGGATTGGAATCTTCCCACTTTAGTTTCCATCGTAGTCCCAGTTTACTGTGGGTTCCAAATACAACACAACTTAATCCATCTCCAGATTAAACATCTCCTGTTCCTTCAAATAACCTACATATATGTTCCACACCAGATAACCCTAAGTTTGTTCACATTTTAATATATGGCACCCAGAAGAGAATACAATCCTCATGTAGAATACAATGGGGACACTCTTTCATTAAAGTTACAATCTTCCCATCAACACAGCATAAGCGTGTGTTTTCTGAAAGTGTGGCCATGTCACGTTAGGTGTTTTACGGGTTTTTTTGTTTTTGTTTTTGTTTTTTTAAAGAGAGAAAAAGTGAGCAAGCCTGAGCAGGGGTTAGGGGATGGAGAGAGGGAGAGAATCTTAAGCAGGCTCCATGCCCAGTGTGGAGCCTGATGCAGGGCTCGATCTCACAACCCTGAGATCATGACCTAAGCCAAAAATCCGACATTTAACCAAATGAGCTGCCCAGGTGCCCCACGTTAAGTTATTTAATAAGCATATTAAAAAACAGTTTGGAATATATTTTGGAATAATTTTATATTTATAAATTATATTTATACAAGCAGCAGATATATTACTGCAAGCTCCCACACATTCCCCTCATCCAGTTTGTTTTCCTAATGTTAACATGCCCAGTGGCCGTAATATATTTACCCAAACCAAAAATGAGCTGTTTAATTTTTAAAATTACATCTTTTTACACAAATTACTTTCCTGAACCCCATTTCCTTTTTCCTGAACACAGACTTTTAGCTTTAGCTTTTCTTCCATTACATGATGCTAGTATCGGCCCTTATCAACGCAAGATTTCACCTTGCAAGACTGACTCAAGATGAAATAAAATGTCCTATACTTAAGATTTTTGAGGTCCTATACTTACGGTATTTTGAGTCAAGATAATATCACTACTGTCATGAGACTCATGCCATTCACATATCTGGTAAGCAAGACTTCTATGCTTTTATACAATTCAACAGGCCAACTCTTGGGGTAATATAAACCCCCCTTGGGTTGCATGAAGTAACTTCTAAGGCATACCATCAATGAATTACAAATCCAACCAATTATCTGTATATCCAGTTATTCTTCATGCAAAGATATACCCTGTGTGAGGGAGTATCTGACCTACTGCATTCTCCACATTTTCTTTTTACTAGTCTAATATGTTTGCATGTTCTGCTTCCTTTTTTTATTTTATTATGTTATGTTAATCACCATACATTGCATCATTAGTTTTTGACGTAGTGCTCCATGACTCATTGTTTGCGTATAACACCCAGTGCTCCATGCAGCTCCATCACCAGGCTAACCCATCCCCCCCACCCCCTCCCCTCTAGAACCCTCAGTTTGTTTCTCAGAGTCCATAGTCTCTCATGGTTCGTCTCCCCCTCTGATGTACCCCCCTTCATTTTTCCCTTCCTACTATCTTCTTTTAACATATAATGCATGTTCTGCTTCTACAGGTAACAATTAAAGAAAAAAAATAGATTGTCTACACAATAAAAAGGAATGCATTCCCCCAATGACTCTGAAACGCTTAGGATAAAAAGGAAATTTTCTACATTTAACATCTACTGCCAACTCACTGAAGCAGTTAATGACCATGTGTGAAAACTGGTGCTCATGGGTAATCCATAGAGAATTCCTGATGAATCACAAACTAAAACCACAACAAATAGCAAGGTGGTATTGGTAGTATTATTCCTCCAAGAAGAAAAAAGAATTCAATTTACCCTATTGAAATTAGTACTAGCCTTAATTTTAAGGCTTAGGGAACAAAATGGCACAAGATAGCAATTTACTATTAAAATCCCGATTAAAAAGGGTAATTTAGACATGTGGACCCAAAGATAGCTATACTCAGCTATATCACTGCCAGAAGATTTTTTCTAAACACTTTACTTCTCCTCAAAAGATGTCAATAATTTCCAATTCTATTTATCTCTGGAAACCAGATTGTGGAATTAGTTTTTAAACTGCAAAATAAAATTGACAATGATTTCAGAAAGGCTGCAAACTCACAACCTTCCTATCATACTAATGAGTTCCTTAAAATGGGAAAGACACTTTTAAAAACTTTCAAAAAGCATCAATATATCAAAAACAAAACTCTTTAAACTTACCTCGTAGTAACTCCGAACTGCATTGCAAAATGCTTCATCAGCCACAATTTGGGTTTCTCCGTTGAGGAAGGCTTGGAACCGGTCTTTCAGTAACTGCAATTGTTGCTTGTTAAGCTGTAAGAAAAAGAGGGAATTAGCTGAAACATTAGCCAATCAGAGAAATATAACAATTCTTAAAAATTATTGCTGAAAGTTAACACCTAGAACTAGCTTTATGTTAAAGGAAAAAAAAAAAAAAGCTAAAAAACTACTACTTGTACCATGGCTCAATTTTAAAACGTTTCCAATTCACTTCTCACACTCTGGAATCCTAATATTGCAATGCACTATAAATTTCTACACCAGATGGAGTTCCTGTGTTTACTACCCCAGTCTCTTTACAGAAGCAGGTAAAATCTAAAATTCAGATGAGAAATGAACTGTTGTGCAAAATTGCCAGTTGTCCTGAACAGAGAGAGCAGAGAGGACAAGTATCCCTGGCGATGGGTGAACAACAGCTGCCTTAGATGAAGGATAATAGGAAGGAAGAGCACAGAGTACAGAGGAACCCCGATCAAGAATCCTCTGGAAAGAACATCTTTTGATGCCAAAAGTTTGGATTCCATGCACATACCTCAATGCTTGAGGTGAGACAGACAACTGAGGAGGAGACAAATCCTGAGAACAGAGAGGCAATAGGCAGACAGGGAGTGCATGTGTAAGCGCACCAAGGGAAGAGCCGTATACCAGGGGAGGGGAGAGTTCAAGCGCACAACCAGATTTCCTCACCCTAGGTCTGACTGCCATCATTACTACTGAGGGTGGGTGGGACATGAACCATGACTTACCAACCATGTCCTCTGGTCAGCGACAAGCAGGGTCAGCTACTTAATTTGTAGGGCTCAGTGCAATGTGAGTATGAGGAGGCCCTTGTTAAAAAATTACGAATTTCGAGATGGTAGACACAGAGCTTTACACCAAGCATGGGCCCTTCTAAGCACAGAGCCCTGTGCAACTGTGCCCCTGAAGTCAGCCCCGACCATGGGGCACAGACTTCACCAGAGGTGGGGCACCGGAGGTCAGGCACCAGTTGAAAATGCTCAACTGCTGAGAGAACACAGTCTTGCAGATAAAACCACACAATCCCAAGATACCATAAGGAACAGGAAAAGAGTGATCTTTCCATTTCATTTGATCCTCATCCCACTATTGAAGAACTCAGTCCAGTTCTGGATTCTACAGAGAGATGGGAAGCATTTGGAAATATGCTGAGGAGAAAATGATGGAAGGATTAGGAGAGGAAGACAAACTGATAGGATTTGGTTTCAAAATGAAGGCTGATGCGACCTCAGCTTAAATCTGTTCAAAAGGCTTATTAAAATGCCATTCAAATAGGAGACAAGTGCTTTCCAAAAAAAAAAGCCCCCTTTTTTTTAGATCCAGGAATCTAATAAGACAGTTTGTAGAGAAACTATTGCTGGTAGTAACAGACTGGTAGAGAACGGTCCTATTGTACCCAGTGTAAGAAACCTCTTCCCCTGAGCAGGGATGGAAAAAGACCACTCTGTTTAAGGTTATCTCCTTCATTTTAGGGAAAGCTAAACCAAGCTCAAATGCAGAGCCATCACCATTATATTACACTTTCTGCTTCTGTCATATGGAGAGCGTCAAAGCAGGGACCTTTTGTGTGTATGCAATGGTAAGGCCAAGTAAGTCCACGACTTCAGCTCTCGAAGCACAGCTCAGAAAAGGACCAGATGGAAACAGGATGGCAGTTGCTGAGAGCAAGACAGCTGAGAGCACTTTAGCTGCCAAGCCCAGGAGCTGCTAGGAAGCGCTTCAACTTGAAAACCAAGTGTCCAGGTAACATAATGGACATGGAAAAATGTAGAAATAATGGACTGGAGGGGATCTTACTGAGCCTTTGCCCCATCTCCGTCATTTGATTAAAACAAAAACAAAAAAAATAGTTTTCAAAACCTGAAAACCTCAATTTTCTTTCATCAGATGCATTCTGTTCTTTACAGTGTGTATTTCACCACTGTACCAAGGAGTTACCTTTTGGGGATTATGGCATGGAAAATTCATGAACACCAAGGAGATCTGAGCAAACTATCTTCTTGGAAACTCCAACAATGTTGGCATAGTTCACAAACGTGCCAGAAGCACCTGGCTAAATATCAGACTTCAATGTTTATATGAACAACAGTTACTGCAGTTACATTTAAAACCTAAAATGTCAGCCAGTATTATAGTGATATATAAGAAGTCAATCAATAAGTACTTTTTAAGTAGAGAGGTCTGTATTTCCACAAAAGATTGGGAGGAAAAAAACTGAATTTTAAATCTAGCTGCAGGGATAGCCGTTTAGAATGCAGAGCTCCCTTAATTCTATTTGCATTATCAAAATAAACCATATTATACATCAACAGAGCGACTAAGGGAAAAGACCCAAGAATTAGATCCAAATGCACTCAGAAATGTACTAGAAAATACCATTATAGCACCTCAAATCAGCAGTAAAAGATGGTCTATTCAATCAATGGTGTTAAAGTAACTGGGTAGCCAAGCAGAAAAAAAAATTAAATTGTACCATCACACATACTGTTACATTAAAAGTTTTAATTCACTGGAACTATAAAAAGATGAAACTGTAAAGGTACATGAAGAAAAAAAAATTCCTTTTAATGCTAGTATGTGAAAGACCTTTCTAACCATGATCCCAAATCCCCAAGTCATAAATTTAAATGTTAAAAATAAAAATAAATTGTGCATGGCAAAAATACCATAGGCAAAATCATTAGAAAAAGACAAATGAGTAAAAATATGTGTAACTTCCATCTTTAAGAGCTATTTCCAAACACAGATCCCAGAAACTATTAAGAATCTGACCAGTAAGTCAATATAAAAATGGACAAAATGGATATATTTAAGCTAGGATAGTGGGCCTAACTTCATTCATAATAAGTAAAATACAAATTAAATCTACATGACAGAGGAAGGATTCTGGGAAGATGGTGGAGTCGTGGAGTCGGAAGCACCAGAAATCTCTCTCCCCTACCTAGAGTACAACTGCATTGGCAGTTTCTGCCTGATGTAAATATTTTGGAATTCTGGAGTCGACTGAAGGCTTGCAACTTATAGGGGAAGGCTTGAATGTAAATTGCAGTTAATTTTGGCCAATTTTAGCTCCTAGCACAGTAGCAGCTAGTCATCCCCCACCCCCAAGCTCAGTGGCAGAGGAAAAAAGAAGCTAATAGCCTATATTTTCATAAATAGAGGACTAATAAATGCTACATTCAAACAGTGGCAACACTATTAGCTCCGTAAAAAGAACAAGTTCCCTTACGTATGGATATAAAAACATCTTCAAAATCTCTGGGCGGAAGGAAGCTAGTTATAGAACAGTAGGTAAAAATAAGCCACCACTCCCATAGAAAAGGGGCAAAATTAGAACACGTATGTGAATTTGTTTCCATATGCAGATGGAAACTATGGAAGAAGGATGGCTGTGCGCACTGGACAGATGGAAAATAAGTGAAAGATTTTTCAGCCTATACTGTTATATTCATTTTAGAATTTTAAATCACAGGATTCTTCCCTAAAATTTTAATTTAGATTTAAAATAAGCTATGATGGCAACTTTGCAAATCTTTTATCTCAACAATTATGACGCATTGCATATAGTTTAGATCTGATCATCCTGCAGAGAGACTGGACAACAGATGAACTGACTTTTCAATTCTCCTTTCAAGTAGAAGATTTGAACTTGACAGTCCCACTTTTTCTTTTTTTAACATTTAACATTTCAAGGTTGAGCATTTCTTTGATACTTAAACCAAAGACAGAACAGAACCATAGTAGTAATCCTATTCAATATTCTGATCAACACATTAATCTTTACAAAATCCCTATGAAGTCCTCTTTCAGCCTCCCTTTGAGCCTATTAAAACACACAGCTTCATTACCTCACAGTAAAGCCTATGCTCATTTTCAAGAACTGAAACCTGTTTCCCCTATGACTTTCCCACAATCCTAGTTCTAACACTAAGACAAACCAGAATAAACATTACTTTCCTTCTTCCACAAAGCAGTTCAGAAACTGGAAGACAAGTGCTGGCTTGTTTGTGAGTCTTCTCTTTTCCAGGATTAACTCTGCCAGTTCCCCAACATCCTAAGGGTACTCTCCAATTTGTTCACAAATTAAGCATTCAACTGTTAAATAAAACTTAGTTACATCTAAGTACAAAAAAGCACATTGAAAGCTGTAACATACAAGTGAAACTCATTACAATAGTAATGTGGTTCCTAAAATGTGCAGGGTAGACTGGTCCTGATTCTCCTAAGATAGTGTGGCCAACACAGACAAGTGGGAGGGCTGCTTCCCACATTCTAAGCACTATTAATTCACACCAAAAACAAATTAACTCTTCTTGGCAGTCACATCAACTGACTCACATCGTCCTTATCAACAAAAATTTCTAAAACATTCTTACATATGTTTCATTAAGCCACATTTCGTCTTGCTAGATGTGGTCTATTGTTCCATTTGATTAATATTTTGTTAGAATTCTAATTCCTTCACCTAATGACAGGTCATTATAAGAAACCTTTAGTTCAGATTAAGAAACAGGAAACCTGTTATTACATGGGTTCGTCCAGTTTGACACCATTAACATTCTTTGGGGCAGTTGACTTTACCATGATTTATCCTGTATTTTCGTTTTTCCCACATACTGTCTCCACACTAGTATGTTTACCAATGAATGCGTAACATTTTTCAAATACAGAGAAAGTTTTAACGTGAAAGTTATCCAATGGGAATTTTTAGAGAGCTTTTTATATGCAACTAAACTGCAGAAACTTAACTAGAACATAAATATCCTTGCAAATATCTAAATACAGCCAAGAGATTAGCCTTATAAACAAAACACTTCAAATACTGACAGTGAAAGCTAAGTTTTAAGATGCTTGGCTGGCAGGGATAATTTATCCATAATAAACAGGAAAAACAATTTTCAAAGTTCAGAGATGTTTTATGTTTCTTAGGTATTGTTTTTTTTTTTTTTCTCGTGTTCAATTTAGATTCTAACCTTTTCATTTTAAGTCACGATCAACTGAAGACTTAGGCCGGTATCTTGACTAGCAGGAGACCAACCATTTATGATAGTCAGGGGCTCAGGAACCCAGCAAGCACTGCTTGCAAAGCCTGCTCTGACCTGTGCTCTCCCATCCAGAGTCTTCGCGCTTATGGTGGTGGGGGGGGGGGGGCGGGATTGCAGTGTGATACCCAGGTAAGTCAAGGCGATCACAGATTCCACAGCAAAGTAGCAGGTGACTAGCGGGTATGGTACCTCCAGGATTGGAGGGTGGGTAATGGTGCGTGCATATACCTCAAAGAGATACTGACAAATGTTTTTCAAGGAAGTAAAAGGATTTACTCCAGGCACAGATGGTCTCTGAAATGCACAAGCATAGCTTTAATGCCTGTTCATGAGACATAGTAAAAGATATTAACAGGGAAAGACTAAAGCACATTTTCATTTTCCCTCCTTCACACTCCATCAAAAAGATCTACATAAAACCATCGGGATAAAATAATCCGTGCGTTCCATGTTTCCGAAACAACAAACTTCTCCAAACTGCCTATCAGAACAGGATAACAAAGGGGCTGTGACCATGTCTCATATGTGATAAATCCTGTGGAAGGCATTGCTATTAGTATTTCCTACCCAAATAACTTCTCTTGCACTTTTCTGTAAGCAGATATCTCAGATAGGCCTATCTGAGACTACAAATAACAGGCTTACCTGGTTATTTCCAAGTTAAGGCCTAGGAGATAAAAGCGAAAGCGTGTGTGACTTGCAGGAAACCCTAAAAGGTAGCTGAAAATCCAACACTTTTAACGCCTTCCTCTTCTACTAAGCTGGAATCTGAGGTGTTTTCTAGAATGCTCAGGTTGGCCCATAAAGATGGTATAAGATAGAGCCTGAGGTCCTTCTCAATGGGGAGCAGCCATTGTAACCCTGGACCAGCTAAACCCCCCAATTTCTTTTACATAAAAAGAGAAATAAACCTATGTATAGATCACTCTTAATTGGGGCCTATTACTGACCGAACTGAATCCTAATGCGTACAAATCCCAACGAGGTACCCAACCAAGGAGAAAATGCCATATATTACTACCATCCCTTGCTGGTAAGGTTATCTTAATTAGGAGATGAAACATTCATTCCATAAGTTACTTTATATGAAAAACTCCTTATCCAGTAAACTTGCCCCAACGAACAGTGAACCCCAGAATTTATTTTGGCAGACTCAATTCTATTGTCCCACAGTATTGAAAGTGGGGATGAAAAAGCCCCAAATTTCCAACCTCTACTTGAACATTTTATAATGAAATATATACTGCGATGAGTACAGAACAACAAAATCCCACTGTGTATCATAAACAAATGGGCTCCAGGCTAGGCTTACTCAGCCACTAAGTGAACTACACATCTATCCATATTTTCAATGGCCTCCTAGTCAAATGCAAGCCTCAGCAAGATTACATGCCATTATGTGATTGGGGGGTGGGGGAGGGAACCTGCTGGTGAATACTTTAACTAGGAATGTACAATCCATGAATTCTATCAATTTCCTTGCTACACTGTACTAAACACATTCCACACATGTCCATCAAATCTTCCTTAACCTGCTATAGATAAAGTGTTTATCTACATTTTTTAAATGAAGAAATTAAGCTCAAAGAAGTTAGGCACCTTGTGGAACTTCACATCTGGTAAGAGCCAGGGAAAGAATCTAAACCAGTATCCTGATCTAAAGCCTATATTCTTTCTCTTCACCATACTATTCTGTTTCCCTCATGGTCACTCTCTCCCCCACGCCCCCCCAGTAAGAGGTGTTTGTCACCATCTGATATGTCATAGATTGTATATTTTGCTTTTTACATGTCCCCACTAGAATAAAATTTGCATCAGGATAAGAACATGATTTTTAGCTCACAGAATATGCTCAATTTTTTTTAAAGAATGAAAAAGTGAACAAAGGAACAAACGAAGGCCAGTTGCTATGAAACTATTCCTTACTAGCATAGCCACATCTTCCACTCATACTCACCTACCCCCACAAAAAAGTTGGTCTAGCATGCAATTATAAAACCTCAAGATTACCTCAATCCACCAAAATGTATCAGAAAACAGCTATCAGATATGTTCACCTATTTCATTGACAAGGTTATAGGTGACAAATGGGGCAGTAATGAAGAGCACAGCCTCTGGTGTCAGACCACCTTTGTCAGTTTCCAGGATCCCCCAACAATTTGTAGGGTCTTCAGGTCACTTAACCTCCATGTCTCCATCCAGTTCCTTATCTAAACAATGATGATAGTAATAACATACAGTTTAATAAGGCTGTTGTAATATAATAGGGGAAAAAGTGTTTAACACATTAAATGCTTTATAACTGCTATTTTAGAAATACGTGGTGAAACAAACACAAAAAAACCATGGTGATTTTATTTCCATAATTGCAGAAGTCAGAGACAAAAACCAATCTTAAGATGGATGCAGATGGACAATTAATGATAAACTGCCCCGAGCTATGCTGTCCAGCACATAACCATGCCTGACCACCAAGCACTTGAAACGTGGCTCGTCCAAGGGAACATGTGCTCAAAGTCTAACATACCAAATTTCAAATACTCAGTATGACAAAAAATACACAGCATCTCACTAATACTTAAATATTAGTTATATACTGAAAAACATTTTGTATATATAGGGTAAATTATTAAAATGACTTTCAGGGGCGCCTGGGTGGCTCAGTCGTTAAGCGTCTGCCTTCGGCTCAGGTCATGATCCCAGGGTCCCGGGATCAAGCCCCGCATCGGGCTCCCTGCTCCGCGGGAAGCCTGTTTCTCCCTCTCCCTCTTCCCCTGCTTGTGATCCTGCTCTCACTGTGTCTCTCTCTGTCAAATAAATAAATAAAATCTTAAAAAAATAAAATAAAATAAAATGACTTTCATCTGTGACTAATACTTAAATATTGGTTATATACTGAAAAACATTTTGTATATATAGGGTAAATTATTAAAATGACTTTCATCTGGGGAGCCTGGGTGGCTCAGTCAGTTAAGCGACTGCCTTCGGCTCAGGTCATGATCCCAGGGTCCTGGGATCGAGTCCCGCATCGGGCTCCCTGCTCTGCGGGAAGCCTGCTTCTCCCTCTCCCACTCCCTCTGCTTGTGTTCCCTCTCTCGCTGTGTCTCTGTCAAATAAATAAAATCTTAAAAAAAAAATGACTTTCATCTGTTTTTAAAAGGTCACTAGTAAATTTTAAATTACTTACATGGCTCACATTTCAATTGGATGGCAGTGGCATAGAGAAATGTGATGGTCAAACGGCCACTGAAGGCAGATGAACAGGGCCATGCTACATCCTGCCCAACAGGTGTGGCCTCGCTCACAGCAATAGGACCCATAGTCTATAGCTTGCAGCCAAGCCCTATGGTAGGACTGATTTCAGGAGAAACTGAACAAGAGCCAAAAGGCAATACCTAAGTATTAACCTAGTGTTTTCCATTGCCAGGGAGTGAAGTGGGTATTATTAGTCTCATGTTATGGATGAGAAAAGAGGCTTAGAGATTAAGGTACAAAACTAGTTAGGTCCTAAGACCAAGATCCTAACCTAGGCATCCTCAATCCAAGGCCATGGTTTTTACCCTATCATTACATGCTGTCTATCCCACTGACATGTTCTTATTTGACAGTCTTCATTCAGTTTAATCTTACAAAAGAGAATCCGGTCAAATGCGGAGCAGTTATTCAATAGGACTGTTTCATGTTCCTGAACATGAATATAAGTTGAGAGCAAACTGGCAAATCTTGTCATTATCCTCCAACAATCTGCTTTAAGCCCTTATTCATTCCAACATCAGCTTCACCCACTACTCAGAATGAGATGGACCTATGAATGCCTTTTTAATGGTCCCAACTAATAAGCTCATCAAAAGCAAATAAAAATTATCACACTTGGTTTGCATCTGTCCATTTGACTAGAGCTGGTAAAACACTGTTTCTCAGGTCTGTGGAAGTGTTTCTAGAAGAGATTAGCACTTTATTCAGTAGACTGAATAAAGAGATCCACCCTCACCAATATAGGCAGGCATCATCTAATTCATTGAGAGCCCCAACAGAAAAAAGCTGATCAAAAGTGACTTCTCACTCTCCCTGAACTGGGACATTCGTCTTTCCCACCCTTGGACATCAGAGCTCCTGGTTCTTGGGCCTTTGGACTCAGACTGAATTATACCAGCTTTCTGGGTTCTCCAGCTTGCAGAGGGAAGACTGTGGGACTTTTCAGCCTCCCTAACCATGTGAGTCAATTTCTGTAATAAATCTCTTAGATCTGTATCTGTATCCTATTGGTTCTATTTCTCTACAGAACCCTGATGAATACACCAATGATCATATGTAACAGTCTTAGCAATCTGTTGCCATCAAGCAAGTCAGAGAGGACTATGGGTGTACAAACCTTATGAGGCATTCTGAGATGTTCTTACTGCCATCAAGATTCACCCTCTCCTCCATTAAGATCTGACAAAAATCAATAAGGCTTCGCAAAAAAATCATCTTGGAGATGAACAATGTTAAAAAAGGCAGGAACTAGGAAGCAGTCAGCACACATTCTGCCACCTCACCACTTGCAAAGTCAGAAGCAGCCGTGTGTCATAAGCCAAAGGTAGTAGTCCCTGCTTCCTACAAACCTGATAGATCATGTCAAGGTAGGTGAGAGGATTGCCCTTTTGAAACAATAGGGCTTTCCCTTGACCACGCTTAATAAATGTGTAATTTAATACCTAGTAATAGGTAATACTAATTGACCACTTACCACATAGTAAGTACACTTCTAACCTCTTTACAAGGATTATTCTAAGCCCCCATGCGGTAGGTTCCTTATGTCAAATCTGAAGCTAAGACCCAGGTAAGTTAAGAAAGTGGTCCGGTTCACCTAACTTGGAGGCCGACCCAGGTACATCTGACTAGCACACGCTTAGCCACTGGCTACCTTTGGGGTTCCTTCTTGAGCCAATCATTCTCCACACCCAGCTCAAGACACAGGACCATCAGAGCCTAGCAAAACTTTCACATGATTTGATCAGCCTGACTAGGTAAGTAAAAGCTCTTCTCTCTCCCTCCAAATCCTTACCCCATCGTGCTTGTTCAACACGTGTTCGTTCCCGCTCCTTAGATTTCCTTTCTTCCTTTAGAAAGTAACCCAAATGAAACCTCTAAGAAACCTCCTTCCTCCTGTGCCCCTCAAATGAAGTCATCCCATTCTCTGTGTCACTTGTACACCTCATACTCTAGCATTTGCATAACAGGACTTTCTCCTCACTAAAGTACATGTTCCTTACACAGGGATGCCAGTCATCTATATAGCCTCACTCCCACTTAGTATAGTATTGGCTGATATAAAGTCATCTAGAGTGGGAGAAAATCTAAAGTGCAAGAGGGTAGCACCATGCATTATGGCTTTTCTGGGCATGTAACCTGTCCTAACCACTGGCAAAAGACACTAACAGCAACATAACTGAGTAAGGAGTTGGGAAGAAACAGTCTTGAAATTCCAAGATAGATTGTGTGTTGTCTAAGTTCATGACCAGATTCAGTGAGGCCTAAGAAACAGCCAAGGATTTCTTTGCTGAGCTGCAGTGTGAGTAGTTCTGTTTTGCAGATGATATTGTTCTCCGGCAGGGAGAACTTTGTGCCTCGGTGCCATCTGGTATTTCATGGCAAAGTTCCGTATGCTGAAGAAACAGTGATTTTATATTCGTCACAAAGAATTTGGACAGACCAGCAACAGACAACTGTGTACTTGTCTAAAAGCTTAAACACGCTGACCAGCTCCAAGCCACACAATGGCCTTTTCCAGTAGCTAGTAAGTGTTCTGGGATTGCTTTTGCAAGAAAATATGATCTCTATTTGCTTTCTTCAGAAATGTTTTAAGTTTTTGCTTTCCTTCCAAAGCAGATACATCATGGATGAGAAATAGCTGTCTATAAAAAGGGTAAAGGAAATCTCAGCTTGCCATCTTTGTTGACCCATCCCTCTGACACACACAGTGGCAGACTCTCATGAGAAAGCATCTACCTTACTCCTCTAATTTGGTTTGAGTGCACTGGACTGAAAGTTACAAAAGGTCCAACTCAAAAGGGCCTATTAAATAAATGGGTTTACTGGCATATCTCAAGAAAAGAGGGTTCCAGATCAGTTAATTCAGTTGCTCAATGAAGTTATCAAGGATTCAGGCCTTTTCCATCTGTAAATATCCTCCATGTGCTGGTTTGTCCTCAGTTTCCCTGCCTCCAAAGAAACCCATATTAACTCTATCAAAGCATCCTCCTATCACAAAAACCAAAGATTAAAGTATTTTTACTCCAAAAAAGGGGTAGAGTGAGAAAACTTCCCCAGAATCAGCACACCCCTACATGTAGGATTTCTCCCTACATGTTACTATCCAGAAAGGATTCGTGGGTCCATTCCTAAAGAAATCCCTGAAGTCGAGAAAAGAGAGTCATGACTGACAAGTCAAGAGTCACCGTGGAGATTTAAGAGGAATCCAGCCACTCCCTCACAATGGCGGTCTGGTATCTGAATAAATACAGAAGTCTGGTTAAGGAAGAACTGTAGCTAGAGAAGGACTATTATGTAGGCAAACTAGCAGTGCTATTCTGTCCTGACCTTTCCAATAAGGAGGCTTGAACTGGAAAACTGCATCGAAGAAATAAAGATTACTGTTTCCTAATGCCTAACAATATTTCCCTAACAAATAAAATTCTAGCCTGTATCTAAAACAGGAATCTTAGCTGCAACAACTTTAAGAATTCAAATGAATTAACTCATGTTTATTACTGCAAAGATCACACTATCCCTTTGAAGGGAATTGTTTACTTCCTTCTTTAACCTAACAAAATTTTAGCCAGCAAAAAAAAAATGCTGATACATCCACAATGTCATGGCATAACATCCGTATCAGCAAATTCAAGGATTTGTGAAGATTAAACAGATAAAAGTCCTCCTTCAAGATTAACATTAAAAGAAGTGAATACTTAGACTAGAATGACAAATATTTGCTTTAGATTTTTAGATTTTAAAAGCAATGCTCAATTCCTGTATAAAATACTGCTGGTAAGTAAAGGCACTTGTACACAAAGTGAGGTCAAACCAGACTACATAAACATTTCCCCACTAAGAAAAAGCAAACAGTTTATTCTGTCAACTACAAAGATAGCTTTCAAGTAACTGAAAACAACAAAAATAAGGTATTTTAAAATACAGCCTGCTTCTAGCTAATTTAGTCGAATGGCTCTTTTTGCTATACTGCGGAGTCTCAGCAGGATACCACGGCCGCCTCCTACACCAGTGGGCTTCCAGGTAAGGCTGCTAGGTAGAGGCTGTCCCAATAAATTTGAATTTCAGATAAGCAATGGATAATGATAAAATACTTACGCTAACCATGTATTTGGGGTAGTTTTTAGTGTAAGTATGTCCTATGAAATATGTAGGCTGCACTTACACTAAATATTATCTACTGTTTACCTAAAATTCTCATGTAACTGGGTATCCTACACTTGTATTTGTATTCTACCTTCTGACTCACTAAGGCTTTGATAACATCTTCCCTTTGTTCTCTGCATTGTCTTGTGTTTCTCTGCCTCTTGGGACCTGACAATGTGTCACAGTTACAGTCACTTCCAAATCCTTTATCTTTTCAGTGTTACCTGAAAAGGAAGCTCAAAAGGAAATTTTTCACAACACAACTCAATATGCTGTGCAAGACAAAAACTGGACAAATAGAGGAGATACCACTAAGAGGCAAGTGTGATCTTTTTTTTTTTTTTTTTAAGATTTTATTTTTATTTTAGAGAGAGACAGCCAGAGAGGGAAAACAAGCAGGGGGAGCAGGAGAGGGAGAAGCAGGCTTCCCGCAGAGCGGGGAGCCTGATGTGGGGCTCGATCCCAGGACCCTGGGATCATGACTTGAGCTGAAGGCAGACGCTTAACAACTGAGCCACCCAGGTGCCCCAAGTGTGATCGCTTTTAAAAGAATGGAAAAGCCAATGAGTTTCTCAAACCTGGCCCATCACAATCTTTGAAACTTTTTAGAAATGCAGATACTAAAGACCTACTATGTCAGAGTTCTGAATACAGTAACCTGGAAAGCTATTCAATTAAATTCTGGAGGGTTTGATGTTCAGCTAGGTTAGAGGATTGCTGCATCTGGTACCCATGAGTTAAGACGTCCACCCAACTAAACCAAATGTAGAGAGGAATCAGTGAATTGATTTCGGTTTATTTACAGAGCATACTATTTAGTAAAAAATCCAAATTGTGGAGTTGAAGCTAACAAAATGGAAAAACAGAAGCATGATACACAGGACTAAAAGCAACTTTTAGATTTTTACTCATGACAAAGAAAGAGAGGAGATTTGTCTTCTGGTTAGTGTCATTATGAGTCGTATTTTAAGATATAGGAACTTAAGGCTGAAATCTTGTCTGCTTGGAGAGCACATAACATATAAATGGCTTACATATAAAGAAATTTCTCATTAGAAATAATGATACAGGATATTTCCAGGGCATGGGGAATTAACATACAGAACCCATGAGGTTCAGCTACCTCCTCTACTGAGGCAGAAGTCTCAGCACACATAGTGTGGTAGAAGTTAGAAGCTTGCCCAGAAAAATTAGTCCTCACATACGTAACTTTAACATGTCTGAATCTCATAGGTGTTGACTTTATATATCAAACCTACAAGTTAAAAAACAAACAACAAACAGAATGCCAGACATACTGTAAGCAATTAAAGTAATTCAAATAAACATGGAAAGACTTGGGCCACACAGAAATTCCAAATACCACAAAAACGACAGGGATGGAGAAGGGTCACTGTGTAGTACCACTCATTGGTAACCACATGTCCTATATATTGCCACATAACACATTTGTCTTAAGAGACAACCTACACTATAGTGAAGGCATGAAAATAAAGGCTGCTGAACAGTGAAGTGCCATGTAACTGAGGCCACAGCATTTGCATTTTGGTCCTAAAACTGTCTCTTAGGACTGCCTTTGGCTCTACTCCATCTACTGCCCACCTAAAGACCTAGAGCCAAGCCAACTAGAAGAGTCTTATTTACTCTTCGTTAATGTTTAGGACTATTATCAGTTCCATTTTACAGGAGAAAATTTAGATTCACAAAGCAGATGTCCAAGAAAACTCAAGATAACTCAAAAGGGATTCAAAATGTTAAAAACTGAAAGATAATCTAGGATGTGAATATATAGAACAGAAAACTTAAATATTTTGGGCTAAAGTACATCTGAATTTTTTTTTCCATTTTGGAAGACATTCCAGTGTTAGTTTCTGTTTAGTTTCTCACTAAAAAATTCTATGAACAAACCCTACTTATCCTATAAAATATCTATTGACATTGCTAAATTACAATACCATCCAAATTACTTTTGTAGCAAAGAATAGCACATTCTCATGCTTTCTGAAATAGTTTTCTGAAATCCTGAGTAGTATAAATTCTTGAAATGTTCCTGGATATTACAGCAAAATTTGGCTACAAGACAGAATTATAAACATCAATATAAAAATTAAGAGTAACAATTTAAAATATAATTTAGCATTACAGTCATTAGTATATTACAAGGAATTACATAAAGTAGCTAAAATAAAAAAAACATTGGGTAAGTTTTATACAACTCAAAAGGCTTCCATGCGACAGTTCTGTGATTTGTCACATCTTCCTAAACATTACTCACATACCCTACCTTTGCCTGCTAAAATGTCTGGCATTCTATGACGACAAATTCTTTGGGCTATAGTATTGTTTCCAGAACCCATGCCTTGTTAGAAGTTCCTGCAGTAGTATTTAAACCCATTAGTTCTTTAAAATGCAAATGGAAATTGATTTGTATCTTGAAAAAAATAAATAAATAAAATAAAATAAATAAAATGCATGGCAGCTTAACATTAGTTCACTAAGCCAACAGCCATCTCCTAAAGGATGGGGCACCAATAATTTTCCCTCCTGATTAGGAATTGAACCAGCAGAAGAAAAGGAGAAGGAAGAAGGGAGAGAGAGCAGACAAGGCTGTGGGAAGGAAGGGGTAGGGGGATGAATAGGAGAGAATATGATTACTGAAACTGCAACTTCTACTCCCCAAAAGGAGTCATC
Source organism: Halichoerus grypus (assembly GCF_964656455.1). NCBI lineage: Eukaryota > Metazoa > Chordata > Mammalia > Carnivora > Phocidae > Halichoerus > Halichoerus grypus. The sequence goes on from NC_135723.1 coordinate 78,982,544, forward strand.
CCGACAAAGTGCCCAATGGATTTTCTGGTCGTTAATCACTTAGTCAACAGACCTTGGGGAAAAAAATTACTTGTCACTGCTATCAACTGGTACCTAGAAATTAGTCTCTTATTAATATACATCTTAGAAGCATGTTTTCTAAATACAATCTCATAGGGTATAATTAAGTCAAAGCTAACTTTTCTAGGGAAAGGAGATGCACTTTATGCTACATACATGAAGCACAAAAATTCATTCTCACATTCATTGTTTAAGCCTAAAGTCGTACATATCACTTCTCCATTACTACATTGCCCTACAGTTTTCTAAATGCAAACAGGAAACTTTAAAGCAATAACTGCCTCAACTTTTATTTAAAAAGGCTCTTAGTATTTATTGTTTCTTCAAATATTCACTAACTCAGTTCAACAAATATTCAAGAACCTGTCGCATACCAAGTACTGTGATGAAGATGGGGATAAGAATAAGCCTACCTTCAAAGAGTTTAGTGATATTTTGGGAAAAATACATCATCTTTTTCCAGTATTTTGTAAAATAAACTATGGTACTTTGAAATACAGTTGCGATTTAAGGAAATTTTTTTCTTACTATGATCTTGGTTTGTAAAAGAGTACACTTTAGTTAACAGCTATGACTGCCAAAGATAGGACTAACTTAGAGCACACTCAATTATATACATATTAACACATAAATGCATATGCATACGTGCAGAATATACACATACTCCCCCTACCCACTCACAGGAGGGTTGGTTGAGCACACACCTGTAAAACATTTAGTTTTCATTCTGTTTAATTTGCTTTTGTATTTCACAATTTTTCCTACTAACCTAGAAAGTAGCAGTGGTGATCATTACTACTACCACTCTTATTACTGTCTTTGTGTGAACTTCATCAACTGTTTACAAATTTATCTACTATTGCTTTTGTTTTATTAGTTAACCCAAGTCTGACTCTTGAAGGAATTTGGTGATTTGGAAAAATGTTCCTCAATTCATGCAATTTGATTGAAAGGATTAAGGGCCTGTAGAACTTCAAAAATAGGTATTATTTCTAATTTTTTTAAGAACATCTATATTTGGGTGAGTTCCTAATTTTTAATTGCTGAGTAAAAGGACATTTGTGTCTATTTCCTAAACCTATTTTTAAATTTTTGTGTAGTCTTATTTAACATTCTTTAAACAGGCAATCTTACACTTTTTTTTGGATTAAGTCTCCAACTTCAAAATAGCTCAGTCTCCTTTAGATCTAAGTAAAAATTTTTTATGGATGTCTTTGCACTAAAATGGGCAACATTTTTTTTCCTTTTTAATTTAGAATACCTTCAGATAATAGTGACAACTAAAAAGGTTTGACACTAACTAGGCAGTATGAGGATCATACTAGATCTGGATTTGTGTTTTCCAGTAATTCTTTTCTGCAGTCTATTTCATTGTAAACATTAGCAAGTTAAGCAAAAGTACGACACAAACCATGCTGATACTTTCCCATAAATACATCCATGTTAAACATTAAAAAGTGAAGAATTTTATGATCTTTGAAAATTTATGAGCTAGTTGACAAGTGTATCAAACTGGACTCAAGAACTCAAGCTCATGCAATTAAAAGCTAAAGCCAAAGTATCTCACATAAACTGCAAAATCACATAGTTACATGTTAACATTAGCCTGCATATGGGACGAGTGAAGCAAAGGATACTGAAAAGATGTCATTTGTCAAAATTCTTAGTGATGAAGAGGTCAGAGGACAGACACAATTCCAAAGATTATTTTTATAAAAAGAATTTTCATTACCTATTAATGAATCTGCAGCTGTTTAAATGGTCTCATTTACCTAAAATTCCAGAACAGTATGCTTAGAAGGATCTATTTGTTTTGTAGAGAAATCCCCTAACTACTAAGGATGAAATACCTCTGTGGCAGAAGAAAACAGAGAAACAAATAAGACATTACACAAACAAGGCCGGTGTTTATGCTCTGCACTGACAGAAATATGTAAAGGCTTCAACATCAAGAGTATATCCTGAAAACATTGCAATTTAATTAACACATCATTTTCTTCCAAAGAACCCTTCCTATAGAAGTTTGCCTGGATTCCACATTCAATTATGTTAACAAAATGGTGAAGATAATCCACGCTGCTACTGTCCCATCTGTTTTCAGCTTGTATGTGAACCAACAGGATAAGACCATCATTTGTTATTGTTTCCTACCACAGCATCCTGATGGCACAGAAAAGTTGGTCTTTAAAAAAAAAAATTACCTTTTAGTTTCCTCTTAAAGAGAACTGTCATGTTTTATTCTCATCTTGCAGATTTGTTGTTGGATAGTTACTGACTTCAAAAGGTGGCTGACACGGGAGCACCAGAATGAACTAATCGAAAATTACATGGACTCTATGGTTATATATTAACATGTACTGACAAAGCTGATAGATTTGAAACAATTCAACTTCAGAAAAGTGAGGTTAAAACAAGTCACTAGCACTGTTTAGCTGGTATTATCATTTGTGTCCTAATACTGCAGATCATCTAATTATGCATAGTCATCTTGAAATTCTTGCTCTAAGTTCAATTTGAAATTCCTTTATATTACAAAAGTATATCTACCACCTTTATTAAGAGATGCTACATTTAAAGAATATTTATACCCTTAATAATTGAGTTTCAAATCCCAGGTCATAGTCATTCATCATAAAAAAAAAAAAAAAATGTCCTGAACTGTCCCTTACAGATGTCCTTATACCCTCTAGTTTGCACCCCACAATGCAGCATACAGAACTGTTATATTGCACAACTCCAGGACGGGTATCTTTTATGTTGAGTAAATGTGAATGGTACCTCCTAAAATTCTGCTAACAAGGCAGCCCTTGGTCATACGCATAATGAGCATAACTAACCTACACTGTTAGTGAGTTCCAGCTATGTAAGAAACCTCTGAAATATGGCCAAAAGGTGATGTTTGAAACACTGCTGATCAGCTTCTGTTAACTTAAGTTGGGCATATTTTTCAAAGTGCTCCTTATTATAAATGTGGCAATAGAGAGGATGGAAATACCTTTGGTTGAGGCTCATTTGACCCAACTCAAAAACCTAGGTTTCTGGGCTAGATGCTTCATAGTAATTTATGTTACAAATGTAGTCAGTCCTGACATTCATGTCCTGAATATTGGCTGAAATTTGAAAAACTAAACAATCCTCTGACATAGCATTCCCTCTTGGACATTCAATCTCTAGTTGAATTAAAAGACTAGCAGATCACTACATTTGTATCTTTGAGGTAAATACCTAGTAATGATCCAAAGGGGCACCTGCACCCCAAAGTTCATAGCAACAATGTCCACAATAGCCAAACTGTGGAAAGAGCTGAGATGTCCATTGACAGATGAATGGATAAAGAAGACGTGGATTTTATACACACACACACAGGAATACTACTCAGCCATCCGAGAGGATGGATATTTACCATTTACACTGATGTGGATGGAACTGGAAAGGATTATGCTGAGCAAAATAAATCAGAGAAAGACAATTATCACATGGTTTCACTCATATGTAGAATATAAGAAATAGCACAGAAGATCATAGGGGAAGGGCAGGAAAACTGAAGGGGAGTTCATCAGAGAGGGAGACAAACCACAAGAGACTCTTAACTCTAGGAAACAAATTGAGGGTTGCTCGAAGGGAGGTGGGTGGGGGGATGGGGTAATTGGGTGATGGACATTAAGGAGGGCACACGATGTGATGAGCACTGGGTGTCATAAGACTGATGAATTATTGAAATTACATCTGAAACTAATGATGTACTATATGTTGGCTAACTAAATTTAAATAAACTTAAAAAAACTGAGAAGCAACAATTACATACTTGAAAAATTGTCATTTTAGACCCAAAAAAAGGAGGTGGTCATTACTCACATGATACTGCTTACACAGAGTTCATTTTAAAGTTATAAAAAGCTTATGTACGTCAAACCCCTGGCTGTCTTCATGAGTATATCCACATAGTTCAAAGAAAAAATTAAGATCAGCAGAAGCATAAGATAACCATACAAATATAGCTAGGATTCCCTAAAATAATTCTCTTCTTCCTACATAAAATGCTAAAGTTTAAAAAACATCATTTGACAGTAACATTCACAACCTAGTATTTTCTTAACAGACAGGCATCAAATCTATCAGAAGCAAATGAAACAAGTAAGCTTGCTTCCCTTTATGCTTTGTTAAAAACTTCCTTGTAGTTTTTAGATCTTGGATTAAATTATGTTTTTGTTACTATGACTTCTTTTTTGGTTGATAACTGCCAACAAATTAGACAACTTAGAAGAATAGATAAATTCCTAGAAACAATATTCCAAGACTGAATCATGAAGAAACAGGAAATCTGAATAGACAGATTACTAGTAACAAAATTCAATCAGTAATCAACAAACAAACACCAGGTCCAAATGGCTTCACAAGTAATTCTAAACATTTAAAGAGTGAATACCTATCATCTTCAAATTATTCCAAAAACCTGGAGAGGAAAAAAAAACCTCCTAATTTTATGAGACCAGCATTATCCTGATACCAAAACCACACAAAGACATTGCAAAAAAATTACAGGCTAGTATCCCTAATGAATATATATACAAAAATTCTATCAGTGAATTAAAATCAACAATATAGTAAAAGGATCATACAGAATGGCCAAGTAGGATGCATTCCAAGGATGTAAGGATGGTTTAACACCTACAAATCAACACGATATACCACACTCACAAAATGAATGATAAAAGTCATGATTATCTCAACATATGTAGAAGCAGCATTTGACAAAATTCAATATTTATGCTAAAAGCTCAAAGTGGGCACAAACAGAACATACCTCAATGTAATAAAGGCCATATGGCAAGCCCACAGCTAACATCATACTCAATGGTGAAAAACTGAAAACTTTTCTCCTACGATCAGGAACAAGGATGCCCACTCTCCCCATTTTTATTCAACAGTACTAGAAATCTTAGCCACAGCAACTAGGCAAGAAAAAAAATAATAAAAGACATTCAAATTGGATAGTAAACTGTCACTAGCTGCCAATGACATGATACTATATATAGAAAACTCTAAAGACTCCACCAAAAAATTAGAATTCAGTAAAGTTGCAGGATACAAAATATACAGAAATCTGTTACATTTCTATATACTAACTAAAAAATTTTCTTAACAAATCCCATTTATAATTGTAGCAAGAATACCCAGAAATAAATTTAACCAAGGACATGAAAGACCTGAATTCTGAAAATCCTATGACATTGATGACACAAATAAATGGAAACATTTACTGTGCTGAGAAACTAGAATATTGTTAAAATGTTCATTCTACTCAAAGCAATCTACAGATTCAATATAATCCCCATCAAAATAACCAATGGCATTTTATACAGAACTAGAAAAACTCAAAACTTTGTATGGAACCACAAAAGACTGCAAACAGCCAAAGCAATCTTAAGGAAGCTGGAGGGATCATACTACCTGATTTCAAACTATCTTACAAAGCTATAGTTATTAATACAGTATGGTATGGACACAAAAACAGACACATAGATCAATAGAACAGAAAGCCCAGAAATAAACCCAAGCTTACATGGTTAATTTAACTATGACAAAGGAGGGAAGAAAACAATGGGGAAAAGACAATCTTCAATAAATGGCATTGAAAAAGCTTTAGCTACATGCAAAAAAAATGAAACTGGGCCATTTTATTATACAACACAGAAAAATAAACTCAAAATGTATTAAGAACTTAAATTTAAGACCTGAAACCATAAAACTCCAAGAAAACATAGGCAGTAGCTCTTTGACACTGCTCTTAGCAGTTTTGTTTTTTGTGTTTGTTTTTATAGATCTCCTCAGGCAAGGACAACCAAAAAAACAAGACAGCATCAAACTGAAAAGCTTTTATACAGGAAAGGAAACCATCAATAAAATGAAAGGGCAACATACTTAATGGGAAGATACCTGCAAATAATATATCAGGGGTTGAATCTCAAAATACATGAAGAACTCACAAAACTCAGTAACAAAAAAACAATCTGATTAAAAATGAGCAGAGGACCTCTATAGACATTTTTCCAAAGACATCCAGAGAGCCAACAGACACATGAAAAGATGCTCAACATCACGAATCATCAGGAAAATGCAAATCTAAACCACAATAAGCTATACCCTCAACACCAGTCAGAATAACTAGGATCAGAAGTAGGAGAAATAACAAGTGTTGATGAGGATGTGGAGAAAAGGGAACCCTTAAGCATTACTGGTGAAAATGTAAATTGGTATAGCCACTGCGGGAAACAGTATGAGGTTTCTCAAAACATTAAAAGTAGAACAACCATATGATCCAGCAATATTACTTCCAGGTATTTATCAGACAAAAAAGAAAATACTAATTCAAAAAGATATGTATACCTTATGTTCAATGCAGCACTATTTACAATAGCCAAGATATGGAAGCAACCTCACTGTCCTTTTGGTAGATGGATCAAGAATATGTGGTATATACATACAGTATTACTCAGGCATTAAAAAAATGAAATCTAGACACTTGTGAAACATGGATGGACCTAGGGGGTATTAGGCTAAGTAAAATAAGTCAAAGAAAAACAAATATTATGATTTCACTTGTAGGTGGAATTTTAAACCACCACCAACAGCAACAGACTCAGATACAGGGAACCAGGAGGTGCCCCAGGCAAGGGGTGAAGTGAAGGAGATTAACAGGCACAAACTTCCAGTTATAAGTCACAGGGATGAAATGTATAGCATAGAGAATATAGTCTATAATACTGTAATAACTTTGTATAGTAACAGATAGTAACCAGACTTACCACGGTGATCATCTCAAAATGTATAAAAATAGTGAATCACTATCTTGTACACCTGAAACTAAGAATATTGTGTGTCAATTATACAAAGTGTCAGACCTTTTTTTTTTTTTTTTAATAAACTCCCTCTAGGTTCTCAGGATAATTTCTAACTCCTTTTGGTGTTATGCCCTCAACCTCAGCACAGCAAGAAAATGGTTAGGCTGCAAATAAAGCAAACTTTTCACTGTATTTTAGTTCAACCTCTAAAATCTTTGATCATTCACATTAAGACTCTTATAAACATTCTCATACATACTGCAGCGACCACAGAGGTGAAGCAAATGCAATCTTGCACCTTATTTTGAAAGTCTCTACTGGATATAAAGTACAATGAATGTATAAAGTAATTATTTCGAGACAGATTAAGAAGTGATTTAGGTATAAACATGAATTTTAGCACCTATACTTCTTAATATATTTGGAATAGGCAATCTTCTAAGTTGTTGCCACTTTTTTAAACAGGCGCACATCAAATCATCTGTATCATTCTTAAAATGATATGAAATCAGACTTGTAGGGACACAGAGGCAAAAGCTACTTAAAACCAAAGGAAGATGTGATTTGCATATGTTTACTGACCTTTTCCTTAAGCAGTCCTCAGAGCTGATGCTAAACCACCTTCCAGAATTAAAAATAATCGCATTCATTCAATTATTTCTTCTACCATGAAAGCCTTTGGAATTTAAAAACAACAAAAAGACAGTGATAGCTGCAAACCATCAATGTTTCTTAAACCAATCTTTAAGAAAGTTCAAGGGGAAAATGACTAGGAAAAAAAAAAAAAGCAGTTTAAGGTTAACATATTCAAAGAGTGCATTTATTTAGAAAGGAAATTTTTACTTAGCACAAACTAAAAATAGTGTCTAAGGGCTTTCTTACTTCGGGGGGAGGGGGGGTTGGAGGGGGAAATCAAAGTCCTTAAAGGAAAAAGAAGAGACCAAGGAATCCATGTAATTTCAGAGCAGTAAACCATATTTTTATGAAGCTGAATAGGATAAAAAATTCACTATTTTCTCACTAAATGGATAACCACAATCTTGGGAGATATTGCCAAAACCATTAAGATTATTATGGCTCTGAGTAACCATTCTTCTACTGAAAAAGCACATACTCTGAAGAGTAATGAAGCAGATGTCAGTAGACAAAAAGGATTAAGACACATGACAAAGGGTGGATTGAAATGCAAGGTGAGAAAAACTGTTTTCACAAAGTTACATTTCTGATTTTTCAGAAGTACAAAGAGAAATATTACTATACCTTGGTACATTTTATCATGCAAATTACCTTGTAATAAAACAAGGTGATAGAGATAGTATTTCTGAATTCTGATTATGAATCAAAGCACATCAACTATAATAAAAAAATGAGTTAGAATGGCTTTGGACTCACCAGGAACTAAGACAATGGAGCAAAGTCTTTAAAAAACTGAGGAACATGGATTTCTACTTAAAATTCTTTACCTAGTCTGACTATCAATTGAGTGGGTCAGTGAAAAGGCCTTTTTCAAATTTCAACAATTTAAAAAATATTCCTCCCATGAACCACCATCTCTCAGGAAATTACTGGAGGATGTACTTCATCAAAATGAGATGCTCTCCCAAGAAAGAAGACATCCTCCAAGAGAACAGAAGTTTCAACCAAGGAGTGAGGCATATGGAATTCCCAAGATGGTAGAAATCATAGGATGACAGGTATGCAATGCTGTTCAAACTGGAGGGCTGTGACTCAAAAGGCAGATTTGTTAGGGGCTGTCATCACAGTGCACTTTGCTGCTGTACCTTTTTGGGTTTGTTTTTATTAACCTGATGAAGCTATTAGAAAGCAAGGGATCTTGGTAAGACGGAAAATGATTCAAGAGACAAAGGAAGGGGCACCTGGCTGGTTCAGTTGGTGGAGTGCTCAACTCTTGATCTTGGGGTTGCGAGTTCGAGCCCCTGGTTGGGTGTAGAGATTACTTACAAATAAACTCTTAAGAAAAAGGGAATGGAGGAGCCCCTGCACTATGTAAAAATCCCTCAGGGATACCCAGCTCTCCGGAAGAATAACCACAGGCTGGGAGCCTCAGAGCCATCTGCCAAAGAAGTAACCAAGAGGCCCTGAGAAGCAGCACACTTAAGTCAACTTTACCCGAGAAGCCTGAGAAGCAGCACAGGTATGCTCTTCAAGACTGAGAAAACAAAACTTAGCTGGTGGTTACCGGTCCAAGTTCTGAACGAACCCAAAGGACAAAGGTTATTTTCAAAATGACATTATTAAAAATTGAACTTCTGGATAATGAAGAAGGAAAAGGACAAAGGGAGGAAGGAGGAAAGAGGACAATTTTACTATGCTGGGATCATAACTATTAGCTGCACCTGAGAAGTAATGGACTCCTTCATAGGACACGTTCTTTAGCTACCCACAATTTTCACCATGCCCTGTTGTGTATTAGTTGGTTTGTTCACCCATTTATATTTCTTGATTACATGTATAGGTCACTGAACAAACCAGTTAATGAAGACATAAAAGCAAGAACGGAGGGACTATCAAAATAGTATTTTCCTATTGTCTTTTAGAAGAAGAGTAACACTGATGTGTGTACATGGGCAAAGCAAGCAATGAAAGGTTTCTAAGCTATGCTCTAATAGGGGATCATTTGTATCTTGATAGTCATTGGTGATATAATCCAAGCATCTTTGCCTCCTGTGCCCTTGCTGGCCAGAGAACTTACAACATAGGACACCTATGGAAAAAAAAAATCAGCTAATGACTGACTTGCAATCTCACTACAAGTGGATTCTAAAATGCCACCAAAGCTATGTGGTTAAGTGTATCTTTACTAATTAGATGTTTATTTTAATCCTTGTTTTTTTTTTAATATAGATTTGAAACTCCTATTCCTTTGAACATCTTACTTTTTTTTTTTTTTTTTTTTGCAAAAACAGTTGCTCTTTTGCTTTTGGTTCAAACCTTGTAACTGTATCTAGTTCCTAAGACAGTCAAATGAGGACATCAAGGCATGCTATTTCTTCATCAACCCTGTAATAGACACTAGTTTTGTATCTAGTACCCCAGAGCTCTGTGGCCTTCTACACTGTAGTTTGAACTTCTGATATTCCTGTCTTAAAAAGGAATACCTAGGATAACAGCAAAAGGAAATTCCAACAAAGCCTAAAAGCAGCCTACAGAGCACCCAGTCTACATAATCAATGGAGGTCTCCACAGAGATGGGACCACCAAAAAAAAAAAAAAAAAAAAAATCAGGATGTTTTCTTTCCTCAAGATGACCAACTTGTGGAGAGCTGTGTTGAGAGGCTTTTAGATAGTGAGGGAAAGTTTGTAATTGGAAGTTCTAAGTAAGGAAATAAGTCATTATTAGCTTCAGGAAAAAACAAAAGAACAACTGTACAATTTCCAGTTTTGAATATCATATATGCAAAAAATAAATGGTGATGTAAGAAAAATATAACCCTATGCCAATAATGAGAGAGGGAAGGGAAGCAAAGGGGATATAGGATAGGATGTAGGATAACTGCGCTAAATCCTAAACCACAGTGACAGGAAGTCAGCTCACAATAGCTAAAATGGGTGGCGCCTGGGTGGCTCAGTCGTTAAGCGTCTGCCTTCGGCTCAGGTCATGGTCCCAGGGGCCTGGGATCGAGCCCCACATTGGGCTCCCTGCTCGGCAGGAAGCCTGCTTCTCCCTCTCTCACTCCCCCTGCTTGTGTTCCCTCTCTCACTGTGTCTCTCTGTCAAATAAATAAAATATTAAAAAAAAAAAAAGCTAAAATGGATTACATCCGTATATAAACATTAATATGGCCATGTGTAATTGTAAGAAACAGAAGAAAGCAAAAATGAGGGGCGCCTGGGTGGCTCAGTCAGGTAAGCGGCTGCTTCGGCTGAGGTCATGATCCCAGAGACTTGAGATCAAGCCCCACGTCGGGCTCCCTATAGGGAGCCTGCTTCTCCCTCTCCCCATGCTTGTGCTCTGTCAAATAAATACAATCTTTAAAAAAAAAAAAATTTTTCTTAACATTAACACCAAATCTACATTCAAAAAGCACTATCACAAACATTCAAAATGTAAACTCTATCCTTCAGAGTAAGGGTTTTTGTCCATTTTCAGTCACTGTGCCTGGCACAAAGGAGTTGCTCACAGTGTTTATTACTGTATGAATAATGACTTTATCAAAGTAAAAATAAGCAGCTCTGGAAGACTTTGTTAGGTAACCCCAAAGGGGTTCTATTTATGACAAGAGTAACATGGAAGATACACATTAAAAGTTTGAGACTTTTCAAATTATTACAATAGAAAAAGGCAGGATTTTAATTTCTATAGGATACAGGATTTAATGTATCAATATTATGTACATAAATTTGACTATTTCACCAGTATTACTACAAGTTTATATATTCGACTGGGTCAAGAAATTTTTCAGATTGGGGTGCCTGGGTGAGATGGTTAAGCGTCTGCCTTCGGCTCAGGTCAGATCCCGGGGTCCCTCTCCCTCTGCCTCTCCCCCTGCTCATGCTCTCTGTGTCTCAAATGAATAAATAAAATATTTAAAAAAAAATATTTTTTTTTTTCAGATCTCCTCATCCAAACAACTTAATTCTTGAAATGCTCTCAGGTCCCCTATTTGTCCAGGCATTTCCATTTAGAGCTCCCTCTGCCTGGTATCCACTTCCCCCAGCCCAACACTCCCACACTCCTGCTCCACTCAAGCTGCTTCTAAGATGCAGATGATCACATTCTCAGGATTCCCTCTCTGATCTCTAAGCCTGGAGACCCTCCTATCCCACATGTTCTCTTATCACCCTATCAATATCCCTATCACAGAATATCACACACACTAAATTTGTTTTGTCTCTCTTCCACTAGAGAGTAGGATCTTGACAGAGTGACTATCCTATTTATAACTGTATCCTCGGCAACCAGAATACTTGGTGATTATAGACATAAAGTGTCTGATTAACAAGTCTGTTCCTTAATATCTAGCACCTACTATGTGCCAAGCATTTCTTAGGCATTGAGAATAAAATTGTGAAGAGTACCAATAGTCAGCCTTTGTGGAGCTTACATTCTAGATGGAAAGACAAAGATGCAAATAAGTATATGTAACTATGTAAGACGGTGCTGAGTGTAATAAAGCAGAATAAAGCGGAGAAGGATAAAGAGGAGTGCTATTTTAGATAAGATGGCGAGGGAGGGAAGAACTCTTTAAGCATTTAAGACTGGAGACCTCAGTGAGAGAGTAAGTCATGGAAGTATCAATGGGAAGTCTGTTCCAGGTAAGAGGTAAGAGCCAAATACCAAAACCCAGAGAAGGGACAGTACTGGGTGCGTTCAAGACAGGTATGCCACTAACCAGTTTAAACCAGCTGGCAGGAGATCATTTCACCTCTCTAAGCCTCATCTCCCCATCTACAAAACCCAAAAATTGTTACACTAAAAGCAACATTTGCAGCCCAGGCATCCTACTACCTGCCTTTTCTGCTCCTGTGCTCCCTCCCACTCACCTCTGCTCAGGGCAGATGGTGGGCCAGGTCAGCTGGCTCTCAGACATACACGGGTCACCCTCCCTGACTTGTATGCTCATCAATCCAGTCCCATTGCAGGGGCTTCTCTGACACTGATGGATTATACCAATTAAATTGTACGTGTTCTGGCATGTAGCAGAGTTCAGGCACTCCAAATGATGCAATGGCCAGATCAGGGCTTTCAAGGAGCTGGATTTTACTCCAGCAGAAAGACAGGGCTCAAGTAACAATGACATCTAACAGGGTCTCAACTGGAGGGTCTATCTCTAAGCCAAGAATTTTTAAGCTTAAGTCCAATAGTAGATTTAATTCTCCCCCCTAGAAGGGATTAAAATGGCCACAGAAAATCTGGTCACTTTATACTGCTTACTATTGATCTATGGGGGTTAAAAAAAAAAAAAAGCTGAAACCCTGGAAACTAAAGGTGTTTAACGAGCACCCAGAAGAGTACCTGGAGTATGGTAAGAAACTATTATTTGCTAAGTGCATGGACCAGTGACTGACCAGTTAGTCACTGGGAGGTGGTAGCAGCGGTCAGGAACTCATGAATCACTAATTCCCAGGCTCTCTACACCAGAAGGACCATCATTATCAACTTTTTCTCAGCTTCAGAGCTTCCTACAGCACCCACTGCACTAACAGTGTTACAATGTCTATTCAAAATAAAGCTGTCTGTAATATTCCTAAAACTCAAGTGCACTCTTTATTAGGGACATTGTGTCCTTTACGTAGACATTAAAAATCAGTTGAAGGAGCAGCCCCCTATGTAGCTATGCTGGCTGAAACGTAAACCCATTTAATCATCTAAACAAACCTATGTTGTCATTTTTATTAACTCTCATTTACAGTTAAGAAATACTCCAGATAGGTGATATTCCCAAGGTCACTGAAGAGCTAGCAGTTTGTGGAGCTAATATGCCAATCCTCAGATGTGTTTGATTTCTAGGTTCAATTTCTCACATGAAGCAATAGTTTTTCAATTATTTGTGCCACGGTCATTATAAAGTTAATGTAGAGTGATTGCTAGCCAGCTGTATTTTTAGAAATGTTTTATACTGATATGAGTTTTTTGCATCTGTGATCGTTTTACTCATTTAAGTTCACTCTCCCCAAAACCCAAAGCAGTTACTGTTACATGTCCTACAGTTCATGTTCTTTGAACCATGGGGCAGGGAGAGAACGGTTCTTTCTCTTTCAATATACAGATTTGGCTCAGAAAACCCTTCAACACCAAGATGATTTTGAAAAGCTGTCTTGCTAACACCTAAGACAGGGTGTTCTCAAGGGCAGACACCAGTGCAAGAGGCAGTAAATCTCAAATACGTAAGGGCTATTTCGAAAGCTTTTAAAAGGACTTTGTGGCGCAGAGTGTAGGAGAATGTTTTTCAGCAGATGACGACACCCTAGCTAACAGGCTAAGGAGTGACAGGTCTCAGGTCCTGTTGATGGAGTGCAAGTTAAACGCCAGTTTTACCATTTGCTAGTTAGTGGGAAAGTAACTCACTCTTTAGAGCTCCATTTCTTTTCTATAAAGTGGGGATAATAATAGTACTTCCTTCCCAGGACTGACATAAGAATGAGATGACTAATACGTACAAAATACAAAAGCCAAATATAAAAGACAAGCCGCTAACACTTATTAGCTATTTAATAAAAAGTCATTATTCCCTAGATAATATAAGGAAAGATTCAGGAGAAGGCCGCCTGCCAAGTCGTGTTTTCAATGCTATCAAATTTTGAATGCTTCCAAGCAAACACTTTCAGAAACTTTAATGAGTTTTTAAATGTGCATGTAATGTCATTTTAATTTTTTCCTAGATAGTTACAAGATCTTCCTTTATTGGATGCTTCCTAGGTTTTAGATAATAAACTCACTAACTCTGTGAGGCAGAGCCTGGAAATGAGAGACAGGATTCCAAATTGGGGTCTGTTAATTCCAAAGTCTACACTTCTGAACACTATATGCCACCCCACCCTCTTTATTTCCTCAGAAACCACCAAAAGTGCCACCCACTGTGCTTTTCAAGAAACCTAAACTTCCCAGTTGGAGAGGAATTATGGTCTGATTATATCTACAAGGACAAGTCAATAGATGAGAAGACATTCAAAAGCATGCAGTGAGACCCACAAAGGCTCTAATTCTACACATCTCGCACACCCATTGTGCCTGTGACTTACTCCCTTTGCCTTATCCCTCCAGTGTGGTAGTGTGTAAATGATTGTAGTAACTGTAGATTAGGCACTTATACTGACATTCCAAATCATTTAACTCCAAGCATTTTTAGTAACTATGATGAAGGGGACTATCGGTGATTGGAAGGACCTCCAGATTTTCAATCACTTCACGAGATTATAGTTAAAAAGGGTGAAAAAAATGTTTCATAATAGAACTTAGATAATCTATGTTGAAAAATTGGGCTTCTAGAATTCTGGTTTCCTTACTGTGACTAATCTACTGCCTCGCCTTTGTTATTTCCTAGGGGAGACAATAAGCTTGATTTTTTTTTTTTTTTTTTTTTTTTTTTTTTTACAATTCTAGAAAAATAAGGTCAGGTAGCAGTTACGGCTAAAATGAGTGGCCTTCTATACAGCTTTTATTATAGTCTACAGCCAGGTGTCAATCACAAATTAACAAAGGGAAACGTGATAATTAAAGCCAAACTGTCCCTTAATAAAGGAGGGCTTACAGCAGGCAACTTCAAGTGTCTAATCACCAATTTGGCGAGTGAGACAAGCACCTGACAATCATAGGAAAACTGCAGATACTTCCAAGCCTAAATTCAGGTTTACGACTTTCATTTCCTAGCTACTACTTGAGGGCTTGGGTAGCAAGTATGAAGGTAACATGAACATTTAGTCGGTCTTATGAGAAATATACAAAGTCATATATGAATCTAAGTAAAACCATCCTATTAGAAAATTTTAAAGCAAATACAGGAGGCAGAAAGAGGACTAGTCAATCTTAGCGTCAAGTAAAAGGACAACCTGAAAGGTTTTCGGAAAGGTCATCTTACCCACTGATCTTTCAGTAGTGATCTTTAAAACATTATCAGTCATGGAAGACTAATTTGTTTTTTTCCCAGACTGAAAACAAAATGCCTCAAGAGGACACAAAATAACGTCTTTAGTTTTGCAGAAAAAGATATGTGCTATTTTTAGTTTCTGCGTAGATGTGAGGAAAATCATATTGTGGATAATTATATAACAGTTCCTTCGGAAGCCATATGTTTAGACTTAAGTGTTTTCCCTTTTAGGTTTTGTCTTCAAGTATTGAGTAGCCCAAAGATCCCATACACCTAAAGTCACAAGAGAGCACAGAAGATACATTTTATTCTAAAAAGAAAACCCAAATGAGGAATGATAACCATGTTTCAAAGCAGAGCTTATAATAGAAAACACAGATAACCTGAAAGACAGCATATGCTAAGTGTCACCCAAGAAAAAAGCCACAGCTGCCCTAAGTATTTCCAGGTCACCGCAAGGCTGCCATTCAAAGTGCGCTGTCAAACTTGGTCGACGATTCATAGGAGATGAATCTAAAACACAAGAGTTTTAGAGAATCAAGTCACTGAGACAAGTCTAATTTGACTTTCTGCTGTTTTATCAGCACTTCCCTCAAGACAACCCCGGTTAGTCTTATGATTGGACAAGACACCTCTTATTCCTCTACCAACACATGGTTTTACCATTCATAAATATTTGAATCCAAATCTCATGTTCTCCCTTTGGAAAGGGCCTTGGCAGCATGGTTCCTGATGTGGCAGAGCTATCTATGCTTTGGGAGAGCAGAGGTTGGGATCCATGGGCACACAGCACAACTCTGAGGACTCAGAGCCCTACAGGCCACAACATCCGCACTGCTCCGACTGCACCCCCATTCAGACTCTGTCACCTTACATTGCCAGTTCTTTACCCGAAGACCCTCTCTCCTCTAAATCATTCCCTATGTGTGTACTGGAATGACATTAATCCCTTTGTCAAAGATCAATATGCTCAGTGGTTCTCAGGTCAAGTAAAAACTGCACACTTCCTAATTAAAGACTTCTAAGAAAATACTTAAGAGTGGTTTAAATGCCTTCCTCTATTTCAGGAGCAATAGACTATAACAAAAAGTAGAGGCTTCAGGTTAAGACACACATGATTTGAATCTGTCCACTGTTAAATCACATACCCTGGGTTATCCAGTTAACATCTCTAAAGCTGGTTTTTCCTCCTTCAAAATGGAGATAGTAAGAGAAATCTCAAATGGCCACTGTGAGGATTATAGTCCATAATTATAGAAGTGTTTAGTAAATGTTAGCTCTGTGTCAAGTATTATTGTAAGCACTTTACATAATTAACTCAATCCACACAACCACCCATGAGATAAGAACAAGTATCTGTTTTACAAATAGGGAAACTGAGGCATGAAGAGGTTAAGTGGCTACCCAAGGACACCAACTATAATTGATGGGATAAAGACTAGAACCCAGGAGTGCCTGGGTGCACAGTCGGTTAAGCATCCAACTCTTAGGCGTGGCTCAGGTCACAAGCTCATGGTCCCAAGACTGAGCTCCGCATCAGCTCCATGCTCAGCATGGAGGCGGTTTGAGATATTCTCTCCCCCGCCTCTGGCCCTCCCTCAACTCATGCTCTAAAACAAATAAACCTTAAAAAAAAAAAAAAAAAAATGGAACCCAGGTGTGTCTATAGCACTTCTAACCCTTCAGGACACCTTGCTTCACTGAGTAAGCACATTGTGTCATCAGTCTTTTCACAGCACCAGCCATACACATTTTTTCCTACCCCATCCACACTTCACCCTATATCATGAGGATTATAAAGTCAATACCTCAAGATAACTCAAAAAAAAAAAGGGTAAGAATATGAGGGAGTAACAGGGTCCCCCACATTAAAAAACAGAAGCTCCTTTAAAGAGTGCAGCAGACCATTTTGTTAAGTGACAAAGTAACCTCCTCGGTTTACTGGACACAGCATCTGCAACTCAAGTGCCCCCGGTCCCAGGTTAGAGAAAGTTTGTGTCCCTCCCCTCAGAATTCATAGTTTGAAATCCTAATTCCCACTGTGATGGTATCTGGAGGTCCAGCATTGGGGAGGGAGTTAGGGTTAGACTGGGTGATGAGAGCAGGTCCCTCGAGATGGGATTAGTGTCCAGAGAGAAAAAGGAGGAGACAAATGCCCCTACTCTGGGCCACGTGAGGGCAGTGAGAGGGCAGGCTCTATGAACCAGGGAGCATGTTCACAATACAGTGACTCTGCTGGCCCTCTGATCTTGGACTTCCCAGGCCTCCAAAACTGAGAAATGTTTAAGTTACCCAGCTAATAGTAAGTACAACTGTTAGAGCAACCTCAGCTAAGACATCCCACTAACTTAGGACATATTGGGCGCTTAAGGGAGCTTCACTTCTTTTGGCGTCCATTTCATAAGGGAGAATGACAAAGAAAAGCGGTCTTTCTTCCCCCCAGTGTCCAGGTTAGACAGAGCAAATACAGAAAGGTAAACTCAGGAGAGCTCCAAAGAACAGGGTCCAGCTCCTGCACGCTGAGGATGTGAGGTGCCTGCCGCGTGTAGAGTGGCACCCACGGGGCAGTCCTGACAGCAAGCATGCCACAGGGTGAGGCAGCAGCAGGGCGCTCACGTGGGCTTGCAGACCACCAGGCCATCAAGGCCTTGGGGAACCAGTCTCAGAGCAATGAAGCAGGGCTCAGCAGAGAAATCAAACAGAGCCAGGATGAATTCTCAGTGCTCCCTCAGGCCTGGACTCCGGTCCTCCCAGATGAACTGAGGGACTTCACTGGAGGCTGCTGGAAATTCTCTAGCTAGGAGCTGGGCAAATTTCACCTTGCTGCATATTTGAATCAAGGGAGTTTGGGAAAATACCCATGTTGAGGCCCAAACCCCAGGGATTAATATAACTGGTCTGGGGCAGGGTGTAGACATCCCCATTGTCTTTCAAAGCTCCCCAGAAGATTCTGAAAATCAGGAGTTCAGAACCACAGCCTTAGGCTGTTGAAGTCTGGAGAAACAGTGCTTCCAGTCCTTTATCATATGGGTGTTGAGAGCCATTAATGGATTTACAATGCTGTTATAAAAGAACTGGATTTATCTTCTAGAAAGAACACTGGTAGCAGTGAGGCAGAAGAGGAAAAGACCAGGATCTACTATAATGCAGGCTACAGGGAGTCTGTTTTTCCATCCATTCACTCAGATAAGCATTGAGCCTCTATTATTTAGGAGGCACAGTCAGATGAATAAGGCCAAACATGCTAGCTTTCCTGTGTAGTGATGAAAAGGCCAGAAAATTAAAATACTGTACAACAGGTAGAATGCAAATGTGAAGAATACAATGGGAGTAGAGAAGAATGACACCTACATTACGTGTGCACAGCTAAGGTATCCTAAAACACTTCCAAGATGAAGAGGATTCTGAGCCTATGAGGGAAGCTGCAGGAGCCACCAGGCCAACCAGGCAGTAGGTCATTCCAGGCTGCGAGAACCTCACATCCTGCTTCTGTAAAATAAAGTGATGCAGTGAAGACTGGAACAAGGGCAACTGTGGGAACCTAAAGGTCGTCAAAGCTAGATGTGACTCCACTGAAGAGCTTCAGTTTCACAGCAAAGGTAACTGGACACCACTGACTTTAAAAATTGAACTGACATGATCAGATCTGCGTTCTAGGGCAGGGAAGGTGGCCTTCCCCAAGGCAGATTCCACTATTTTAAGGGTAGAACTGTGATTAATTCACTGCAGAGGAGTGAAGCCCCTAAAGGAAGGAGAACAGAACAACAAGCAGACAGGAAGTGTGGGGAGCACACAAAAAATTCCTGAAAAATGTGATTTTAAGTTATTTGGGAAAATAAAAGTGGATCAATTTCATTCTTATGTTAAAATAATAATTCACCAAGACTAGGTCAGATTTCTTCAAGAATGGTTTAAAATACAAATTTGACTCATGGATCACTACAACAGGTCGAACTCTCCAACACCATTTAATGATCTTAATACGTGTTAGGAAGCATTTGTCAAATTCTACATGGGTTCCTACCTTTAAAACTTAAGTAAATCTTGGGAAGAACATGACAGCCTACATCTCAAAACAATGAACAGCATTCTTAATGGGTGAAAAACTGAGGACAACCCTAAGCAAGAATATCACCTTACCATTGGGTACTACTGTCTATCTTGAAAACCTGAATTGTACATAAGGGAGTTCAGCAAGTTCAACAGATACAGCTCAATTTGTGAACAACAAATTCCTGAGTAGTAAAATTATTTGATGTAATAGAAAAATCCAGGGGCAAAAATAATCCCAGAGTAAAATACAGGAGAAGGTATGTAATATTCAGAGTCCATACAAAAGAAAATCTTTACTGAGAGATTTAAAGTGTAAATACTTGGAGAAACCTACCATACATTTCTGGAAAGTTGGACATCAGCTCTTCACAAATCCACATGCTTACTTCATGCAAATCCAGTAACCACAAAGCACTCTTCTACACCTAGATAAGATACTTAACCCATGTAACACTACAAGAAAATAAAGGTGAAAATATACCCTCTTGATATGAAAGGACTTCTAAGGCAAAGAAATCCATGGAAATTGGAAAAGAATCCATGATCTTAAATACACAAAACTTTTGTATGTCACACAGATTTCCCCATATGCAATAGGCAAAATGTTAACTTTATTAGATCAAGCAGAAGAGGGAAGACATGAGTAATTCATAAGACTTAAATACTTTTAAAACTTCCGATTGCTCTAGTAATGAAAAAAAGCACACTGAATAAAGGTTATTAAATTAATACTTTAAAAAAGTTGTAATGTTCAGTGCTAGAAAGGACATGGTGCTATGGGAACTTTTAAACCTAATTGAGCACAAAAATTGGCAGTTGGCATTTCTGAAATGCTAGCTGGCCTAAGAGCTACATATTGTGTGTTCTGCTTAAATAAGCAATTCTTCTATAATCAATCAATCCTAATAACTGGTTCAAAAATCAGTGTTCATTTACTGAGTGCTGTTATTAGTGACAGCACCAAACTGCTCATGTTAAAAAACACTGTTTAAACTTCAATGCTACCTACACTAATAAACCTAACCTACACTAATAAACCTACAGTAATAAACCTACTACTGTGCATAAAACACCATGGAAAGAATGGCTGAAGGATGCACCTGGGACACACAAACACCACCTGGAAAACACTTCATGAAAGAAAACATACAATTCATACGGACTCTATATGTTTACACATCTTCAATGTTAGAAAATGAACAGGTATTTTTCTGGCATTGCTTTAATAGCGGAAAAAAGGTTGGCGTACAGAATACTTTTTTAATCTTGACTGCTGTAGCAAACTACATCTCAGTGACAGCATTTCAAATTCTCAGTCCACTTCCCTTGTGAAGCTTTCCTTAAATCACCTTTTACATTTTAAAGGAATGAAGACAGAGCTCAACAGTTTTGCTCTCCGATGTTTGGCATTCACATTTTCCTTCACCTTGTTTGTTCTGCATGCTGTATGGATTATAAACTTATGTTTGCTTAGTTCTGTCTTGTGCAAACTTTGTGTATTATATGTCAAATTTTTTATTAACAGGCTGTAAAAAAATAAAATCTCCAGAAAAAAAATCAATGTAGTTCAGATGAATTAAAGTCTTGTAAGCATTTTAGATTTTAGAAGAAAATAACTCTTTAATTTTATTTAAATTTCAATCACTACATATTGTCATATGTATTAATCTCTAAAAGGTAGGTGTAAATTATTGAAAGCTGTTTTTGAATATAAAAAATTTGCTGAAATTTATTCAAGTCTTCCTATAAAAATAAAAATACACACTCTGGAAACATACTAGCTGACAAAAAAGCCTTCTCAAGTCAATTTCTTTCAAAGCTATTTTCTTTTCTAAAAATGGAACAATGTGTTAGCACAAGCTTATATTTAGCAGTAAGAACCAGAACCATTTCCAAGGAAAAGTTAGTTAAGACTCCCTAGTTTCTAGGTCTGAATTTTTTTAATTTATTTTCATATCCTGTTGTTTAATCAAAGCATAAGGTTATGAATTTTCTACCAATTATGGTTTAACCACTTATCATAACATTTGTTATAGAATAGGTCTCTTATCAATCCTGCAGTGTAATTTCACATTTGATATCCTCTTTGATCCTAAAATTATTCAGAAGAATGTTTCATTTCTGTTAGTATGGGATTTTTGCTCATTTCAAACTTCTAGTTTAAATGGATTTAGGAAAGCAAATAAAGACTGAATTGTTTCTACTTTTTAATATTAATTCAACTTTCACTGGAAGGCTACACTATATTTAACTATTTTATGTATTGTTTAATATTTGGTATATATATGCATACATAAATATTTTATATAATCAAGCTCTTTGAGGGTGACAGACGAAAATTTGGGGGGCGATTTGACCATCTGTTAAATTCTGAGAGAACTGTGTTAAAGTCTCTCAAATAGGACTTTTAAAGTACAGAATAACCTACTTCCAGAAGTTTTAGTTTTTATAGATTCAGTTGCTATGTTTTGTGTTATAAAAGTTTGATGACAATTAGACTCTCCACATGCTGCACCTTTTATCCAGGGGTGATACGCAAAATATCTGACAAACAGTACAGCAAAATATCTGGAAAGTCTGAGATTTTATTGTTTGCAAGGTAACAAATTGGACTGCCATTGCTTTATAGATGCTGGCACAGGAGAGAAGACTCCTGGGTCAAAGATTAAAGGGTATTATTCACAACACAAAAGGCAGCATTAGCTTCACATTCCATGGGTTCTCCTTGCTAAGTCCCACTGAGGTGATGCAAGGTGGCTTGATGCAAGATGCTTGCATGAACAGTGGGTTTGTGTCCCAGCTAAAGAATCCTGTGGTTCAGGAAATGTTTTTTTTTTTTTTTTAAAGGAGCTGCTTGCACATCTCTCCAAACTTCCTCCCAGGAGGAGGAAAGGTATTACCCTGGTTAGGAAACAAAGTCTCCCTCTGTCACAGAGGGCAGGTTTTTTGTTTGTTTTTGTTTTGTTTTGTTTTAATACTGCGGTTTTTTTCTTACCTTTAATTTAACCTATTTGCGCCTATATTTGCTTATCAGCATCAAGAGTCAACTCTATAGGGGCGCCTGGGTGGCTCAGTTGTTGGAAGCGTCTGCCTTCAACTCAGGTCATGATCCCAGGGTCCTGGGATCAAGCCCCACATCGGGCTCCCTGCTCAGTGGGAAGCCTGCTTCTCTCCCTCTCCCACTCCCCCTGCCTGTGTTCCCTCTCTCACTGTCTGTCAAATAAATAAAATCTTTAAAAAAAAAAAAAAGCATCAACTCTATATATGATCTTCCCCCTAGTAAAATAGGACCATAAACAAGGTTTTAATTTCCTTTCCCTGCCAGCCTCCTGAAATTTACTTTTTTTTTTTTAATTTGAGAGAGAGAAGGCACAAGAGGGGGGAGAGGGAGAAGCAGACTCCCCGCTGAGCAGGGAGCCCGATGCGGGACTCGATCCCGGGACTCCAGGATCATGACCTGAGCCGAAGGCAGTCGCTTAACCAACTGAGCCACCCAGGTACCCAGCCTCCTGAAATTTACTGAGCTCACACTCCAGAACAGCTCTTGAATTTCGAAAACTCTTTCCTAACAACTGTATTAAGATTCACAGCCTTCTTATGAACTGGTATTTCAACTTTTACGATAAATTTTACTAATTTCGGTGTTCACTGCTGATTCTTCCATTCCACCTCCAAGTTCCTGTTAGGATTCCTTTTCCATTTGGGTACTTTTTCTCAAGTTCAAAAAAAATTTTTCTAGTCAAGTTAGAGGAGCTTATAGTTCTTAGACCTGTAAAACAACAACAACAACAACAGGTTTTCCTCTCTACAAATTGTCTCACTCAGCTATTGCCACAACCAACCACAGAATGCCAGTACACTAGTCTTCAGCTGGGGTAGCTCTTCTTCCAATTACTGGTCAACTAGGGTGACTGTTCCACTGGTCTCACTCTGGGACCAGGCTGAGGAACAGAAGGTACACCAAGACGTTCTTCTCATAGTGGAGGTTGGTAGCTCTCAGGCAGCCAACCCCAACCAGGTACCACATTTCAAACGTCTGCTCAAGTAACACCCACAAACACTGCATTCACTGAAGTCAAAAGGCCAAGCTCAAAGCAAAGGGGCAGGAGAGTCAACTCTGCCCAGATGAGAAAGAAAGAGCATTTGCTAGACAAGCTGAATTAGGACACTTCTCCACAATATACAATGGAGCGTGAACCTTGGTTCACATCCCCCACCCTCCACCACCCAGTAAATAACCCTTCTAGGTCTTCAAGAATTGAGTGTCCACACAAAACCCATTGCAGCAAAGGTCCCGTTTGTTTTTCAGAACAGTCTTCAGTGAGAAAGTCAAGGAGTCACACAGGTAGAATTCACAGATATGCTCATTTTGTTACCCTGTGCGCCACTGCATCACCCACCCATCATGTTTCACTATCCTGCTACTCTGAAACTACACACTTACTGAAGCTTTCTGGGTGAAACCCACCCAATGACTAGTCCCTTCCTGAGAAGTTCCATGTGTTGAATTAAGGGCCAGTCAGCATTACTGGACTTTTCTCCTGACCTCACCCTGTCTGCTGCAGAACTTCGAGAAATTCCTCAATGGCTTAAGCTTACTCAGTAACATCCATGTTTTTTGTTGTTACTTGTTCATCTTTTCAATATTTTTAGGAGGAAAGAGGTAGGTAGGTAGGCTCAACTTGAGGTCAAGACACCCGAAGAGACAGACCAATTTTAAAACTGTCGACATATACAGTTGTACATAAACCCCTATATATCACACAATCTTTTTATTTTTTCTTTCCTGTTTGAGTCCGTGTTCTTCCTCACCAACCTCACTTTTTCATCTTACAAAGAAACTCAGTAACACCTCTACCATAAGTACTAAAAATTGGTAATACAACTTTGACTATTTTTCTCCATAGCCAATTCTGCAGATAAAAACATGCTCACAGGGGCGCCTAGGTGGCTCAGTCGGTTAAGCGTCTGCCTTCGGCTCAGGTCATGATCCCAGGGATCTAGGATCGAGCCCCACGTCAGGCTCCCTGCTCGGCAAAGAGCCTGCTTCTCCCTCTCCCTGCTGCTCTGCTTACTTGTGCTGTCAAATAAATAAAAATCTTAAAAACATGCTCACAACTACATAAAATACACAGGCATTTTAAATCATAATTGTTTTAGGAGAGAATGGGAAATTACAGCTTTTGGTAGCCTACATTTCTCACTTAACCAGTACACCTCCAGAGAAACCTCCCCTCCCAAGTAATCTGGTTTAGCTCTGAGCCCTTCTCTCAGGGCCTGCAGAATACTACCTGATACTTGGCTGTGGCACAATTCCTATGGCCCTTCTTCTGACAGCACTCAGGTTTTCACTTTTATGTCACTACAAACGATGTACCAATAACCATTCTTATGCAAATATCCTTTCTTAAGGGTGCTTTTATTCTATAGGGTAGTCCCACATGTGGAAATACTGAATTAAAGAATATATTAAATTTTAATCAATAGATCACTCTAGGATGTTACAAGAATACCTTTCCTGTCATATCCATGATAAAGTATTATTTCAAAATTATTAGTCTGAGGGGCACCTGGGTGACTCAGTTGGTTCAGCGGCCGATTCTTGATTCCGGCTAAGGTCATGATCTCAGGGTCATGAGATAGAGCCCTGCGTCAGGATCCATGCTGGGTGTGGAGACTGCTTAAGATTCTCCCTCTCCCTCCACCCCCAACCCCACTAGCTCTCACTTGCTCTCTATGAAAAATAAATAAAATTATTCTGGTAAGTAAAAAGCAACATTTTAATTTGCATCTTTTCATCAATTTGTTGATCATTTGGATTTGCTCTTCTCTGAATTGTTCTGTTTCCCATTACCCTGTTCTTGTCTATTACCAGGTCTTCCCACATAATTGCAATAAATACATCATTTGTACAATATTTGCAAGGTGGGGATGGAGGTGCTTTTCACTATGGTCTCTTCTGCTATTCAGAGAATTTTTTCAAGTCGATATTTTTCTCTTTTATAGTTTGTGCTTCTAGTCTTGGTGAAATGTTCTACTACCCTTGACTTTTTGTCTTTCATTTCTTCTTTTATCCCAATATAAAAATTCTCATTTCCTTTGTGTCAGTACCATTCAGTAAAGAATATCCTTTCCTAGTATACTTTTCATAAAAAATTATCCCATGTTAAATTCCTTTCTACTCAAGTATTTAAATTTTTAATTTTGTTCCACTCACCTATTTAAACTGTTCTTAACACAATACTGTATTGATTATACAGAGTTTGTAGTACTGTATTTAGAGAATACTGAGTAAGCCAGTTTCCCCCTCGGTAATTTTTCTACCCAAGCACTTATTCTCCATAAACTATTTCTTCCAATTAAAAAAAAAACCATGTTGGGATCTGAAATGAAAAGCTTTAAATGTGTACATTGAGTGACTTGTATTTATTGGTACTGAATCTTCCATCTTAGGACAAGTGTAAGTTGATTTGTTTAGATTTGATTTTACGTTGGGGAAAAACTTTGGTTTATTTTCACATTATGTAGGTCTTACACTTATCTTGACTTTGTCACTAAATATTTGGTTCTGTCACTCTACTTTATTTCTAGATGCTTTGTGTGTAGTGCAGACCACTGACAGTTGGGTATTTACCATGTACCTAGCAACCTTATCAAATTCTATTTACTAGACTGAGTTTTCTAGGTTTAAAATTGCATCTCTCAGTAACAGGGATAACCTCTTTCAACATCTTTGCTATTTTACTATTTTATTTACTAAGATCTTCAAGAAATGTTAAATATACCACAACTAGATAACTTGGTTGTTACTGAAACTGTACTAGTAACCATTTATTCTAAAATTTTACTTATTGCCTTTAAGTTTCTATTAGTTTTCATTGGAAAGGACTTATGAAGTTCTAGCATATCAGTACATGCTAAAAAGTATTTGGTCTTCTCCACCAAACATGAGGATATAATAGATTACATGTATGGATTTTCTGGGTTTGTTTTTTTTTTTTTTTTTTTGCTTTATAGTTTAACTGATGTTTGGGGTCTATGTTTTTAACTTGTCAAAATAAATGTCTTTTTATTCAATATCTACTCCTTCCTATCTATTCTCAATCCTATTTGCCTTTTCCATTAATACTGCTCTTACTTTGGATTTTCTAAAATGATAGTGATACTTTATAAGAACATTTGAACGAGAGGCATCAAACACTAACAAACAATGGCAATGAGCCATACACAGGATCTAGCTTGGTTTCACTCTTCTAATTAGTCTCATCTGGCTTTAGTTTTGTAATTATTCTGTTCATGTTTGATACAATGATTAATATTTTAGTCCTTTTATTCCTTTTAGTCATTTTATGTTACAAATTTTTTATTTCAAAGAATTTATCAGTTTCTTATTTACCCCCCACCTTATTAATTTGGACATTCTACATTCTTCCATTCCATTAGTCACCTTCCTTCTCCCTGGTCTCATCAGATGATAGGGCTCCATTCTTTGAAAACTAGATTACAACTACTTCCATTAAGATAAACTGAGTTTTTTCACTACGACCTTCTATTTACCCTTTCATACCCCTGGTAAGCTCAGTGTGTGTTTTGTTTTGAATTTCCCCTCAACACTCCTATGATCTTTTTAGAATGCTTCCACTTCTCGGCCCACCACTCTCAACTTTTAAATTGTCTGATACAGTTTACTTTTAGGTTTTCTAAGACGACAATGTGTCCTTATTTTGCACTTAAGTTACAAATTCCCCACACCGCTATCTCCATCTAGGTTTAATTTCCAATTATCTACACACAAATATGTTAAGGCTTATGGTCAGTATTTGCCGTAGCTTTTCCCATCTTGAAGTCCCTGTTCAGATTCATTTAGTATTTGGTTAGTGCCTTTCCTTCCAATAGGTTAGGTATGGGTCATTCTCTGAATCTGTGCATATCTTCAAACATCTTTCATGCAGGCAGGTAAGTTATGTAAGTTGGAAATAGGATTCTTGGATTATGGTCCATTTCTCTCAGTAATGTGTGGTTATCCCCGTATCTTCTCTTCCTGACTTGCAGATGAGAAAGCCAATGCCAGGGTGGTTCCCACCTCCCACTGTTTTCTAAAGTAAGTGGATTTTTTTCCTTCTCCCAGGAACCATCTATAGCTTTGGAGAACATACATTTTACCAAAATAGGTCTAGACCATAGGTCTTTCTCAGGTGAACCTAGACCTTAGTGAGCTATTTAAATTTGCTGGCCCAGATCTTTCCTATGCTCAGGTCAGGAAGACTGTTTACAATTATATAATTCTCATCTTTACTATTTTTTTTTTTCACCTCACTGAACTTGTTACTTGCCTGCCAGACCTCTGGAATCTATTCTCCCATTCTCATATTTTCCCCTTATGATTTTTATATTATCATCTTTTCATACTTCTGTAATTCGAAATATTTTTGTTGATTTTCCAGAACATGAACTCAGGTCTCAGCAGTGACCAACCTCCCTTTTATTCATGAAGTAATTGGGAATCATGCTTAAGATTTTTAGGTGCTGCAAATGAATCTCCTTAGGTGCTTTTTCTTTTTTTTTTTTTTTGACAGAGAGAGATAGCGAGAGAGAGTACACAAGCAGGGGGAGTGGGAGAGGGAGAAGCAGGCTTCCCGCAGAGCAGGGAGCCCGAAGTGGGGCTTGATCCCAGGACCCTGGGATCATGACCTAAGCTGAAGGCAGATGCTTAACAACTGAGCCACCCAGGCGCCCCCCCCCTTTTTTTTTTTCAAGTATTTAACAGGTCTCCTCCAGTAAAATACCTCACTCCAAATTTGTTTTTATTTTCCTTTTCCTGGCTGCAGGTTGTCTTCTGTAGATTGTTATCTTTGCTGGTTCCAGTCTGGTGGTTCTCTGATCTGGCTGCACATTACATTCACTTGGGTGGTTGGGGAGTTTAAGATTCCTGAAGCCCAGGGCCTATTAAATAAGAATCCCTGGAGTAGGAGGGCGCCTGGGTGGCTCAGTCGTTAAGTGTCTGCCTTCGGCTCAGGTCATGATCCCAGGGTCCTGGGATCGAGCCCCGCATCGGGCTCCCTGCTCAGCGGAAAGCCTGCTTCTCCCTCTCCCACCTCCCCCTGCTTGTGCGCGCTCGTGCGCTCTCTCTCTCTCTCGCGGTCTCTCTCCCTGTCAAACAAATAAACAAAATCTTAAAAAATCCCTGGAGTAGGTACTCAGGCATCAGTACTTAGGTAAACTCCCCAGGTAAGTTTGACAACCAGAGCCCTAAGTTCGTTCTAAATCATACCCATGTGAGCTTTGTGAAGAGGTTGTCAATCCCTTGCAGAGAGCAGAGGGAAGCCTCTTTGCTCTCAAGCCTATCATCCTCTCAGGCTCAAAAGCATGGATGACCCAGTCTAGCCATTCAGCTTCCTCTTGGGCTTTTGGGGGTCAGAGACATCCAGCACATTTTCATACCCCTACTCCTAGGAACCTTCAAATCTCTGAAGGCTAGGCTTTTTCCAGGATCTCTTTGAAGTTCTTTATCCTGTGGTACCAACATTGCTCTCTCACAAGGCTCAGACTAAGGCTCGGACTAGAGAAAGCCTCCATCATTTCTTTTCCCTGAAGCCCCACCCTTAAAACCTGCTCACAGGTCCTTGTAGCTCAGAAGAGCCAGGTAACAAGGTTCTAACAGAAATAAAACATACTCAGAAATACCCAGATCTTCAAACTATACCCTCTGAGGAGGGATCATATGGACATTCATCTTTTACATTTCCCATGTTATAGTCAAGATCTACATATAGGTTTTGTTCATTTAGGCAGCAAATTAGCAGCATTAGGGAAATATGGGTGAGAGGCCAGGCAGAATGGTAGGTCAGCTAATAATGAGCATTAGAATGCCAACAGCAAATTTCAAAGGGGAGGGTGGGTGATTATGCAAGCAAGAAACTAGGAGAAAGGACTAATCAGAATGCCTGAAGTCCAAATGATTTACAAATAGAGAAGCAGCACATTTATAGATTAGATTTGTACAAGGATGTTTAGCTGAAAGTGGGTGAATAGGGAATGGACATTCTTGTATCTCTTCTAGTATTTGTCAACATTGGAAAATTTTGCTTGTAAGAACTTAATTTTGATATTTATCGATTTAGCAGTGTGTGTGGTATTCAGTAGTAAACTAAATATACAGCACAACTTCCGTGAATAATTTTGCCTTCTAATGTTCAGGTGTAAATGTTTTTACTCATGTTGTGAGTCCCAGATTTGAGACAGGATTACAAATAGTACTTTCAGATCTTTATTCCATGGGAAGTAAAGAGCAATAAAGCATCACCAGATTCCACTTTCTATAAACGTGGTTTTGTTTTCAAACTGATTTTGGCTACCCTCTATTCAAAAGAAAACAAATTTGAAATAAAAGCTCACACTGGAAAACAGATGAAAGGAGAATCAAGACTGCTTACGACTCCATCTTCCCAGCCCAAATCATTCTCTCCGCTAAAAACCAGGCTGCAGGAGAATGAAGGTCTTTCTCACAGCCATATCCCCAGTGCTAGGTCTTTCTCACAGCCATATCCCCAGTGCTAGGTCTTTCTCACAGCCATATCCCCAGTGCTAGAAAATGCTGGGTAAGGCTGCCTATATGCCTGGCATATAAGAAGGGACTCCCTTAGAAATATACAGAACTATTTGGAAACAATTCCTAATTCCTCTAAATATTCTCTGGGTAAGCCATTCCTAAAATAAAACTAAGCCCCAGGAATAGCTCATGCTCTTACTAGTTGAGTGATTTGAGACAAGCTATTTAATCTCCCTGCATCTCATAAGGGTTTCACAAGGTGTCTCTCCCCACTCAGAAGGAAAAGCTGAAAGTTTAATCACTCATTCTTCATGCCATTTGATAGCAGTGTCAAGTACCATGAACCCTTTCTTGGGGCATCGCAGAAGGGTCTATGAAAACTATAGGCCTACCAGCTATTACAAAACTTCCGGATGATGTGTTCTCTAAACTACTGGACTCTGAACCCAGATATATTCCAACACAAGGCCCAAATTCCAGGTAAATCACAGTCATTTAAGTTCAAATGGAAGTTGGAAACGGGCATTTCATCAACACCAACTCTGTCTCCAACAGTCCATCTTTAACACTACTGTATTACTGCAACCATTTGCTTCCATATCTATCTCCCCCAACAGAGCTCCCAAAAGATTAAAAAAAAAAAAAAACACCTTGTATTAACATTAAGTGCCTAGTGCATTACAGGGCCCATTGCAGGCTCCCAAATGTGTGTCTGGGGCAGGGAAATGGGAGTAAATTCAAACCTGACAAAGTAATCGCATTCCGGGAAGTCTGACATTAGCAGAGGCTCCTTCGGGATTATCTTCCACTACTCACAAAAATTCATGTTAGTCCGGGGATGAGGCAAAGCAGTACTGAATGTGACCCCTAACCCTCAATAGACACCGCTCAAGGTCCAACCACCAGCCTAAAAATACTGGAAAGGTATTGTACAGGTATGGTCAGTCCAAAGAGGACAAGGAGTCCCTGAAGAACAGTACTCAGACTAGATGACATAAATGTCCTTGGAGACTGAGTGCACACTACTGCAGAATGAGAAAGTACAAATTAAAGTAAAAATCTGCCCAGCTATTCATCAGGCTGGAGCCACCTTCTACATTAATAGGAAGCATTATTTTCCTCAATGACTCCTGCTAAGGTAGAGTGCCATAATAACCCCCTTCGAGCATACATTTTCTTACTCATGAAGAAACTTAGTTCTCTAAAATCAGACTATCAAAGATTTTGCTGTTTGAAATCCTAATGGTCAGAATGAAGCATTTCATTTCTGCCTGGAAGATCTAAGTCACTTGGACAAAGTAGTAAACTTGATTTAAAACCCAGGTGCGGAACTTCAGAAAGGTTTATGGATACAACATTTCTACATCACTCAACTTTATAGTTTCCAAGGAAACAGGACCATGGTCCACTTTGCAGTGACGTTAACCTAGTTTCACATCGTCCTGCTCTAAACCTATCGCAAAGTTTATTCACATTTCACCTAAACTTCACTCTTCTCCAAAATCCTATAACAACTCTATTTTCCTTTTATTGGTGAGAAGTTGAGCGGTTCCTCTGCTGTGTTCTCTCCCTCGTTGCAAAGAATAAAAATGACTTTGTTGTACAACAGCTTTGTCCCTGATGGTCTTAGGCTGATTTGGCTATGGCAAGACCCTCGGGAAGTCTTTAGGTAACCACCCTTTCCATAACTGAGTTTAGATTCTACCAAAATCTTATGAAGTCTGGTCTCCCTGAGGTCACAGGGCTCCACTTTTTCACTTGTATTCAGTCAGACTTAGGTAAACTTGTCCTCCCCAGGGTTTAAGTCCTCAAGCCGTCACCACAATTAAAGAATTGCCTGCTTCAGCAGTACAAACAATTCTGTATTTCACTAGCCCTTACTCTGAAGGCTCAAAGCACCCTGGCTGTCATCAGACATTGACCACAAAGAAGGAAGCAGTACTTGCCTACGTCCCAGGCTTTAAGATACTCCCCCAAGTCCACATGTCCTCAGAGATGGAAAGTGTCCAATGGCAGAGGCAAGGATAACAGTGTTCCTAGGTCCTCAGATTGGTTGCACTGGACCCATGTGTGACAAAGAAGTCGGTGAGGGGGTGAAGGGAATGTCCTCAGAGGAAAAGATTTCAGTATTAGGGTGTCAGGTGGGCTGGAATGATGCAGAATGCCAACTGTAGCATCCAGAGTCTACTCAGGACTTACGTTTTTATAACCCCTTTTCTATCTGTCAGAAAGGCTGGCGTACTGCTTTACTAGCCCATGTTCCCTAAGGCCAATACATTTCAAGGAAGGGTTAGCCTCTAATTGGTTCATTTACTCCAAAGGCCCAGTAATTAATAGTGAGAGCTCTTACTTAATTGCCTCAACCACTTTATCTTGCTTTAGAAAACACTCAGAGAGGACTTAGAGGGGATAACTGCAAAGGAATACAAAATGTTCAACCACTTACTATATAAGCATTACAACCTAACCCCAAACCCAGAGAATACAAATTCCCCTACTTCCAGAGAAGAAATACTTTAACCCATAGCTAAAAATGTCCATAGATAAATGTGTATATTCAATGAATCCTTTTCAAAAGTTATTTGTACATAAAACCCAGAGGCCAAAAGGAAAACACTGATAATTTGACAACGTAAGATTTTAAAAACTTGTACATGGAAACACAAAGCAAAAACAAAACCAAAAAACCCACCACCATTTAGAAAGGCAAAACTATGTGTGAGGAATTATCTGCAATGCTAAGAGCTACAAAACTAGTTTCCTTAATAGAGCATGGACTTGAATACAGAGTTCGTAGAAAATAAAAATGGCACTTAACCCATTTTCTTAGAAAAATAAACTGTAAAGGTAGGGTGCTAAAGAGGCGCCTGGGTGGTGCTGTCGGGAAAGCGCCCAACTCTTGGTTTCGGCTCAGGTCGTAATAAGCTCAGGGTGGTGAGATCGAGTCCAGCATTGGGCTCCATGCTCAGCACAGAGTCAGCTTGAGATTCTCTCTCCCTCCCATGCTTGTGCACGCACTCGGACACTCTAAATCTGAAAACAAAAAGGTAGGGTGAAGGAAGTAAGTATAATGTATTCACAGAAGAATAAACAATCCTATCATGCAGGTTTTTGGGTTGTTTTTGCTTTTCCAAGAAATACAGGTCCCTGTATCAAAGTTTGCAATACAGTTGTGGATCAAAAGCAGAAAAACTGTCAGAGAAGATGAGTTTTTCCTTAAATGCAATTTCATTAAAGTTCTTCTATAACTCAAGAAAATGCTCCTAATCTTCTCACATCCAATTTAGTTTTTTAAAATAAAGACTGTAGAAATGAATTCAAAACTTCAGGAAATACAGGACTTTAAAAATATCAAGACATAAAGATCAAATGAACTCTTATGAAACATCAACTTAATCCACATGAAATTGATTTTTTTTTAAAGTTATCTACATCTAGTACTCTGTCCTTCATTCTTGAAATTATAGTTCATGAACACCATCTAGGTCTCAAATTTAAGCTCTCAAGATAGCTCCTACAAGATACTCCAATGCATGACTAGTTCTGCCCAATTGAGTTGCTATTTGAAAATTCACAAGCAGAAAAAGAACTAAGCCCTCTGTAGAACCCAAGTGTCCCAAGAGCCCATCTTT